>NC_143551.1:129325000-129637777 GCF_054136105.1 Typopeltis vanoorti
TGGAATCTGCATCTCATTGGAAAGTCATTAATCTGATCAATTCTGAAGTGTGGCATAGCATCTGCACCAATCAGAGAATAAGACTAAACTTTTCAGTACCTTATCACTGTTAAATATATCAAATGATTGTGCTTTCTGTACTAATCAGTATAATTAGAAACCTAGCTACTTTTCTCTGCAACTTTTCAGTGTAAAGATTATGAAAAAGAAATTGAAGATTTTCTTTACTGCAAATCAGTCTTGAACATAATGCATGCAGTAGTGAAATGTTCAACATTTCGGATTCTTTCTTTCAGGAAAAACTGAACTTATTGGAATATATAATGATGGGATGAATAGAGTGAACTTGTGATCCTTCCAAAGATGACTTGCAGAATCTTTCATGAGGCCGTAATAATGAAGTGAAGAATTTAAGACTCTTTTGGATGCTGTTATAAAGATAATTTCATAGAGGTACATCATTAAACTCAGAATTGTTTTCTAGATAGCTAGCAGTAGTAAGCATGTATTTTCAACCACTGAAATTGACAATTCAGAGGTGGTTTTGGCCTGATCGACTGAATTGATGAGGTGTTACTATTTTCAAAATATATGAAATCATTTGTCCATTTTAATGATCTGGATTACAAAGTCAGCATATCTTTTTGATAACTTGAGCAAGTTAAATGGCATTTCTCTGAAATTTCAAGAAAGAAATATAACCACTTTTAAAGATTATTTTAAATTGTATATGTCAACTAACAGTACCCATGCAGCTGAAATTATTGAAGCATGTACAGGCATTGAAAGAAGCTTTGAATTTTTTTTTATTTATTTTTTTTTCAACATCTAATACAAGGATGTACAAGAAAACCTTTTGCTGATTATTTTCATATGTACATACGTGCTTGCTAATCTTGTTGCCGAAGTTGTCATCAGTACATATAGTGGAGCACTTGTTCATACGCTGAATCATTGGCTGATTTTTGGTTGCAGAGATGGCAGGTATATTTGATATATGACCTTTGTCTATTTATACAATTGAAACTTGTTTTGCATATACACTGAAATTAAAACATACCATATTTATCGAATATAACTCGCACATTTTTTCCCAAAATTAAAGCTAAAAAATTGTGGTATGGATATATGCAGGGATTTTTGGAGACTAAAGTTTTCAGGAAAAAACTGAAAATGGATATGACTTACCAAGAATCTCTTATTCGCTATCACTTCTTCCAGCCTCGAGAGCAGTTTCCTTCTGTCTGTTGTCAAAGTCATCTACCCAAATAGTGTCATCTTCTTTCTCATTATTTCAAGCAAAAATTACCAGTAATTTACAGGTCTTGTAAATTGCCAGTGATTTACAAGATGTGAGATACGTGATGAACAATCCTTCACGAATGACTAATGAGAAGTGAAAGCAGAGTGCGAAACAGACAGCAATCTGTTTTTAGACAGACAGCTCGTCTTTATAGCTGCTCTATCTCTACTAACCTACCAGTAGGTTAGTAGAGATAGAGCAGCTATAAAGACGTGCATATGATTGGTGCGGTATTAACAAAAGATCACATGCCCCAACTACAAAGGCAAGCTGACAATTGTTAAGTTGAAATGCTAATTCTCTTCAACCAAATTCCATAATATCTGAAAACTGCCATTACAATATTCACTATATATTTCTTAGGCTTAACACATTCACGATGGGGCGGTATTTTGCCCTTTTATCATTCCGATGGAACTTCTCATTACCGTTTGTGTACCACTTCTGCATCGCGCAGGAGGCTCAACTCACACAAAGTTTCAACATTTTGGTTGAATTTTATTGCTGCTTGTTTGCGTGGCGGTTCCATATTGAGTTGGCAGGTGGACTCTCACATGCATTATATGGGCATGTTTCAATTCGTGGTAGAATTTTATTTGAAGTTAGCCTTTGTAATCTCTCTTAATGACATGGAAAATTTCAAATGCAATCAAACATACACTTATTTCATGTAATTGAAAAATTAGACCATAGTTTTTTTAGTTAGTGTTTGCCAGTGCAACATATGGTTTTGCTTGGGTCTATGCAGCATAATTTCAATGGGAGGAAGACGTGATTCATTAGTTAGTGTGTTTTTATCCCAGTTGTCTCTAATTGCATTGTTTGTTGAGAAATATATTACACAGACTGCAAATGTCTCTGTATATTATTTAGTGACAATAAAACTGTGTTGTTTACCGTGGGGGGGTGAGTTACTATCACCTCGATGCGAATGTGTTTAAACTTTTTTCCATGTGTGAGGTATATCTAAAACTTTTCTTTTTCTTTTTTCGTAAAGTAAAATCTGGGGTGAGAGTTATATGTGAGGGCGAGTTATATTCGAGTAGATACAGTATGCAAATATAAATTGGGCTAATTGATATTATAATTACTACTGAAGATGAAACTATGTTATCTTAAATTTTAAATTGAATATATTTAATAAATTTCAAAAGAAAATTACTATTAGCTGTGGTTATGAGAAAATAAAATGGTACATTGACTGCTTATTTAATGTAGTTTAGCTCACATAATAGAAGTTATTCTAGGATTCGCTAGTTCACTACCTTTTCTGAGGTGAAAATGTGCTTTCAGTGGGCATGCAATCACTAACGTAGTAGTTATATAATATTGACAAATCTTTGTACTTTCAGTATGCACATTATTTTTCCTCTAGTATTTCCTCATAATTTAATCTCTCTTTCACACACGCATGCACAAATTATTTAAACTTAATGTTTGTTTATAAACCAAAAATATCAAGTGCAGTTTTTGAGATTTTGAACTGGGATTCCCCCCCCCCCCCCCCCCCCCCCGACTGTATACAATATTTGCATGTTTTCTTGGAAATTGTGATCCAATGAAAACATTTTTAAAGCTTTCACTCTTGGTGTTTAAAGAAAAAGAAAAAAGAAAGAAACTTTTGAAATTTCTCACAACTTGTATTAAAAAAAAAAAAAAAAAACTGACAGGGTTATTCTTAAATAATACAGTTGTGTCCACTCTTACCCTATATGGTACAGTGGTGCCTTTGTGTTGAATCATGTGAATTCAAAACTAGTGACTCAGTTTCAAACTCACATGAACACAAAATCATTTGAATGAATGAGCATAGCAGCATTGCTCCTCCAGGATGATAGAGCTGTTTGTAATATATGAGTGTGCCAGTTCATATTGTATCTGAAACTTTGGTATCTGTACAATAAAAACAGATTCCAGGATGAACCTTCACGGATACCAGCATTAGCTATTAGTTATGTTGATTATTTACCTCACAAATGCAGTATAATAAAGTATGAAGGAGAAAATGTATTATTTTCCAGGGACCTTTCATGTAAGCCTTAACTGGGACAACTGCAATGTTTGCAATATGATAAAAGATATCAGTGGAAAATGGCTTTTGGAAGAAACTTCAGAAGACTGCAGAGTTGTTCATAATGCTGAGAAAGTTCAAATAATTTTTTTCTATAATGTAAATTTGTGGATCAGGCTTACAGCAAATTGGAAAGCTACCCATCTTGATATGTATCCACAGTTTGATGTTAATAATCACTTGGCAACTGGTAAATGCTATAAAATAATTTATACAAAAAATGTTGTAAATATTGGATTTTATTCTAAAGCATTTCTGACATTCTAACATGACACCTTTTTTTTTTTCCCCCCCTATAGGCCTATAGTTTTAACTTTGTTCATTTTAAATGATAATCTCAATGAGTTTGTTCATCTAATAATATATTAGTATTGTGCATTTGTGCATGGGCAGAACAGTGAGGTAAAAGAATAAATTGTTAAAATTGGATTTGATGATCTATAAATTGCACTCTTTAGAAAATTCATAAGAGATAAGACTTCCAAAAGACAGCAGTTAAAGGAATGAATGAAGAATGAAAGAAAGAAAAAAAAATCCATTTTGTGATCTTTGGAGTTAAGTTGTAAAGGAGTTTAGAAGAGCACATTTTAACAGATTTAAAAGAGCAGGAATTATTGATGTCAGTTCTGCTGGATAGTGTCGATGAAAACATTTGCACAAAATGTAAACAGCAGAAACTGAACATTTGTGTGAAAGTGTAGAGTGAAATTTTGTAATGTACCAATGAAAGGTGGAAAACACATCGTGCATTAGTACTATGGATGGGGATAAGAGGCAGTTTCCCGCAATTCAGAAACCATGCTCTACATACCAAACATGGAACTTTTTTCAATCCATTTCAGGCCTCCAAAAAGAAAGACATTGATCTCCCACTTAAAGACATTCACAAATATCCATGCTAATGGCAGAATGGGATCCCATAGTTCATTGGTTGAAGAGAGTCATTAATCAACCTAATTGTCCTCCTGTATTATGTTTGGTATTTTAGGGGGTGCCACTTCAAGCATTTTGGAGTCAAGTCACTGCAAGAAGAAAGTGGTAGGGTTGCAGAGGCCCTTTCCACATAAGATGAGATGAGATGAAATAGCTAATTAAGAAAGATTCACCCCCCCCCAGCCCTCAAATACTCTAATAGCATTGGGACAAGGAGCAAGAAGAGAGAGGAAAGAAAAAAGGGGAGGGATCAGTCTACAGATAATATAACAGATGTATATTACATGAAGTAAGGCATGATCTAGCATCAGGTACCTCAGGTTTGCCAAGCCTGTACTCACTAAAGTGAGCTCTTGAGGAAATAATGGAAGTAATGAAAAGAATTGGGGTTTTCCCTCAACACAATCAGGTCGATAGCCAACTTGTACAGGGAGCAAGAAGCCACGGTAAGGACAGGTGTTGGATCGACTGGTTGGCTTCAGGTGGACAAAGGAGTTAGGCAAGGGTGTTTACTTTCTCCTCACTCGTTCAGTATATGTATGCAGAGGACATCACGCGTGAAGCATTAGATAAGCGCTTAAGACAGGAATTAGGATAGGTGGTAGATTGATCAGTATGCTGATGATACTGAACTCCTTTGTAATGACAAGGAAGAACTAGGACAAATTCTTGATAAAGTTAACAAGATCAGTAATAACAGAGGACTTCAACTCAATCCTAGCAAGACAAAGATTATGATTCTCAAAGGAAATACAAACAGGGAAGTTCTTAAGAAACAAGTGTACCTTAATGGAGAAAGAATTGAAGAAGTCAGCAAGTTTGAGTACCTGAGATCCATGTGAAGAATTGCTGTTCAGAAGACGTCAGAAGAAGAAGATTAAGAATGGCTAAAATAACAGTCAGAGATTGTCTAAAATCTGGAAGGATGAATCTGTCTCCATCATGGGAACAAAGTTGAGAATTTTGAATGCAGTTGTTTTTCCAACAGCGACTTATGGATATGAGACTTGGAACCTAAAGAAGTCAGATAAGAAAAGAATAGCTGCTTTTTGAGATGCAGTGTTACAGAAGGCTGTGGAGGATATATACTGAATGGTGTACAAATGAATGAGTGTTAGAAAAGATCAGTAGAACTTTAAGTTTTTGTGTTGGATGGTGATATGAATTTTTATATATGTATTGGCCTGTGTGTGCATGTGCGCACGCGGTCGACAGTGAAGGAGAGGCAGCCTGAGGGAAGACATGTGACAGGTGTGTGTCTAGAAAAGGAAGAGTTTTGTTGTTTACAATCTCAATGGTAAATTGGATACATTTGTGTTGTTTGTTCAGGTGGCTTAGGAATGTATTTAATGCTTTGTGGCCATGGGGCATCACAGCTGCGAAACATTAAATTAAGATGATGGATTTCAAACCTGCATCTTCAGAGCAGTTAATAAACATCCTTTTAAAAAATAGTTTTGTGGTGTTATAATATCATTAAAATAAGTTATGAATATATTTATTTAGTTGCTGATATTTTGCTGGTTTTATGTTGAGCCCATACACTAGAGGTTGGTTAATCAACCCATATTACGTTATTACCGCATATGGGTAGTGGATCAGGAAAGGAGAAACTTGTTTACATTTAATTTAAAAGCTTATATATTGCATTTCCTTGGGAAATGCATCAGGTGAAGACTGTTCCAAAATACAGTAGCAGGAATGAAGGAGGAAAAGAAACTTGTTCTATGGGTTTCAAGGTGTACTGCGAAGGGATGTTGGGTGGCAGCTGAATGTGTTCCAATGGACTTAGTACTGAGTGGGGGAATTATTGATGCTATTTCAGATGAACATTTGCCATGGAAATATTTATAGAATACACATATTGCAGAAAGCAAATGCCTGTGCAAAAGTGGGAGGAGTAAGTTGGTAAGAGATAGGTTATTAATCATTGCCTTCCTCTGTATTGAGTCAAGCAGTTTGAGGGAGCTCTTAGAGACCCCACTCCAAATGTGAGAGAGCAATATTCAATAGCTGGGCAGATTTGTGATTTGTATAAGGTTAACAGCTATTCAGAGGTCAAGAGACATCTTGAGCAAAAAAAGAGAAATCCTAGTTTTCTAGTGGCTGAGGATACAAGAGAGGCTTTATGAGGGTGGTCTGAAAAGTTCTTGCCTTGACCATAGAAGGCAACACTATCGGCAAAATTTTTGTTTTCTAAGTTGTACATCTCTCATAAGCATCCATGTGAAATTGCAAGTCATTCTATCAAGTAGTTTGTTTTATACAGCTGTCTGAAGCAAAAGTGTTGTCTGTATCCCTTGAAATGGATAAAATTGAGTATCATCTGGTTATAAAATTCTTTGTAAAAGAAGGTTTAACACCAAAAGAAATTCATTTGAAGTTCATAAAAGTTTATGGGCACTCTTCTCCTTCGTTTTTGACAATTAAGAAATGGGCTGCGAGTTTAAACGTGGCCATACCAGCCATGAAGATGATCCATGTGAAGGCCATCCAAAAAGTGTAACAACACCAGAAATCATTGATCAAGTGCACAATATGGCATTGGATGACCAGCAAGTCAAAGTGCATGAAATTGCTTAGACTATAGGCATTTCAAAAGAACGTGGAGGATATATTTTGCATGAAGAATTGCAAATGGAAAAACTTTGCGCAAGATGGGTGCTGCTCACAGCAGATCAAAAATGCACTCGCATGAAAATCTCTGAACAATGCTTGGAGCATTTTAAAAAGAATAAAACTGATTTTGTGCATCGGTTTATTACTATGGATGAGACTTGGATTCACCATTACACACCAGAATCTAAACAGCAGTCAAAACAGTGGATAGTAGCGGTTGTTCAGCGCCAAAGAAGAAGGAAAGGAAAGCAGGAAAGTTCATGGCATCAGTGTTTTGGGATGCTAAAGGCATTTTGTTTATTAATTATATTGAAAAGGGTAAAACAATAACCAATGAATATTATTCTGATCTTTTAACCAGACTAGACAAAAAAATTCGTGAGAAAAGACCCAGTTTGCAGAAGAAAAAAATCATCTTTCATTAGGACAATGCACCTGCCCACAAAAGTGTTTTGGCAATGGTAAAATTAAGGGATCTGCACTATGAATTGTTGGAACATCCACCTTATTCCCCAGATTTAGCTCCCTCAGACTTCTATCTCTTCCTAAAACTCTATCATTCTATCTTTTCACTAAAACTCTTCCTCGCTGGTCAGTGTTTTTCTTCGAATGAAGAGGTGATTGCAGCTATAGAGGGGTATTTTGCAGATCTTACTGAGAACCACTACAGGGACTGGATAATGCACTGGAGCATCACTGGAATAAATGTATTGGTCTTAAGGGAGATTATGTTGAAAAATAAAAATAATTTCGAAATTATAAATTCGAGTTTTCATTGTTAGGCCGAGAACTTTTCAGACCACCCTCGTATGTTGGGATGATTCTAAAAAGAAATCTCATCTTGTCTGGAAGTTTGAATGTTGTCAAAAATAATACTGGGGGAAAATGATTGTTTTTTTGTGAGAAATAAGAGAACAGGGTTTTACTAGCATTGAAATTGACAAGGTTATCTTAACCCCATTGGAGGATGGCTTGGTGATCAGAATTGAGGACAATGGTGGTTGATGTTCTTTTGGTTGAAGTGAGTTGTGTAGAGTAAGGCTTGTCAAATGAAAGGAGGAGTGCAGTATGCTGTCATCTGCGAAACTGTGTATTGGGTTGGAGGTCAACTGAAATAGGTCATTGATATATATAGAAAGGAAGAGGATTGGCGAGAGAACAGAACCTTTTGGAACCCAGGCATCAGTTGAAAATTCAGAAGATAAGGAAGAAACTGTCCAACTTCAGAACTCCAGAGACAGACCAAATGATTGGAGTTTGCTTAGTTGAGCCTCTGTGCCAGACCCTGTCAAAAGCTCTGGAGATATCAAGTATAACCACTTGAGATTCACCAAACTAAAGCACCAGATATTTGGTCAGAGCATGCTGAATTAAATTTTATAAACAAATGTTTTGCACCAGAGATATATATATGCATTAAATTTTTTTGTTTTTAGAGTATTTTTTTTTCCTCAAAAGATTTGTTTATAAAATTTAGTTGCTCTTCGGCCACATTTCAAACTTCGTATTTGGTTATTCAGCTGAATCGTGGTTCGACACATCCCTAGTTAGTTCTGTAAATTCAGGCAGTACCTGTTTATAAACCCTTTTGCTGTCCAGTTTTTATGTGGCTTGTGAATGTCAGGACCTGGTTGCAGCAGAGTTTCTGCCAGGTCTAAATCCATTCTGTTCATTGTATAAGATGGCTTCTATTTTTAGAGAAATCCTACAGAGGATAATCTTTTCAAACAGTTTGTAAAGAGTATAGAGCAATACTGTATAGTGGTAGTTGGTAGGGGTCATCAGTTGACTTGTTAGGTTTTGGCAAGGCTATTATCTTTGATTCATGCCCAAGTTTTGGAAGGTGCTCATTGTTTATTATTGTGGAGAAGAAATTACTCAGATTTTTGCTCTTAGGCACCAAGGTGATTAAGAACATCTGGAAGGATGCCATCAGTGCTAGAGGTCTTACATATTTTAGTTAGAGAGCTTCATGAGTTTCATCTAGAGTTACTAGATCAGTTTCCAGTAGATGTGGGACATGATTAGGGAAAACATTTTTTTGTGAAGGTGATCGATCTCTTCTTTGGTGTTTGTGTTAATTTGGGGTTTAGCTTTTTTGTGCTAAGATTTTTGCAATATAGTTTGGATTTACTTTTCCTATAGTTCTGTGTAGAGTGCTGGTGCCTCCCAGTCAACAGAGCAGTGACCAAGCCTTATGACTTGATCTTGTAAAGTTGAGGTTGTTTATTTCTTCATGCCCTTCTACCATCATCCAATGACCTTGAGCGGACAGAAGTGTCTGATGGTTCTGTTGTTCATATTCTGCCAAAAGAATGCTACTTTCAATTGATCAGTTTGGTGTTTCTAAATCATCTGGGGATGTCTATTGGCAGATGTCATGAGGAGTTCAGTAAATCATTCATAAGTATTCATTGTAAGTGGAATTTTGAATTAAGTGAATTTTCGCCAGTTTTCCTGAGATTCCTTTGGGGTATTGGGCAAGTATTTATTCTGAGGATTTTAAATCCTATAGTAATTAAACAAGGTCTGTGGGGAAAAGGAGGGTCGATGTGAGTGTTAACAGTAGTAAAGTGGAAATCAGGGATTGTGTCTGATTCTCATCTTCCAGATTTAAATGTTCAAGGTTATTTGCTGTCAGTTGCAGACCTGGGTTGTTATCATTATTGTATCCCATAATATACTGTGCAAGTTGAAATTCTCAAGGATGATGCTCAGATGGGCTGACTGAAGAAATGCAATGTTGGCCAGTTGAATTAGAGGAGGCTTATATACATTGTAGATTAAGAAATTGTGCAGACTGATACCAACAAATAAATACATTTTTGAATGTCCCAGAGATTCAGAGGTGCTTTCCAGATTTGTTTTTGTGCAGATTGCCAGGCCATATTTCATCAGGTTTATCACCAAGGATGTAGCTAGGAATGGTAATATTTTCTTGTGAAGTGTGATAAGGTTTTGTAGAGCAACAATGTATATTCTGTGTCTGCTAAGGATATTATTTATCACCTCTGATTTTGACTTAGTAAATCCCTTAATGATCAGCTAAGGATAGTCAGGCAATTCCTGATTGTTGTTTTCACTGAATTTTTAAGGTGTTTGAAATTATTTGGAAACCTTTAGTGGACTTTTTTGAACATAGCCATCTTCCTAAACTGTGGACATGAACTTTGTTGACCTGGGCAATGTTCAAAGCAGTATGCCTGCTCTGATGGTGTGTGTGCTCATTTCTTCTGTCTAGGATACCATTATTGGCATTTGGACTCCAGTGGGAGGTATTAGTTAGAATTTGCTACTTGGAGGCTGGTGCAGGCTACTATAGAGGCCATTCCTGACATGGAGCAGACTTGTGCAGCTACACATTATTGGATGGACAGTCGCTGCAGTTGATCTTCAGGTACCTCCACAGGGGCATGCTTAAATGACAGCATAGGGCACCATATCATGTTGTCGTCTTAGAATTCTGTGGCATTTTGGTTTCAGAGGCCTTGCCAGAAATCCCTCCATCACCCCCAGTAGCAATGCTACTGTTAATTTAGCAGGCTATCCTGCTTATGTCAAGGCTGTCTCAATATCTGGGGGATCTAATATCTGCCACCTTTGTACCCATCCAGTTGTGGCCAGCTCCGTGACTTGGAATAGCAGTGCTGAACAGAGCACTTTCTTTTGTGTGTGTACAGGAAGTTTTACCACTTTACAAGGCTTTGGTAAGATCATATTAGGACTATTATTTGCAGACATGGTCACCTGGGTTCTAAGATGATGGAGGGATGGTTGAAAGATGCCACAGCAAGTAAATCAAGGTAGCTGAGCATATGAGGACAGATTGAGGGAATGCAGTATTTAAAAATTCAAGAATAGACTTTGGAGAAAAGATATGATGAAAACATAAGTTAGTAATGAGATCTGACAGCATGGATACTAATGGGTTCTGCTGCTTTCAGTTGACAAAGGGTTTGGTTGGGAAGCATTTTTTAGGTTCTTCTCATGACGTGTAGAATGGGCTATTATTAGAAGTTGTGAGTGCATTTTTGGTTAATGCTCTTTGAAAAAGAGAGGGTATTTGGTATGAATAACAAAAAAAAAAAAACACTCCTTGAACTCCCTAGAGAAGAGTTATGATAAACAAATAGTTTACTATTTATTTTGGTATTTCTTCTTTGTTTACAATGGCCATCATTATTATAGGCATAAATTTTATTTAATTATTGTTCCGCTCTGCATTTGTATCTTTATGCCTGAATGCTTTAGTGAAAAGTGATATAGCAGCTTATATAGTTAAATGTAGTTAATTATTATCGCAAGGCACTCTAGTGTTATCCATTAAGTTGTACATGGGTATTTGACATTGTTTTCAAATGAGCATAATGTTTTATTAGTATCAGAAACATTCATCACATCAAGTGACCTGCCTTTTCATGCTTTGGTAATTATAATATTTTTGTTCTGTTTAGGCAGTGTGAATGATTTACGGATATGTGCCATATCCATTTCTCAAGATGTTAGCCTTATCTTCAGGTAGAGATCCTTCTTTCAATCCTCTCTTTTGCTATTGACCATAAAACCAAGCAAGCAAGGGAAATATTATTCAGAGCGAATGCAACATTGTGGCCTTTGCTAAGTATATTATTTTCTTCTTTACTGCATTTGTTTAGTTAATTAATTTTATTGTGCTGAAGTTCAGAATTTGAAAACCTTACATTTTGCTGAGTTTGGGATGAAGTTAACATGTTAATTTCATCCAACTTCAATGGTAAAGAGATGGCAAGCATCTGAGGTAACTCAGCTGAAAGTTAATTAATACCATAATATTTTGCTGTTGTTATAGCAGCAAAATAAATATATAATGCCATTCACAGACACCGTATTGTGTATATTCTGTAAAGGAATAATTGTTCGGTAAATCTTGTCCTTAATTCAGTACAGTTGGTACCCAGTTAAGCTTACCAGGTCATTATGTTCTTGTTTAATCCTCTATCCAATTGTCAAACCAGGTTCGTGCATGAAGTATCTTCATGACCAGGCTACTTATATAAAGGCTGATGACTTCACATCAATTGCCTCAAGTATTCATAATGCAAAGCACACTTCCTTTCATACATAATTTCAGCTGTGCTTTGCATTATGGAATACTTTAGGCAATTGATGTCGAGTCATTAGCCTTTATATGAGTCCCTAACTTCCCTGAGGTCTCTCTTAATAATAATAATAATTTGAAAGATGGTACATTTAAATGTAAACTACCAAAAGTCAGTTGATACCCAAATCCATTCAAGGATTGGTTAACTGAGAAATTGTATCTGAAGATCTGAAAATTGTGAAATGACAGTAATTAAGGTTTCCCAAATTCTGGAAAGTATAACATAGATGCAGTTGTCAATATTTAACAGTGTTTTTTTAAAATTCATTCTGATTCTAAAAAACAATTCTCTGATTTATATTTTCTGGTTAGAATTATAGCAGTTTTTATAGGTATTATTTCTTGGAAAATTTCCATTTTACTCCTCTAAGAAAATATTATTTTTATGGCTATTTTTGTTTAGGAGATCTCCTTTTATAATGTCATTGGCATTTTATGGAATACTTTAGACAACTGATGTGAGGCCATCAGCCTCTATATAGTTATGAAGATACTTCATGCACAAACTTTATTTGCTTACACCTGGATAAAGGACTAAACAAGGATATAATTTCCTGGCAAGTTGAATTTAGTTTGTAACCAAGTGGAAAAACTTTCTATAATTGTTATCCAAGGATTCTTTCTTTTCATCCTTTAGTTCATCTTGGGGTTATAGGATCTGCTTATGCAGACATATATTGACCAGACAGGAAGAACGATGAATTCTCTCAGATAAGTACTTGAAAGTCCAGTCCACAAAATCATGATGCCCTGTGCACCACACAGTTGGAAGAAAATGCTATAATTCTAACCAGAAGATATAAATCAGAAAATTGTTTTTTAGAATCAGCATGAATTTTTTTTAAAGAAAAACACTGTTAAATATTGACAACTGTATCTATACTTTCTAGAATTTGGGAAACCTTAATCACTGTAATTTCACAATTTTCAGATCTTCAAATACAATCTCTCAGTTAACCAATCCTTGAATGGATATGGGTGCCAACTGACTTTACGTAGTACATTTAAATGTACCATCATTTAAATTGTTATTAAGAGATAGAGAGAGATTAAGAAAAGTCTCATTGATAACGTTATTGTTGATAGTGGATTTTTTTCTCTCTGGTGCAGGACACTAGAGAGTGTACAGAGGATTTGAAATTGGAAGTGATCATTATTTAGTCTTCAGCAGGATAAAATTAAATTTCATATTGAAAAGAATAACATGTAAGAAAGTTTTAAAGCGAATAAAAGTTGAGCAGCTCTTAGATGTGAACTGTAGACTAAAATACACAAACCTTATTCAAGAGAAAATGAAAGAATTTGAGAAAAGGAACCAAACCCTGGAGATTCAGTGGCAAGCCCTGAAAAAAAAAAACATTGATTCTACCAGAGAGGCATGTGGTGAGGTTGTCTGCAAGGATAGAAAAATCAGAACTCCATGGTGGACACAGGAAGTTAAAGAGGCTGTGAAGGAAAAGAAGAAAGCATATCAAAAGTTCCTGGCAAATAAGTCAGCTTGTGCTCTTAGAGAATACAGAGACAAATGTAAGAAAGCTAAAACACTATGTAAAACTAGCTAAACAAAAGTCATGGGAGGATTTGATAAGAACATTGAAAATAAATATCAAGAAGGTGGCAAGATATTCTAAAGGTTGTTGAAGACACTCAGAAATGGAGGAAAGAGTGCTGTAAAAGGAATTAGAGATAAAGGTCAGTGGTGCACCCAGAGGGGAGGGGCTATGCATTCAGTTGGATCTATGCATTACCATACTGAACATGGCTTAATTACATCTTTAGTTTTAACACACTTGCGAATAAATTCAGCTTTATAGCAGCATGACTTCAGCTGTTTGTTCTATTCTGCAGATTTGAATTGTTGGATAATTATGTATTGAGATATACTTAGCAGAGAAGATAAATGCACAGCTGCTGTTCTTGATATAAAGAATTTAAGGTGGGGAAACTTATTTTGAAAGCTATTACTGACTATTGATTAACAGTAATGATACAAGTAGCCAAGTCAAAAAAAATTACAAAGTTAGAAGTTTCATTTTTGGAGCTGAGCTTATAAATCACGTAAAAACACAGCGTATTCAGTAGTATTTATGGCTGTCATGAGGGCTCATTAGAAACAAGTCACACTTAATAGTTAAATTGTAACTGACTGCTTGATTTACAAACTGTATGAACACATCTTTGTGTTGTGATTATTCTCAGAGATAAAACTTCATTTAATTAATATTATTATTATTTTAAAGGCTGTGGCTATCGATAGCAAAACTAAAAGTTGAATCATTGCAAATCATGAGCCAAATTATCTTGGATATTACATCTCTTTTAAGTAGCATTGATTTGAGGAGAAAAAAAATTGTCAAGTTTGAGATTTTTTTGACAGTAGCATTTTATTTATTTAACTTCCTAGTTTATTCAGGCTATTTTATTTGATAATACAAATTCAGAAGATGGATATTGATGAATTTCTTTCTCCCATGTCTTGAGGTAATTATTTTATAGAAGTACTTAAGCAAAATATTTTTTCTTTTTTTGTAAGAGGAAAATATAAAAATGTTCTCCCTCTTTTGAACCTGCCAAATTGTATCTTGCCATTTATCAGCATCCTAGGATTAATTCATTATTTATCCTCTGTCCCTGCTCTTTTTTAAAAACTTGTTCATAATAAAAATTGTAGCTGCACACTAAAATCACTCTCAACAATGAGGAAATGGAAGACTTTCTGGCATCAGTGCAATTTAGTTCACATGAAAAAGTTTTTTTCATAGGTATAAATTATGGTATTTCCTTTCATTGCAGTTCTTTTCTTCATTTGGAAGGTTGTGTCTGGCAAATATTTCTTTAAGCTCACTATATGAAAATGCATAAGATTGCAGAATAAGCCTTAAATTTTGTATATATGCAACTATGATTTTGAAACTGTTTTAGAATCCCCCATAGATTATTTATAAAATAATGACCATTTAGTGTCAGAAAAAACTGAAATTATCATTGAATTGTCATTGAATCTCAGGATTAATGTTTAAATTACATTCTACGTTAAGGAATGGGAAGTGTCTTGAATAATTTTCTTTTGATTTCAAAATTCATCAACTTATGCATTATTATATGCAACTGATGAAGTTACAAAAATGGGAATAAATTTACCTGGAAATTTCTGAAGTTTGGGCACTATTTTCATCACATTTCAGAGTAAAAAACATTTGTGGAAATTATCATTAGCACACAAACTCATTGAACTATGGTTTAAAAACTCTTCTGCACTCTCCATGCAATCTTAGTCAATACATTCCCCCTCACCAACTACTCTCCTTATACAGCTTCCTATCTCTCTCCATTCTATGAAATATCTCTTCTGTATTAACTTAGTAATAATACCATAATAAATTGTTTTAATCTCATCACCCTTCCTCATCCAATAGATTTTGCAAATGGTCTTTATTCTCAATCAGTCCTTGTGCCTAATATTCCAGAGAACTAACATTACCTTAGTAACTTCTTTTCTCTGGATCCTTTTCAGTACCTCTGTAAATCCCTTTGGAAACCAAGTGACCAAATCTGCATGTGATATTTCACATCATTGTCATTCATTTAATGTTATCATTCTTGCAGTGTAGACTCTAAATTTCAGGTCCTGTTCCGACATAACCTCCAAATTCCTTATTAATTTGATTTTCATTAATATATTTTTACCAGTTGTATACTTGCACCACTAAATTTCCAAACCTTGCATTTTGCAACTGAACTGATAGTTTCATCCGCCTGCTCACTGCAACAGTTATCTGTTATCCTCTAAGACCATAAAATCTACTTTATCTCTCATAGTATCCCAACTTTGCATCATCTACAAATTGTACACCCCCCCCCCCCATTTAAACTCTCCTGAGATCAATAGCATATAATCTAACAGATAAGTTTAGATATTGATAGTTATTCATGACTTATTTTTAATGGTATCACCAAACAAACTATTTTATCAAACTATGTTTCATTAACTGCTTACATTTTTCTTAATTTTGGATCAGTATCATCAGAACACAACATAGCTTGTATATGCGACAGTGAGTAAGTGAAACAATACAATTGTAAATGGACAAAAGATCTGAATTCTTATTTTGGTGCCCTCTAATGTTCTAAAATATAAAATAAAATTAAAAAAAATACAGCTATGTGGGAGTTGCTCTTAAGATAAGTCTCCCAAATTTTTGACAACCATAATTTTTGCCAATTAATGCAACCATATTTGTTCAGGTTAGGTGAATTCTTCATAGCCATGGCTAACTCAAAAAAAATAATCTTTCAAATCTGTAATGACTTCTAAATAGCACATTTGTTTTCTTCCTTCTAATCCTGTGTGAAAAGGTGATCAAAGCATGGTCTGCGAGTCCTTACTTGCCATAATAGCCATAATAATAGTAGCGAAATGTATTTTTTATTTTCTTCCAGCAGATGTTAACCAATCTTCCTGTTTGCCCATAGTAGGCCAAGTTAGTCACAGGGAACTTCATACACTCCAAGGTGTGCTAGAGGGTGAAGTTTATCCATAGGTGAGTGGATCGCATATACAAGCTGTGTTGTGCTGCTCTGATGATGCTGATTTGAAATTGAATTTGATTTGAAATTAGTGAAATATAAGCAGTTAATAAAACATCATTTGATAAAATAGTTTGTTTGGTGTTGTTAATACCGTTAAAAATAAGTCATCAATAACATAAGTTAAACGGTATGATCCTTAAACAGAGCCTGCAGCACACCAGCATTTCCTGTTTTGGTATATCATGCTGCACATACAACTTTTGGGCATTGCCTATCCAATTTAATCTGTTATCTAAACCTGTCCATCACAGATTTATTATCAACTTGTCATGATGGTAATGTAAAAGTCTAGTAAAAAGTAACATTTAAAGAAGACATTTTAAAGATATTCTTAATTCATGCTTCCAAATTCAGTGCACTTTAATTCATTGTGTTTAATTTAACGATTTAAATGCACATACCTCAATCTTTCTAGTGAATTTTCTGAAAGAAATGGTTTTTATTTTTTCACATAACTCTCTCCTTCGCTAAGCAAACTGTCATGAAACATCCTGATGTTTCCATTTTCATATCTAATACAAAAGAAAGAGAGATGTTGAGCTGTGAAGGGTTGATTTCTGAATGGAAGAAAAAAAAAAATGAAGCAGTCACTTTCTTGTTCAGTATTTTTTAAATTATAAAATTTATAAAAATAAGGTCAACAGTAACTGAAAGAATCTTGATTTATTTTTTTGAAAATAAATCAAGATTCCGCATCAAAGAACAAACAGTTACTTAAAAGCAGTTTGTTTTTAAATAAACAAGATAATGCTTTATACATGCTCATCATAGATTAGAATTGCATGAATATATATTTTTAAATCCATTGTACTTTCTTCGAAAATCTGTTTAATGCATTAAAATACCCTTTAGCAAAAATTAACTTCAGTTCTCTCTTTCTCTCTGCTCAAATGATCGGCTCTGAGGTTTCCTAGCCAAAAATTATATTTTACAAAAAGTACAGGAAAGCTACTGAAGACACAGCACTAGCCAACACAGATACCATGTAATGCAGCATTAAAAATATTTTCTTTTGATAATTTGCAAATTAACAAATCAATTTACACTGCATTTGCCAGTATATTTTACAAACTACAGGAAAAAAAAAGTGATTTAAAAAAAATTTGAAGAGACTATCGATACATTCAAAAAGTTGCTCTCATTTAGACCATATTGACAAAAAAAAAATTGAAAACTTTATTAGCTGAACAGATGATTTAATTCTTTTGTACCTCTCCATCTATCAGCCCTCATCAGAAAACTATCTTCTTAAGAGATGGAGAGAGAGAAAATAAAAATTACTTTGCAAGGATGAATCAGCATATAACTGAAATATTTTCATTACTGGAAATTCTGTGAATAAAAAATGTTACGCTTAGCTCAATGAGGGATATGATAGGAGACACTGGAAATTCTTTATGACAAACTCTTATTTAAAATCTATCAGACAGGCAGTAAAATTTGTTTTTCTCTTTTATGAGCAAAACTTAGGTGAGATGCTAAAGAAAAGTTGAAATAATCATTTAATAATTATTTCAACTGGCTATAGTGTTTTATGTTGCTCCCATCCACGAAAGGTTATTTTCTAACTTGTAGTACATTTTGTACTATGAGTGGGCTAAGGATTTTTTTTCTATTTTTTTGTATTTTTTAATTTATTTTTTCATAATCCAGAAATTCTTTCATGGAACTTTTTCAAGCCACTTCAGTCTTCCAAATGGGGTGGTGGTCTCACACTGGGCAGTGAAATTCATCTCCCACTTAACTTACAGCACTTAAGTCAGTACATCTGTAACTACTATAGGAGTTTTCTTGTTTCAGTAACTGATTCGATAATTAGAAGGCATGCTTGATATGTTTAAGATCAACGGATGGTGGCAATTGTCTGCCCTAGAACAAATGTACTTTACACACAAGAATATATATTTAGGTATAAGACTAACCTAAAAAATGGTTATGCAAGCCAGGCTAGTAGGTAGCGGACTTTAAAAAGCTTATAAGTATCACAGATTATTATAATTCTCTCAACTAATTTCCCTTATTATAGATGGGTACTACAAGCACTGTACTATGGTCATCCTAATTCATGTCCAGTTCATCTGAATTATGCTATATAGCCACTATAAAGCTCTTACATCTCCATATTTGAGCATTTCTGGCTGAATATAGTCTACTCCAGCTGACTTTCAACTGGTCTCTCATTCTTATTTAACAGTTTTTCAGAGTAATTACTGTAGACATCCAGAATATCTTCACATCTTGATTTCTTTTATAGTACTTTTTCTTCTATCCAGAAACTTTTCAGTTTCCTCCAGACAATTTTGTCACCTTCATGATATTCATCGTCTGTTTTCTTACCAAAGTAAATTATTCTAGACGAGAAATTAAATTCTTAGTTTAATCCTTTACCCAGGTGTAAACAAGTCAAGTTTGGCACAGATTATCTTCATAACTATGTTATTTGTATATAGAGACTGTTGAACTTCACACTGTTGCCTTAGTGTACCATAATGTACAACACATTTCCTTTAAGATGTATATATATTGCTTTGTATTATAATAGGGTTATTACTCAGACTAGTTTTGACCTTTATTGAAGTGAAAAGTAAAGGGTTCTTCATCATAGGCCTAGAATAGTATACAGTATAAGAATGCCTGATAGTATTAGGAGAAAGAAGAGACAGATGACAGTAGAAAAGTTAGAGAAAATGCCTCAACTGGTTTGTATTATCATGTAGCCAAAGGCTGTCTTGTATCAGTCTCATGCAGCTGAACACCCAAAAGATCAGTTGGAACTAAAATCCAGACATGACCAGTACTTAGGTAGTTGGTGTTTTCTAAGTTAGTAGCCTTGAGTTGGTCTTCACTGCCCGAGATCACTCTCTAGTCATTGCTGCTTTAAGACCACAGGGAACTATGAGCATAGAACAGTGTGAAAAACCTCTCATAATAAGTATAAATAGAATTTTATTTCTGTCTGATGAATATTCCATAATGTGGGTAGTCTGCACCTTGTTATCAAAAATTTGTATCCCCTATAATTTTTTCTAAATATAAAAATCGATGGACTGAACAATAGAATTTGCACGTAATGTAAAGCATTCCTATGTTGTCTTGTTGGGGTACCAGGGGTGAAAATGTTGTGCTGTGAGTAATGGAATGTTCAACATATTACTTGGAATGTTCCAGAAATGCAGAGAAAGATGGCAGCTGTAGAATGCATATTCTAGTATTTCTAATGGTGTAATGAACATCATAGATTTGATCTGCAGTGTTAGAGGTACCTCCATTTTATGGCATTTATTGGAAAGTGACCACATGCAATTTTCCTAACAAGATCCCTTAGGATCTTGTTAGGATCCTAGGATATCCTTGAAACTTCATTAAGTTAAACTATTGTTGTTAGTACCCAACTGTGGAAGTTCATGGCAGGAGATATTAAATATTTTCATAGTCCAGATTCTTCTCTTATTGACGGATAGAAGGTTGATTTCAGAATGGTGCAGCAGTCTTGGGATTAAACACAGAATGCTTATGTATTCAAGAACAGTTTCCATTGGGCCATAGTAATAATTTATTCCAAATAGTAGGAGATGAAAACCTGTGTAGTACTGGAGAAGATCTGCATTCGATCAGCTTCTCAGATCTGAGGCTGTATTGGCTTAAAGAGCAGAATTTTAATACTCGAAGCTTAGCTGAAAAAATTCCTTTTTAACTTGTTTTGTGTGAGTATGACCAAAACAATTGGTCGGGTTTACTATATAATGGTTTTTCTGTGGCTTCTCTGATATCTATAATATTCATAAATATTATTATTATATGGTATCTCCATGGAGTCTGGAGATTTATTGTGGGAGATGCAAACCAACTATTACACACACAAAACCTCTCCTTAAACTCATTCACAGTGAGGGAAAACTCAACTAATTATGGCAATACATTCTACACATTCACCAAACTCCATGCAAAAAATCTAGTCTGCACACCCATACAAACCACACTCTTACACAATTTCCATAGATTGCCCCTAGTTCTCTGACTATCATATATTTTATTTTATTTTATTTTTTGCATCAATTTTATGAGGGTGATCTGAAAAGTTCTCGGCCTAACAATGAAAAAACGAATTTATAATTTCAAAATTATTTTTATTTTTCAACATAATCTCCCTTAAGACTAATACATTTATTCCAGTGATGCTCCAATGCCATTATCCCATCCCTGTAGTGGTTCTCAGTAAGATTTGCAAAATACTCCTCTACAGCTGATCACCTCTTGATTCGAAGAAAAACGCTGCCCAGCGAGGAAGAGTTTTAGTTTTGGGAAGAGACAGAAGTCAGAGGGAGCCAAATGCTGGGGAATAGGGTGGATGTTCCAACAATTCATAGTGCAAATCCCTTATAATAAATTTAGTTTAATCCTTGATCCAAGTGTAAGCAAACAAAGTTTGCACCTCAAGTATCTTCAGGACTGAGGCAACTCGTGGTAAAGATGGACCAAGCTCTCAACACTCCTTGTCTCGGTATCTCCCATAATGCAAAGCACATCTCCTTGCAGACATGTATAATGCTATGCACCAACATGTTCATTGCCAATCGCGTGATGCAAGTTCTCACCGCCCGGTCGGTCACGCATTATCGCGTGGACGTCGCTATCAAGTAAAAAAAAATTTTGGCACCACACGAAATTCCAATTTTCAGCTTGGCAATGAACGTGTTAAGGGAAGGGCCACTACCCAGACCGGTTTCGACCTTTATTGAGGTCTCGTCAGTGAGAGCCAGACCCAGAAGTAGTGATACTAAGGCAGAAGCAATGGAGAAGTCATATTTACCTAGATGAGTTGCCAAAAGGTTTCTCACCTTATTATTAAAATTACTCTGGATTTAGAGAAAGATGTTGGAAGTTTTTTGACACTTGGTTAGACTATAATAAATTTAGTTTAATCCTTTATCCAAGTGTAAGCAAACAAAGTTTGCACCTGAAGTATCTTCATGGCCTCTGCATAGTAGTCAAGATGTGGCCAATTCATAGCCTTATAAAGAAGGATATAACTTCTCTGTCTTTACTTGTTAGCATGTTTTTCAGCATCCAAGCAATTCTTTGAGCCATTTTAACAACTTTTGCAATATACCCTCTGAACTTCAATTCCTTGTCCACCATTATCCTCAAGTACCTAGCCTCATCAATTTACTGTAATTCAGCACAATATGATACACTGTATACAATCTTTTCAATCCGAAGTGCATGATCTTACATTTTGCAACATTAATTTGACAATCATTATCCTTTACTCACAATGCCAATGTATATAAATCGTCCTGCAGGATATCTACATCACCTTTATCTACTATGCTCTCCCTTCTTTAGTGTCATCAGAAAAACAATTGAATACCTACCTCTTAAATCTTTCCCTATACAAATTAAAAGTTAGATGAGTGGTCCTAGTATAGAACTTTGAGGTACACAAGTAGTCACCCTGATTTTCCACTCCACCATATACTATTGCCTGACATCTGTCTTTCAGATCCCCCCCACCCCCCCTGACACGCAAACATGCACACACCCATTCATGCTACTAGTTTCATATCCATTCCCATTTGCTACAACTTTTGTAATATTACATGTGGTATTCTGTCAAAAGCCTTTGCAAATATTACATACACTGCTTGGAAGGAAGTCACAGACACCCCATTGTCAAGGTGCATCGTGCCATGTAACTAATCACGTATTTAAAGGGAACTAACAGAGTTTGAAAGAGGCATTGTTGCAGGCCTGTCTGTTTGACAAATTGGGCCATCCCAGGTGAACAGTCAGTGATACTATACTGATATGAAAGTGTAGGGCATCAACTGTAAGTGCTACCCACATTAAATGACCCACTACACTCACTGAACTAGACCATAGGGTGCTATGAAGGATAATATCTAAAATCTGCCATTTGTTTCCCAACACATTGAATGTGGAGCTCCGAACATTAACTGGAACATGAATACGCACAAAAACACTCAGACCCGAGGCTCACAACATGGGTTTCCATGATAGGACTGCAATATGCAAGCTCCACACTATCCAAACCAACATGTGTGTTGTCTTTAGTGGTGCAAAGAGCATGTACAGTGTGGAAGCTTGAAAAGCTGTGTCATGGAACAATGAATCATGCTACACCCTCTACTGAGCAGGTGGATGGATACAGGTGTTGCAGATACCAGGTGAATGTCTCTTACCAGACTGCATAGCCCAACTATGAAATTCAGAGGTGGCAGTGTGATGGTATGATCCTGTTTTTCCTGGTTTATCTTGGACCTCTGTTTATGGTGCCATGAACATTGAACTCAGAGAGGTATAGATATTGCAGATACCAAGTGAATGTCTCTTACCAGACTGCATAGCCCAACTATGAAATTCAGAGGTGGCAGTGTGATGGTATGATCCTGTTTTTCCTGGTTTAGTCTTGGAACTCTGTTTATGGTGCCATGAATATTGAACTCAGAGAGATCTGAACATCCTGGACAATGCAATACTTCCTGCTTTGTGATATTTCTATGGAAATGACCATTGTCTGTTTCTGCAAGACAATGGACCAAGTCATAAGGCTGTCGCTGTAATTATATAGTAACTGTGTGGTTTGTGAACATCTCCACACTTGACTGGTCTCTACAGAGCCCCTGATCTCAATCCTATTGAACATCTGCAGGATGAACTGGAGTATCAGGTGAGGTCAAATGATGTCTGCCCCACAACAGTGGGAGACTTCATTACATGCCTAAGGAAGAATGGTCCAAAATTCTCATTGATTACTATCATGCGCTTGTGGAAAGTATGATAGTGATCCCAGCGAAAGGAGGTCGCACATCTTATTAAGATGTGCGCCATGATTGAACTGGTGGTATTGGATAGTTAAAGGAATTTTAAGTATGGTTGAAGAAAATGCCTCTTGATTCTTTCTTCAAACTTTTTGGAAGATGGGATCCTGGAGTTAGTTGACTAAATCTGAGATTGGAAGCTAGTCCCCAGACTTTACTGAATATTTTCAAAATACCAAAAAAAAAAGCATATTGAATTATTATTTCTGAAAATGCTTATTACATCATCTGTATATGTTAATACTTTAAGGGAGTTATTAATCCTCACACAGCATACAATTGTAAATTTCTTGCAAAAAAAAAAAGGGAGTGGGGAGTTCAGATCTAATGCAAAGAGCAATCTTGCTTAACTCCCTTTTGAATTTTGACTAGCTCTGATAGTTACCCATTGACTAACAGGTAGGTACTATTAGCCTAGGCATCTTTAATAATGGATAGTAGCCTTTTGTCCATCCCTGTATGCAGGAGGATTGGAACAGAAAGATGCTAGACATTGTCAAATGTTCAAGTAAAATTCATGAGTATTGGTGATGTTTTTTCATATTAACAGGAACGATTAAACTCTGCTTGGAACTCCATATACCTTGTATGCTGCTTTTGACTATTATTATTTATTATATATATCAGCCACAAAATCGATATCACGAGACCTATAACATGACATTACTGGGTGTAGGCACATGAACAGAGAGAGAGGAAAGGAATCTGGTAATGTGTCATATGTGTGAAAAAGTCAATGATAAAGCAATTGGAGGGCATCAGTGGGAGAAAGTGCCATCTGATACAATCCTTCATTCTGAGGGAGGTTTTTAGGACACTTCCCTAGATGTGAGAGCAGTATTCTAAGGTTGGATGGATTTGGAAAGCGTTAGAGTTGGGCAAAAATAATTTCACAATGCAGGAGAATATTGAACTTTTTAGATGCAAGAGACTCTAGATATAATGGGTTTTATGCCAGAATAGGCTAGATGTAAAAGTTAGCCCAAGAAAATAAAAATTGATTGATTTTGGTTGGTGGGGGGGGATGTTATCAAAAGTGAGTGATGATGAGGCATGGTCTTTCTTCTGGGAATTAATGAAGAACTGTGTTTTGATAGCATTAAAGTTTGCTATGTTATCTTTACCCGACAGTGTTTAAGGCACTGGCCATAGATCTTGAATCTTGAGCCATTTCTGTTCTTTCAGAGAGAATATCACTGAAAGAACAGAATCTGATTTTGGTTAAAAATCAGATATGAAGGAACCATTCACCATAACACACAATGATGAAGAGATGAAGCTGCCAATTCTCATAAAGGTGGGAGGGAGACCATAAGATGGTAGCTGGAAGGAGACTTGAAATGCTAGACTAACTTAGATGTCTTGAAAATATCAAGAGTGGCCACATGAAATTCTCTCAGTTCTTCCATGGCCTGTATTCAAATGTGGGTAAGGTTAGCAAGGATGTAGAGTAAAAATGGTGAAATCCATAATGGTGATTATTTATTAACTGATGGATTTCCAGATAGTGAGCAGCAGCTGATGATGACCTTCTCCATCTCTTAAGAGTATTGAGGTGAGGTAGGATAATCGTTTGACTATCTCTCTTTTCAGAAACATGTTGGATAAAATCTTCCTTCCATAATGTTGAATAGATGCCAGATGGACAGCATGTAAAGGGTATAGAATGGGTGATGATAATTCTGGAGCATAAGTTCTTAGTACAACTGAAAAGGTATATGAGACTTATTAATATCAAGACTATTGAGTATTTTCTGATGTACTTCTGTCGAAAGATCAGAGGAGACATACTGAGTATGATCTGTAGAGTAGTAGGGGAGATTTGCCTTCCATATTTAAACAAGAGATGGAGGTAGACTGATACCAGATCTTTCTTATTTTTAGGAGATGCTGCTATCATCTCCTAAAATACCATTACATCTGTTCCATCAGGTGTGTGTGTGTGTGTGTGTGTGTGTGTGTGTGTGTGTGTGTGTGTGTGTGTGTGGTGTGTGAGAGAGAAACATAGTTAGTAAGACAAAAGTTTTACCCAATGACCATTTCAACAGGAGGTAAGCTGAGTGCATTTGGCCCTTACAAAGTCTGCTTTGGATTTTGCAGTTTTTGTGGTCTGTAGTATAAGCTAAGTGAGTGGCCGGAGTTTCAGCTTGAGTTGTTATTATTATGTGACACCTCCAGGGAGTCCAAAGACTCTTCAAGGGAGAGTGTGCCAACAGCATCGAACAATTGAACTAGGCTGAGAGTGTTGGGAGATGGATAATCTTATAGAAAATGAAATGTGGACTAGGTTGTAATTAAAATTGCCAAGAGGAGACTAATGATTTATTTGAAGATAGAACTGGTTAAGAAAATGTCTACGATGTTGGTAAAATGGAGATTATCTGGAATTGTAAGTTGGGTAACAGTTTGCATTATATCATTATTGGCACAGTGGTTAGTCTGTGAAAGAGAAGGGGAGCCACTCAAATTGTGGACATTAATCTCCAAGGAAGATTATTATCTAACTATTCGGTTGATTAGACTGTGATCAGATATAAATACTCAGAAATGTCAGTATAATCATCAGAATTAGAAGAGAAGTAAAGACAGCAAATGAAGGCAATAAAATGAATCAAGGAGATCTTGAACTAAATCAGGTCATCTAAAGGAGATGCCAGGCCTTGATTACCTGTATTGGTATGCGATATGAGACCTGACAAAAACCATTTTTCACCATTC
This sequence comes from Typopeltis vanoorti, assembly GCF_054136105.1. NCBI lineage: Eukaryota > Metazoa > Arthropoda > Arachnida > Uropygi > Thelyphonidae > Typopeltis > Typopeltis vanoorti. Next base: position 129,351,217 of record NC_143551.1, read on the forward strand.
TTATGTAAAAAATCATGCAGAGTGTATTGTGGAGTACAGGATGCCATTTGAGGTTCAGTGATGAAAAACAGAATGGGTTTGAATATGTCTGTGATTGTAATGCACATCATCAGTGGTGGTTCCTGGATTAACATTAGTAAAATTGTGGATTTTGTTTCATTTTTTCTTTATTATTTTTTCTTTGTATCATTTTTTTGTGTATTTTTATTATTTTACATTTTTTGTTGGATTTTTGATTTTTTTTTTTTTTTTTAATATTTTGTAGGATATTTTTTTTTACACAAAATTATTTTATCACATTATTTTACTTTTTTTTCCATTTATGGTTCCATAGCATCTGCTGACTTTTTTTTTTATCAGGAGCTTTTCGTATGCCTTCTTTTTTTTCTGGTCTACCTGTTTCACTTCCTTGTCTCTGCCATGAAGTTTGAATTTTTCTATCCACACAGATAATATCACAACATGCTTCACTAGCTCAATCACTTCTCTCTCTCTCTCTCCAGAGTTAGCCACCAACAGGTCCTTCTTTTCAAACTTTTTCACTTTTTCTTGAATAATTTTATACTTCACCTCTAAATTTGCTCGACTTTAATTATTTTTAAAACTTCCTTTTTATTTTAAGTATATTCATTTTTATCTTGCTTAATAGTGAATAGTCACATCCTGTTTCATGTCTTCCAGTATATTCCTATATGTTGTCATTGATGGTGATATCCTCACCCTCATTATCAGTCAGAGAATTATTTCTTGTCTTCTCTTCATGTATATTAGATATTCAACAAGGATCAGCTTTGTCTGCTGCCTCTAATTCTTCCACTTCTTAAAAGTTTCTGTAAACTTTCATGAAGCATGTATTAAAACATTTGAAAGGTTGTCTTGAAGGCATATTATTTAAAAAACTCTTTTGCTCAGGGGCTATTACTGCTACTGAGGAATGTAATATTTTGCAGATGTAGTGTAGAGTGAGGTGATAGCAAAGTGCATGAATGGTGTTTGGAAGAGGCTACTGAAAATATATGTTCATACATTCACAGGATTCAACCGAGACAAAGTTTTACAATATGTTACTGGCAAAATAGTGCTGCAAAAAAAAAAAAAAAGTTTGACAGTGAATATGTAGAGAATTTGTAAGCTGTGAAAAAGAGCCTGAATACAAAGCCTTATACACAGTGTGCCTATTAAGTAATGAGACAATTATTATATCAAAACAAAGAACTATATTTGGAATTATCAATTACACAGATTCAAAATAATCTCCCTCCAACTCCACACAATGTTTCGTCTATCGTGCAGGTGTTCGAAGGCACTGTGGAAGTCCTGAATGGGAACCTCCTTTAGTCTCTGGATCAAACCACATTGAATGTCCTCAATGTCACTGAAGCATTCCCCTTTCAAGGCACACACACTCTTCATCTTTGGGAAGAGGAAAAAGTCTTCTGGAGCCAATTCTGGTGAATAGTGGGGGATGTTAGATCACACAGATCGACTTTGAAGCCAGAAACTGCTTCACAGGCAGCACACAATGTGCGGATGCATTGCCATACAACAGAAACCAATTGTTGTGGAACAGCTCTTTTCTGAATGCATCACAAGCAGGTGTGCAGACGTTGCATTACTCCAAAATAATACTTGATCATTTGCCGTGGTGCCCTTGGTAACAAATTTGTGGTGGATAATTCCAGCAGCATCGAAAAAATCAATGACCATTGTCTTGACATCTGATTTTTGCATCTTGACTTTCTTCTGCTGGGGAGAAGACATCATGCTCTGGTGTTTCAGTTTCCTGATCAAACTGAAAATGCTAATTTTCATCACCAGTGACAATTCTTTGCAACACATCACTATCTTGATCAGCTGAATGGATGAAATTTTGACAACATGCAACCCAGTGCTCTCTCTTTCTTTCTCTCTCTCTCCCTCTCTTTCTCTCTGTGTTGTGTCAACGTGTATGGCACAAATCTCGAACGAATCTTCCTCTTATACAGATCTCTTTCTAAGATTAATCTGGCCATTTCATTAATGACACCAAGCTGCACAGTGAGTAGCCTAGTGGTTATTCGCCTGTCATGGACAACAATTTTCCTAGCTTTCACCATATTTTCATATCTCCATGCAGAGACTGGCCGTCCACAGCATGGTTCATCCTCCAGGGACTCCCTCCCCCCTCTTTAGACATTGAACACCTGTGCACAGTCATCGTCCTAAACAGTTTTTAGGTTTTGGTACACTTTAGCAGTTTTTCCTAATTTACAGTAAAATTTTATCATAGCTCTTTGCTCCATATGCAAATTCTGACATGCTCACTTCAACAGTTGCCACATAAAAACTACTGCATCACCCTACTCAAAAGTTGCACCTGTGATCACAACACACTCTAGCAGTTAAAACTATAAACATGTTTGTTACTTTTATTCAAAGGACTGTTCTATAAAAAAAATCAATCTTATTACTTTAACAGGTACACTGTGTACAGCTATTCCTAATGCAATTACTAAATTTGAAGAATGTTGTTATTGAGAACAAATACATGCACAAATATGTTAATAATTTGTGGCCAGTATTTCATTACACTGGTATCAGCTACCAGTATGATATCATATATAATTTGTCACATTTTTGTGAATGGGAATTAATACCAATGTAATGACATCTAAATTAAGAGCTGTATTCCTAATTCATAATTTTTTAAATTATTTTATTGAAAGTAATTTATGTAGGTTAGTCAAGTCGGTGATTAAGTTCCTTAATGTTTCAGGACTTCTTTTGAAAGCAGTACAGTTCACTTGATTCAAGAAAACCATATTTTTTAGGTGACACACCTACCAGTGGAACTGGAAGGCATTTACAGATCAGTGTCATCAAGACCCTCAGGAATGGGGAGAAAAAAGATACAAATATCACGTATCACAGATGAACGAAATAGACAGGTATGTGGTTAATATATTGTGTAACCATTCAGGTCTTTATTTGCACACATTTTGATTTTACACACACACACACACACACACACACACACACACACACACACACACACACACACACACACACTGGAAATTGTACATAAATTGCATAATGCTATTTCCTAATTTACTAGACCAACAAATTGTATAATTTCTTTCCCCATGAGTTTCACAAACAAATTAATGACTTGTAATATCTGAGTTTAATAAAAATTATTTCATTTCAGCTAAAATTATTAGTTATTATTCTCTCTCTCCCCTCAACTTATAGCCATCTTGTTAACACATTCAACGAATACCATCTCACTCCTGCAACCAATGAACCAGGGTGTTATTGCTGCCTTCAAAACAGTTCTAATAGTCAGGCAGTTGCTGCTATGAGAAAATCCTCAGGCTTTTGGAAGGGACATACTTCCTTGCACTGTACAAAGAATGTATTTGATGTATGTGGAGTGTGTGTGTGAATGGGATTTCGAAGAAGCTTCTGAAAAATGAAGCTTATGAATCTATGAATATACAGTATATGTTCATAGATTTACAGTATTTGACAAAGACAAAGCTTTATAAGAGGTTGGTGACAAATTATTACTGCTATCTAAATAGGTGGAGGTGAGAGATTGACAGTGAAGATGTAGTGTAGTTCAATGCTTCCCAAACTTCTGGATGTCAGGGCCCCCTTTGCAAAAATTAAAATATTTCACGCCCCCCCCCCTCGAAAAAAATCATAATAGAGAGATATATTATTATAATATTTATTGTATTTATATTCAATACAAAACATACACAGCGATTGCAAAAATCAAATGCATATATTACATGTTTTGCCGCTTACCGTTTGGTTCTGAAGACGATGCAGGCTGTTCTGGTAAAATATGAAATACTGTCCTTTTTTTTTTTTTTGTCTGTTTCTGCTTCTTCTGATTGTTCGCGGGATTTTTTTTTTTTATCAGCCACTTATCCATCTCAGGGTTAAATTTTTTAAAGTAGAATAGATCAAATAATATCACCACTTACCGATACTGGCACACCACAGACTGATAACATGAAATTAGTGAATATTACCTAAATAAGGGAATCCCTGGACCAGGAACATTTTTCTCTTTTGTGACTTTTCTCCCTTTTCGGTAATTAAGCCTAATGCGAAACAGACACCAAAGGCAGGTTATTAAAACGTGCATATGATTCGTGCGGTATTAACAAAAGATCGCGCAACCGAAAGATAAAAGCATAGCTGACAATTGAGTTGAAATGCTAACTCTCTTCAACCGAATTCCATATGTGAAACTGCCATAACATTCATTATATATATATATATATATATATATATTACTTAGTTTTAACACTTTTATGAATTTTAACACGTTCGGTTGAATTTTATTGCTGCCTTGGGAAATCGAACTCACACACATCTAATTAATAACAATAGTTTTTAGTTAGACTCTGTGTTTGCCCATGCAACATATGGTTTTGTTTCAGTCTATCTAGCATAGTTTCGGTATGAGGGGACATGTGATTCATTAATTAGTGTGTTTTTATCCCAGTTGTCTCTAATTGCACTATTTGTTGAGAAATATATTACACAGACTCCTCATACCTTATTCGCTGGCATAATAAGAGTACTTGTTTTATTGCCTCTGCTGCTAGGGAGGGCATGTTGTTTACCACTGCAAGCGAGTTACTATCTCCCTACATGAACCTGCTTAAGCTTTTTTTCATGTGTGAAGTATATGCAAAACTTTTATTGGTAACAGAAAACTAGCTTGGATGACAGCGATAATATAAAACGAGTTTTGATATGTATATATAGTCAATATCAATAGTCCCTGATTACGAACGCATGATGAAAGGGACAGGAAGATTTGGAGCTTCCCTGAGAGCATTCGAAGTAAATACAATTAACCACTGCTTTTGAAATGAAACATATGAATAAGCAATATTTACTAATATTCATTAAGCGCCGAAATACACAGGAAGCAAAATTTTGGAACCAACACCAGTGTGTGAATTTTTCCATTAAAATATAAAAAATAACAAAAAAAAATAATAAAAGTTAAATACGTTTCTTTTAAAATAAAAAAAAATCTACTTAGTCTTAAAACATGTTACATTTATTTTCATTATTTCACGGCCCCCTTGGGGGCCGTGGCCCACAGTTTGGGAAGCGCTGGTGTAGTTGATGGAAGCTATGGAAGCACAGCTTGCAAATTAGCAGAAAAGAAGATAGGAAAAAAAACATAAGAATATATATATGTTAGATATCAAGCAATTTTATAAACTTGATTTTAATCCTATTTTCCCAAGTAAGTAAGCCAAGTTTTTTCAGGTCTGAGGCAACTTGTGGTAAAGTTGAAGTAAGCTCTAATCACTTACCTTAGTATCTCCCATAATGCAAAGCACATTTCCTTGAGGACATGTATGATGCTATGCATTAAGGGAAAGGCCACCACCCAGACCGGTTTCGACCTTTATTGAGGTCTCATCAGTGGGAGCCAGACCCTGAGGTGGTGATACCAAGGTCAAAGTAATGCAGAACTTATAATTTTTACCTATACAAGTTGCCACAAGGTTCTTTGACCTTATTAAATAAAAATCTCAGGATGAGAGAAAGATGTAGAAAGTTTTTTACCTTGGGTATACTATACATTAAAGATACCAAGCAATTTTATAAACTTGGTTTTAACACATCACCATCAATATGGATAAAATACATCATTCCTCATACACTTCGTATCCATCATATATTTCAATGTAATATCAATGATCTTACAATTTTAATATGAACTTCGCATCCATGGTAACCTTGCCGTATATATAGACGTCATGGCCACTTGAGTGATTAATGCTCTTGCTCTCTACAGGCAAACTAATGAACACAGACTAAGATCAAGAAAATAGTTTTGGTAATACATAAGCAAACTTCTTTCTGAAGAGGAGACTCATGAATCATCTGACATTCAACACTTAGCACAACACAGAAACTTGGCTCACTTTCATGTAACAGACTATCTCCATGAGCTGTTGTAATATGAATATTTCTGAATATGTTTCCCTATTCATACATGAGAGACGATTTTGAAAATCACTGTGGACTGCCTGTGTGAATTCTATAAAAGAAAATTGATAAGTGATTGTATCTGCACTCCAACATTATGAATTTGATAAAGAATTACACTTGTGGCCTATAAACAAGCATATGCCAATATTACACAAACACTATTGGATACAGTGAGAGACTAAAATACCACAGAAATATATAAATATGAAAGTATGTAATAGCACTCCTGCTACAAGGTATGCTTCTTACAGGAATATTCATTAATTTTTAAAATAAATCTGGACTTTCCCAAGGAGATGCTCTCTCACTGGCTCTGTTCAACCTAGCATTGGAAAAAAATCATTAGATCTAAATAAATGAAGGCGAATGGAAGGATAATCCAATTGACTTATGCTGATGACATCATCCTTGAAGATTCTTGTCAGGATGTTATACAAACTACATCTAATTTATTTAAGGCAAGTAAGCCAATGCATCTTGTTATCAAAGAGGAAAAGACTAAAATATACATGTGCATCTCGAGGATCGATCAAGAACGATCCAACTCGTTGACAATCTTGGAGCAAGTGGGTAATCGTAAATATCTAGAAGTCAACATTAACAGATACAATGATTTGCAAAAGAGAGATCTGAAAAGGCTAATCATGGAGATTTTGCAATCTTGCAGCTTCTAAACAAGACCAAATACATTGCATATCTAATTATAAGAATAGGCTAGGTCGTTATTTATTATGTCTGTACACAAATGCTAGGAGCATTAGAAACAAAGGGGTTGAGTTTGTTGCTTTATTGAGTACAATGTGGCCTAAGATTGTTGGCATTAGTGAAACCTGGCTATCAGAATCAGATATGGTAAGTGGGATCGAGTGTAACGGATATACTATTTTTAGGAATGACAGAAGAGATAGGAGAAGAGGAGGAGGAGTGCTACTAATGATATCAGATGACTTAAGTCCAGTTAAGGTAGAAATACAAGAAAACAATGAGGGTAACAATGTTCCATGTAGCAATGAGTTTGAGTCTATTTGGTGTGAAGTGGAGGTTAACGGAATGAAATATATGGTGGGGTGTTGCTACAGACCTGGCAGCTCAGTTGTAGGGGACGAAAAAATGCATCGCCAATTTAGCCTTATGGGTACCAAGTGAATGATCATTATGGGTGACTTTAATTTTCCAAACATTAATTGGGTAGAAGAGAAATCTCATGATCAGAAAGAACAGGAATTTATTGAATTGTTGCGAGATAACTTTCTCAAGCAGCATGTGAAAGAAGGAACTCGAGGTCAAAGAGTGTTGGATTTGCTCATAGCATCAGAAGGGATCTCTGTTAAGAATGTGGCTATTTTACCACCAACTGGTGACAATGATCATGCTGTTCTTTCTTAGGAAGTATCTACTTGTATTGAAGCTCCGATTAAATCAGGCTACATGCTAAATTACAAAGCTGGAAATTATGATCAACTTAGAAGAATACTATCCTTGGTCCCATGGTATCACTTTCGGAATGGGAAAAAATGTCAGCAATGCATGGGAATCTTTAAAAAAGTGCTTAAATGAAGCAGTATCTCAATGTATTCCTAGTGTTTGAAGAATAAATAGGTTGGGAGTAAAATGGATGTGCAGCTTTATTAAGCTAGAGATCCACAAGAAGAAGTTGATGTGGAAAGAATATCGTGAGAGGAGTTATGAAATGTATTATATATTTCATATAATATATAATATAGCTCAGGCCAGAAAAGTAATGAGTATTGTGAGAAAAGCTAACACGGAGTATGAAAAGAAATTAGCAATGCAAGCTAAAGACAATCCAAAAGAATTTTATCATTATGTCTCAAGCAAAACAAAGAATGAATGTGGAAGAATAACTATATTGAATGCAGCTGGTACAAGAGTGTCAGAAGCTAATGAGATTGTTCAGTTAATGAGTGCTAACTTTGCTAAGATATATCAACATGGTGCTACTGCTACATTAGATGAAGAGTTACGGGTTCATGAAAATGAGGTTGAAGAGTTCTTGCATAACCTGGATAAGAATTTGTCAATAGGGACAGATGGAATATCTGCCCTTTTGTTAAAGGAATGTTCAGCTGAATTGGCTAGGCCTTTCACACATTTATATAAATTGAGTCTCAGCTCAGGAATGATACCATAGGAATAGAAGGAATGTATGATAGTTCCATTGCATAAAGGTGATGCGAAAACTGATGTGTCTAACTACCGATCTATTAGTATCTCTGGTGTGGTAGTGAAGATTTTTGAGAAGTTGGTAAGTACTCGCATACAGAAATGGGTAGACAAGCATTCTATACTATGCAGGGAACAGCATGGATTTTACTAAAGTAAGATGTTGTGTCGTCCCCTTTCTATCTCTTGTAAGCATAAATCACACTAATATATGCATTTTTGGAAATTATGGAGACAACTACCATGTTTGAATAAAAACTTTAGTTTACTATTACTAAAATTTTACAATTCGACGTTTCGACCTTTATGTCAAGGTCATCTTCTGGAGCATACAAATATACACAGGAAACAAGCTATACTACAATCATACTGGTTCATTAAAGACACTGACTAACCGCTACCACAATTATTGGCCTGACCTCTGGTGAAAAAAAAAAAAAAAAAAAATTATACATCAACGCTAGAGTCCTATTATTTGTGTTGTCTACTATATACATATATTAACATCATTCCAGCCAGTTGGATTGGAATGGTTTCTAATAATAGCAGATTGGCTAGAGTCCTGACTTATGTTGAATCTTTCAAATTAGGTTGGCTGAATGTGTGCCATCCAGATCCTTGGAATTTTCATACCATCTTTATTGTTGATATTTGGGTGGTTTTTCAGGATTTCGCAGGATTCTTTAAATTTTCTTTTGTACCATGTTTTTGTGCGGTGTAAGGAGCAGGTGCTTTTCCAGTTGATTTGGTGTAAGATTATTGTCTCTGCATCTCTTTAAAAAGGCCAACCGATTGATCAGGAGAGAAATACGAATCTTTAGCTTACCTAAAGCTTACTTAAAGAGATGCAGAGACAATAACCTCATTCCGATCTGCATCAGGCTAAAAAAGAAATTTACGTCCGCTAAGGCACTCCATATCTATGACCGCACAGAAAAAGCAATGCTTAGAGAACAGATCCAAACAGCCCGCCGAAACCTAGCTACAACACAAAATCTAGTTTCTGAATTACAATCAGAACTATCGAACTATGTTAACCCAGACATTCTACAAACACTTGAAAGAATTACTGACAATTCGGCCAAGCATACCCTGGAAAAGAACAAAGAAAAACTCAAGAAAAAATTCCACAGGTTGAAACAACGGCAAAATATGGCAACCAATCAGAGGACTTCCTTCCCGAGAAACAACAATGAACAACAAACAAGGGAGACAAGAAGCGACCAACCACCGACAAGCAAGAATCATGTGATTAACTTATCAAGCCACACCCTGAACAACGGCGAACTCACGCTGCTGAATAAAGGACTGAACTACGCAATAGTGCCTAAAAAGGTAAACAAATTAGATTTTATCTACCACATTGAAAGAGGCATCAGATCCCTACCTAACAACATAGCAGACAAAATACGACTAGAAACCAGTAATGTCCTAAATACCAAGAAAACCATACAGAACAACCTGACTAAAACAGAATTAGCAGCAATTAAATCGTTAAAAGCCAAACAAAACATAATAATAACGAATGCTGATAAAGGCAGTGCCACTGTTGTCCTTGACAGGTCAACATACACACTGCAAATGAACCAACTAGTAGCCGATAATAACACACATAAAATGGTAAATTATAACCCAACAAAGAGGATAAAGGACAAAACAGAAAAACTACTAAAGTCCGTCACTTCCTGGCCACCAGACGCAGTTAAAAAAACTCAAACCCCACTACGCCCGCCTCCCCAGAATATATGGGGTTCCGAAAATACACAAACAAAATGTGCCCCTTCGGCCAATAGTGGAAGGAATAGACAGTCCCAATTACCACCTAGCCAAGAAATTAGCAGCAACACTCAAGGAGTTGATAGGTCATTCCCCCTCCTACGTAAAAAAACACAACACTTTATAAACATAATCAAAAACATAACACTCGACAAAGACGACTTATTAGTCAGTTTTGACGTTTCTGCCCTTTTCACTAATGTCCCCATCAATGACACAATTCTCCTACTACAGAACAAATTTCCACCCGACATTACGGCCCTCTTTGCCCACGTACTAAAGTCCGGTTACTTCGTGTGGCAAAACAAATTCTACCTACAAAAGGAAGGTACGGCCATGGGCTCATCATTATTCCCCCCCCCAATCGCGAACTTCTACATGGAAACCTTTGAGCAAAGGGCTCTTGATTCCGCCACGCTTCGACCGACAATCTGGCTCAGATACGTTGATGACGTGTTCGCGATCTGGCCGCACGGTCAACAAACGCTAAACACATTCCTCAGCCACCTAAACAAACAACACGAACGCATACAATTTACCATCGAAATCGAAAACCAAAATTCGCTCCCGTTCCTAGACACACTAGTTACACGTCTTCCTTCACGGTCTACCGAAAACCGACACACACGGGCCAATACATACATGCGAATTCATATCACTACCCAGCACAAAAATATGGAGTCATAAACACCCTTAAAAACAGAGCCACAACTATTTGCTCTAACCAGCAAGCCCTGAAACAAGAACTAAAAATCATTAGTGACACATTCATAAACAATGGCTATAACAAAAATACTGTCAATAAAATACTCTATAAAACCACAACAAAAACGAATCTAGATTACAGTAAAACCATAGCCATCCCATACATTAAAGGGTTATCAGAAAAAATCAACAGAATCCTACAACATTATAACCTCAATGCCACCTTTAAACCACCCACTAAACTTAAAACCATATTCAGCTCCTCTAAGGATCCTCTCCTCCCATTAGCACATCCTGGAGTCTATTGCATCCGCTGCACCTGTAACTTACCGTACATTGGTGAAACAGGACGGACAATCCCTATACGCAAAAAAGAACACATTAGACACATTAAATATAACCATTATGGTGAAGCAGGCCTCTCATCAGACCACGCACTCAACACCTTACACCAAATCAACTGGAAAAGCACCTGCTCCTTACACCGCACAAAAACATGGTACAAAAGAAAATTTAAAGAATCCTGCGAAATCCTGAAAAACCACCCAAATATCAACAATAAAGATGGTATGAAAATTCCAAGGATCTGGATGGCACACATTCAGCCAACCTAATTTGAAAGATTCAACATAAGTCAGGACTCTAGCCAATCTGCTATTATTAGAAACCATTCCACTCCAACTGGCTGGAATGATGTTAATATATGTATATAGTAGACAACACAAATAATAGGACTCTAGCGTTGATGTATAATTTTTTTTTTTTTTTTTTTTTTTTTCACCAGAGGTCAGGCCAACAATTGTGGTAGCGGTTAGTCAGTGTCTTTAATGAACCAGTATGATTGTAGTATAGCTTGTTTCATGTGTATATTTGTACGCTCCAGAAGATGACCTTGACATAAAGGTCGAAACGTCGAATTGTAAAATTTTAGTAATAGTAAACTAAAGTTTTTATTCAAACACGGTAGTTGTCTCCATAATTTCCAAAAATGCATTCGGATCACCGTGCAAGCCTAAAAGAAAGGCACACTAATATATCTTTCTTTCAATAATTCCTACTTATTACTTTCTTATCACCCTTTTAATATCATTTATCTTTTAACTTCTATCTCAATATACTTATTACTTAGGCCGAAATCCCTGACGAGAGTGAAGTTGTTGTTCTGTGAGACAAAGAAATGCAAATGGCGGATGCCTATTTCTTTGTCTCAACACTGGTTCTATCTCCCTTTTCAAATTCGGAGAAAATTTATTTATTAACGCTGCGCCACCCTGAATCCTAGGATATGCTAAACATGCAAGACCAAGGAGTTAGAATCCAGTCAGCATTCACTCTTGTCATTTATAAATTTTAAACTTGCAGTCATGACCTGATAATATCTAATTTTCCTGCCTTTCGAGGTTCGCTATATTTTATGAGCAAGTGCAGTAGGATCTAAGTACAGGCAAGACAACATTTATATTTAAACAAAACATTTTAATTACAAGTAGAATACATATAATACACTTTGAAGTACTGAGTTAATCATTCAATAAAATTTTGGTTCAGCGTTAGCACTCTTACATACAGTTATTTATCCTTTCTATAAATTTTTATCTGAGAAACCTATTTAATATAATTTTATCACTTAGTCTCGCTGTATCACTCTACTCGATCAAATCTTATTCTTAACATATATCAAATTCCATTCACAATCTTCTCTGACAAATCTTACTCAATTTACATATATCTCAGGCCTAAATAAAAACTCTTGTATATCTCTCTCTCTTAAGGTACATTCATGAGACAATATTCTATTTCTTTCTTAAATCTATCATTTAACAGTTCAAAGAGTCTCTAATAGCACATACAATAAAATCTTCTTATACAATTCCATTAGTTAAAAGACATAAAGTTTTCACCTTACCAATTTGCTGGTGTGCTACTTTAATCGCTTCAGCATCTTGTCAGATATCTACCTACGTTGAACGCTTCACTTCACACTTTACTGGATATTCTTTACGATTTTTCTCTATACTTCATATTGGAAGATTTCTGTAGTTTTCCACTATCATGATCTGCTGGGCTTTTGTTTCCGACTGGTAAGTTCCCTTGGTCATTTGGTCGTAACTTCCTCGAACAAAGGAAACCAACGTTGAAGCTCCATACCAGCCGGACTTCCGAGGCACAAGAATACAGCAGCAGGAAAACGCCTAAAAAGCCTTGTGCGCAGCGTTACCACTCCTTTTAAACGGCGCACCACTTTTCTCATTCGTCATCTGATATCTACGTCATACGTTCTCTACGTCACGTGGCACTAAGCGCCGCTCGTGGAATCCTCTCATAACTTTCTTAGCGTCATGGTGGTTAAGCTACATAACAGATGTACCTGTACTCTCACTACATGTTTCTGAAGTTGGCCATTTCACATTTTGGTTATTATCTCTCACCCAGCAAGTGGTTAGTTATTTACATAGTATCTGAGACTAAGCAGCTATACACCAAAATTATAATGAAATTTCACATTATAAGATAAGATATAAAACTAAAGGTAAAATTTCTATACAAGTGCTTCTACATTTCTGATAAATCATTAATTCTTTTAAGAGAGTGATAACGATGTTAAGTCCGAGTGAAACAAAATTTTCTTTAATATTCTGGTTCACTCCAACTTAACACCATATAATTGTAGCGTATTGAATAGCTTCTCTCTTAGCACCTTGTCATATGCCTTTTCCAGATCGACAAAACTTAAATACAGATCTTTGTTATATTCCCATGCTTTCTCGGCTATTTGTCGTAAAGTGAAGATCTGATGCTGACAGCCTCTTTTGACCTGAATCCAGCTTGTTCTTCACCAAGCTTTTCTTCCACAATTCTTCTCAACCGTTTCTCAAGTATACTTGCATAGATCTTGTCAGGAACACTCAGTAAGGAAATACCTCTATAATTCTCACATGCAGTTTTATTTCGCTTTTTATATATGGGCACTATTAGAACTCTACTCCAATCATCAGGAATTCGTCCCTCTGTCCAGGCTTTCTGAACTATGCAGTGCAACCACTGTAAGACTTTTATACCACCATACTTCAGCATTTCTGGTCGAATATCATCTACTCCTGCTGCCTTTCTACATTTCAAGCCTTTGATGGCCTTTTCTATTTCAAATATGGATATGTATTCCTGACTGTATGCCTGTTGAGTGTTTTTTTAACACTGTGCTATCACTGCTTGTTTCATTTAGCAATTTTTTGAAGTATTCACTCCATACTTCAAGGACCTTTTCTCCTGTTTTCATGTCACCTTTATCATCTCTAACTCCTTTTACAGCACTCTTTTCTCCATTTCTAAGCTTCTTCAACAACCTCTAGAATATCTTACCACCTTCTTGATATTTATTTTCTATGTTCTTGCCAAAGTCCTCCCATGACTTTTAGCTAGTTTTACACAGTGTTTCACTTCCTTACATTTGTCTCTGTATTCTCTAAGAGCAAAAGCTGATTTATTTGCCAGGAACTTTTGATATGATTTGTTCTTTTCCTTCACTGCCTCTTTAACTTCCTGTGTCCACCATGGAGTCCTGATTTTTCTATCCTTGCAGACAGCCTCACCACATGCCTCTCTGGCTGAATCGATCAGGGTTTTCTTCAAAGCTTGTCACTGAATCTCCAAGGTTTGGTTCCTGTTCTCAAACTGTTTTATTTTTCCTTCAATAATCTTTGTGTATTTTAGTCTACAGTTCATATCTGAAAACTGCTCAACTTTTATTCGCTTTAAAACTTTCTTACATGTTATTCTTTTCAATATGAAATTCAACTTTATCCTGCTCAAGACTAAATAGTGACGCTTCCAATTTCAAATCCTCTGTACACTGGTGTCCTGCACCAGGGAGAAACATGGTATTAGTAATAACCAGTCCCTGTCCTGAGCAGAAATCTAACAGGTATTTGCCATTATTATTAGCTTTGCTCTTTTCTCCAAATTTTCCCAAAATATTTTTGTATGTCTGACAATCATTTCCTACTCTGCTATTCAGATCCCCAACAAGGTCCAACTTTTCCTATTTCATTCAGTTGCTTTTTCTAAAGCATAAAAAAATTCCCCTATCTCTACCTTAGTAGAATGTTCTGTTGGACCATAGGCACAAATAAGTCTCATTGTCCTGTTCCCCATTCTCATATTTGCCCACATTACTCTACTTGAGACTTCCTGCCATTCAAGAAGATTAGCCTCGTATTTTGTGTTGAATACTATGGCTACTCCTTCTTTTCCTTGATTGTCATTGCCTGAATATAACATTTTGTATTTATTGTTCAGAAAGATCTCATCAGTTTTGTCTTTTTTGTTTCAGTCACCCCTATTATGTCGATCTGGTACTTATCTAATTCTTCAGCTAGCTCCATTTCTTTGCCATTCAGGCTTCTTATGTTGATACGCCTTATACCGATCTTTAACTCTGGTAATACTGAGTTGGGATGTGTTTTCAGTTTTTTTTCTAGTAACTGACTTTTCGCTGTTCGCCCTGGTTCCCTGGCGAAAACAATGTGGGCCTTGTTTAACCAGGTGACGCCCAGGGCGGCATGAAATTTTGTCATGTTGTACCATCATTTTTTATTTTGGTTTAACCAATAAAAATACAATTTGTTCGGCTAAATCCCAAATTGCAAGCCCATCATCATTCGTTCAGTATCCAGGTAGATACCCAACAATAGTGCACCACGAGAAGGTGAGGATTGGACATTAGGTTAGAAGCCCTGGTCATTCTCTGCATTACTTTAAAGGCTATGTGGAGGTCTCCTCTCAGTTATACAGCTTTGACCCTTAAGCACTCCCCCCTGGAGGTCTTAGATAATAATAATAATAATAATTTACTTAAATATAAAGAGCCAATGGCTTCATTTCGGCGATATAAACTTTATTTAAATTAAGGGGATATTAAATCCCACATTGTTTTAAGACCGAATAAGAAACTCAAAGATTGGAATTAGAGAGTTTCATGCCGAATATAGTATAGTGAAGTATAAAAGTATCGGCGACTACTAGCATGAGCTAATGCATATAGTCCAAGTACATAGTGCAAACTCGGGCAACTCGTAGCAAAGATGGTAAAGTTCTAATCGCTATTCTTGGTATTTTCCATAATGTAAAACACATTTCCTAGGAAATGTATGGTGGGAGGTCACTACCCAGAACGGTTTCAGCCTTTATTGAGGTTTCATCAGTGAGTAGCTAGACCAAATTAATACCAAAGGGCATAGCGAAAAGAACTTATATACTCTGCTATACGAGTTGTCTAAAAGGTGCACCCATTAAGTTACTTAAATATAATGAGCCAATAGACTTCATTTAGGCGATATAAACATTATTTAAATTAAGGGATATTAAATCCCACATTGTTTTAAAACCGAATAAGAAACTCAAAGATTGGAATCAGAGTTTCATGCTGAATATAGTATAGTAAACTATAAAAGTATCGGCGACTACTAGCGTGAGGTAATGCACGTAGTCCAAGTACATGGTACAAACTCTGGCAACTCGTAGCAAAGGTGATAAAGTTCTGATCGCTATTCTTGGTATTTTTGATAATGTAAAACACATTTCCTAGGAAATGTATGGTGTTATTACATTATGGTGGGAGGTCACTACCCAGACTGGTTTCAGCCTTTATTGAGGCTTCCTCAGTGAGTAGCTAGACCAAATTAATACCAAAGGGTATAGCGAAAAGAACTTATATACTCTGCTATACAAGTTGTCAAAAGGTGCACCCATTAAGTTACTTAAATATAAAGCGTATACAGTGCGTTTCATTTCGGTGATTCGGCGATACTTTTATAGTTTACTATACTACATTCTGCATGAGACTCTCTGATTCCAAGCTTTGAGTTTCTTATTCGGTTTTAAAACAATGTGGGATTTAATATCCCCTTAATTTAAATAATGTTTATATCGCCGCAACGAAGCCTATTGGCTCTTTATATTTAAGTAACTTAATGGGTGCACCTTTTTGACAACTCGTATAGCAGAGTATGTTAGTTCTTTTCATTATACCCTTTGGTATTAATTTGGTCTAGCTACTCACCGATGAAGCCTCAATAAAGGCTGAAACCGGTCTGTGTAGTGACCTCCCACCATAATGTAATAACACCATACATTTTCTAGGAAATGTGTTTTAAATTATGGAAAATACCAAGAATAGTGATCAGAACTTTACCACCTTTGCTACGAGTTGCCCGAGTTTGTACTATGTACTTGGACTACGTGCATTAGCTCACGCTACTAGTCGCCGATACTTTTATAGTTTACTATACTATATTTGGCAGGAGGCTCTCTGATTCCGATCTGTGAGTTTCTTATTCGGTTTTAAAACAATGTGGGATTTAATATCCCCCGTTATTTTAATAATAATAATAATAAAATCCAGAATATTATCGAGGAAATCCAAAGAAGACTTCTGTTTAAGTTATCAATGCCTGATGTTAAGCTGCAGTTGTGAAACATGATCAACAGCAAAGGAAGATAGTAGAAAACTTACTATATTTGAAAGAAAAGTATCAAAGATTTTTGGACCATTTTACAATCAAAATACTGGAATGTATGAATGAAGACAAAATAACGAACTACTAAACTTATTTCAAAGACCCCAACATTCTATCAAACAAACAATAAAAATGTGTATAAATTATGTTTAAAAAAAAGTTAAATCTTGGCCTAAAGAAATTAAGGAAAAAAAAAAAAAAGCTTTATCCCGTTAAAATAATCTGGGGTGTATGCAGTCCCCAAAATTCACAAACCTAACACCAGTTCAACCTGCAATTTAAGAATGGACAACTGCACCTACAAACTTGTCAAACAGCAAAATCACTTTCCCTTTTGCCAGGCAACGCTCCCTGAAAATGTTTTCATATACAGATAAAAATGTAGTTTGTCCTTAGCTTTTGGGCACCAGTGTATATGCACTGAACCAATGTCAAAATATAAGAAGGGAAACAAGTGATTTGGCCATGCTTAAAGATAGATGGCCAGTTGATTAAACAAGTGCTTACAAATAAAATTGACAAGAAAAGGCCTGCAGGAAAACCTAAGCACTACAGTTAGATGTGGTAATGAAAGACTTAAGACAGCTGAATGAACACTTTACTCCATACGTAGTCTATGATAGAACAAATGGACAAATATTCCATTAAGTTGTTAAAGAAGATAACACTGGCCTCAGAACTTTAGTTTTTCAAACTGTAATTCCAACCAACCAAGCAAAACAACCCTCTAAACTTCTGTCCAAAATTTACTTCCAGTTAAACCCATTTTGTTGCTTAGTATCCAATTTTATCAGCCTACATCATAAACCACCAATCTACTAAGTTAAAACACTTAATAATGGCTTGATTTAGTGCTCAGCTTTATGTCCAAATATAGTAGCAACTACTGCCCATCAAACAGAGAAACAACTAAAGAAAACAAACAGATGCAACAACAATCAAAATACAACTAATACAAAAGTGTATTAACTGCCTGTGCCCTCAATTACATGCCATGTTTATGTGACATCTTTTAATTTACAGTGACCACTGGTAAAAAAAAAAAAAAAATTGTACGGTTAAACTTCAGATTCAAAAACATAGCAGTTTTCCCCATGATCCTCCATTTGAGCTAAGGACACTGTATTCATATTAGAAATTATGGACTTTACAACCATGTTATAAATAACTCTTTTAATTTCCCGATGTTTTGTTCTTCATATTAAGATCATCATCTGGAGCATATGCAAATATACAGGACAAGCTGAGTTACATTACATACAGCAAGCTAGAGAAACGATGACTTGATCATGTTATTCTACCGGCATGACCTCTAGTGGGAAAAAAAAATTAAATTATTTAGAAACTACATCAAGCTAAATTCTATTTATGATAACATGAATAAATATTCTTTCTTATAGATAGTTTTCTTTCAGTAACAATGATGTCCTATTTTTAGTATTACAATTGTTATTTTTGATTTAGGATCCTGAATTAATACTCTTAGAGAGGAATGTTCTGTGGGTCGAATATGTGCCTTCCATATGTTTGGGATTGTTAGACCATCGTTATTGTTCAGATTAGGGTGGTTGATAATAATCTCACAGGCTTCCTTAAATTTGCATTCATACCATGTTCTGGTGTGATGTAGACAACTAGTGCTTTTCCAGTCAATTCTATGTAAGATGTTCACAAGGCATGATCAGAAAGGGCAGCTTCACCATAATTATTATATTTAATGTATCATTTATGTTCTTTTTGTCTGATAGGAACTGTGCGTCCTGTTTCCCCCTATATAAGGTATGTTACGGGCGCAATAAATACAGTATACCCCAGGGTGTGCCAGCAGAGGGAGTGGGTCTTTGGATGAGTTGAGTAAGCTTTTTAATTTTGCAAGAGGTTTAAAGGTGGCTTTAAGGTTGTATTTTTGTAGTATTCTGTTTATTTTATCTGATGTCCCTTTAATGTAAGGAATGGTCATAGTTTTATGTAGTCTGGTTTGTCTTTGTTTTTTATTGAAGTCTTGTAGAAAATTTTGTTAATAGTGTTTTGGCTGTACCCATTTTTTTTTTTAAAGTATTGCTGATGACTTTAAATTCGTCTTTCAGTGCATGTTCACTAGAGCAGATCTTCAGAGCCCTGTTTTTTAGAGTATTAATGACACCTAGTTTTTGTGTTAGGTGGTGGTAGGAGTTTATGTGTATATATTGGCCAGTATGTGTTGGTTTCCGGTAAACAGTGAAGGACAGATTGCCAGAAAGAAGACGTGTGACAAGTGTATCTAGAAACGGAAGTATGTTCTGTTCTTCAATCTCAGTTGTGAACTATATGCGTTTGTGTTGTTTGTTTAGGTGGCTAAGGAATGTGTCAAGTGTCTGGCAGCCATGGGACCAGATCGCGAAAACATCAACGTATCTAATCCAGACTTTGGGTTTTAAAGGAGAGGAATCTAAAGCATGTTGCTCAAAATGTTCCATATAAAAGTTAGCAATAGATAGAAAGCGTTTTGCCATACAAAATAACCAGAACGTAATACATGTGCAAAGAGCGCCGTGATATCCGGAGGGAATCTGTTCTGTAGAAGGATTGTATCATTGATTGGGACGTTCGTAAAGAGGGCAGAGATGTCAAAACTGATTATTAAATCATCTTTTTCTAATGTAATGTCTTTGATAATATTTATGAAGTGTTGTGTGGTTCTGATATAGGAGGGGGAATGACCTACCAACTCCTTGAGTGTTGCCACTAATTTCTTGGCTAAGTGATAATTCGAGCTATCTATCCCTTCGACTCTGGCCGATAGTCTTGTTAGAATGGAACCCTGTCATAAGTCAAAGACTGACTATCATATGATAAATTATCTTTTCGATAATTTATCAAAATGATTATTTTTGAAATATATTTATGAAAGGGTCTACTTTCATAATGTTCCAGTTTTCAGTGTTCATTCTGAATATAATGAACCAAAAGATAACTAATGTGATAATCAGGTTTATCACCTAATTCAGCAAAGCTATAAAATTCATCATGGTGATACCATGCTACATCTTAATTTTCTTCATTAGCTGTATTGCCAGACTTGTCTTCAGGGCATGGAATAATCATTTCTGATGCCATGTTCCAACATAAAGTGTGCACAAATTCACATGGAGAGAAGATGCAAGAAATAAATCTCATTGATAATGTTATTATTAATAGCAACATATTCTCACTGGTTCAGGACACACAATTCCATTGTGTGTCCTCACTAAATGGTGATGTCCATCCAGGACATCACCATTTAGTTTTGAGTAGGATAAAATAGAATATCATATTGAAAAGAAAAAAGTGTATAAGAAAGTTTTTAAATAAATCAAAACTGAGCACCTTTCAGAAGTAAAACTGTAGACACAAATAATTATTCAAGGAAAAATTAAAGAGTTTGAAAACAAGAACCAAACCTTAGAGATTATTAGCAGACCCTGTAGAAAACATTGACTCAGCCAAAGAGGCATATGGCAAGATTGTCTTACACAAACAGATGTTCCCCACTTTAGGGGAACATCTGTTTGTGTAAGAACGTTTTGTTGAGAATATTAAATTTTTATACTTTAAAATTTTTGTAAAATAAATACATATATGCTAAAGAAATAGCATACATTTTGTAATATTAATTTCATCTGAAATTAATGAAAAGTTTAAGGAAAGTAATAATTAAATAGTAATTTGCGTTTCATACGGCTATTCACAGCTTTGAATTGTAAATGTGTAGATATTCTTGAGTTCCTGAACTTTTTTCCTGCCTCCTCAAATAAACTAGACATATATAGGAACATTTTTGATAATTTCCTAGCCAATATTATTTTTAAATACTGTTTGTTGTTATTATCTTCATTTCAAATGACAAACATTATCAAAGCTAAAGAGCAGTTTATTTGAATATTAAAACATATTTATAATTTCATATTATTTATATGCATTTCTGTATGTTTTCCATTTCTTCTTGTAACTACCTAGAAACTCCTATCATCAGCACTTGGACAAATAAATGTATTGCTCTTGGAGAAACTCTCCCTTGGTAATTGTCAGATATTGGCAATATTGGGTTTGGATGATACAAGATGCATTTTGAAAATATCCTCTACATTTTTAGCCCTCAAACAAATCCTCTATATTTTGTGATGTCTTTATTTCTTACTACGGAACATACCTATTGGAAGTATACAATTCTCAATTACATTTGGACCATGAATAAGTATCTTGTGTAAATGCAGAGAGTTTCTTCATTTGTTTATAAAGTACCTTATACTTGCCAAGAAATTATATTTTTGGTTAATCCTTTATCCAAGTGTAAGCAAACAAAGTTTGTATGTGAAGTATCTTCAAGATTAAGCCTATTGATGATTCACATCAATGGCCTTATTATCCCATAATGTAAAGCACACTTTCTTTTGGAAGTGCATAATGTTTGCATTATGAGAGGATACTACAAATAAGAATATAATTTCTTGCAAGTATAATTTACGTTGTAACCAAGTGAAAAAACTTTCTACATCTCTGATCCAGAGTATTTTAATAATAAGGTGATACATTTTTACTATTTATATAAGAGAAATGTATGACGTCTGCATTAATTCGACTTTGATATCTTTCTTGGTATAGCTACCACTGATGAGACCTCAATAAAGGTCAAAAGCAGCCTGGGTAGTGACCCTCTCATAATGCATGGCATTTTAGACTTTCAAAAGGAAGTATGCTTTGCATTATTGGTTTCTAAAGCAAATGACATGAAGTCATCAGACTATATACAAGGTAACCTAGTCGTGAAAAGACTTAATGCACAGGCTTTGTTTGCTTACGCTTGGATAATAGATTAAACAAGAATATAACTTTTTTTTCAGGTATAATTTATTATGTGTAAAGTAGTAGGCATGTATTACCATGGATATTTAGATACAAACTTTTTCACCGTTTCAACAGCATAACTTAAATTTTGTTGTATCAGTGTCATATCCATTGGAGAACACTGAGAATACTTAAAGTAAAACAAACTTTTAATCAAGTCAGTCCTTATTTCTGATGACATCTGTCTTTTCGAAAAAAATTTCTTGCAGTATTGGCATCATTAGTGAAGTAGTAAAGCATAAGAAGTAAACATGTTGAAAGTTCCTGGCAAGTAAGTCAGCTTGTACTCTGAGAGAATACATAGAATGTTTAAGAAAACAAAGCAATGTTTAAAACTAGACAAAAATCTGGAATCAAGTAAGAACATAGAAAATAAATACCAGGGAGATGACAATATTCTGGTATCTATTGGGGGGGAAAAAGGTTAGAAATGAAGGAAAGAGTACTACAAAAGAAATCAGATGCTAAGTGACAGGAAAACTGAATATAAAGATATTGTTATCTAACTGAGCCATATACACTCAGCAGATGTTATTAGACTGAGAAATTTGCATGGCATTTTTAACTTTTTACAAATAATTTATTATTATTATTATTATGTGACACCTCCATGGAGTCCAAAGACTCATCGAGGGAGGGCACCTACTCTACAGCTCTCTGTCTCCGCCAATCCAGCTACACCAACAGCATCTACTGCCCGCTGCTAATACCAGTTCGAATCCATGCCCACAGCGGGATTCGAACCCGCAGCCTTTTAGCTGGAGAGCGGACACGCTAACTACTCGGCCGACAAATACATTTGATTTTAATTTTATATGTAGATACTGCGTTACTTAATTTTTGTACAAAGATATTATTTACAAATTTATCTCTTTTTGACTATTCATTAATACCTTGTACTGCTGTAACCTTTGCTGTGGTGCACTATGACCCTTTGCACTAATAAACCGCCAATCAGTAAAAGACATATGACAAATGGTACATATCAGCAGTAGAATCAAAGGATGCACAGGAAGATAGTTTGATGTTATATCAGGTGTGAGACATGATTGCACATTATCTCCATTGTTATTTATGCCAGTAATGTTTATGCAGATGTTATGCTACTAAATTGAATGATAAGTTTAGTACGATAATCATCAGTAAAAAGAAATGAAAATAGGCAGAAACATCAACTGCATCCTGAATGAAGAACCTATAGAACAAGTTAAAAAGTCAACTATTTAGGCACAATTTTTAGTGAAGATGACAAATGAAATATGAAAATAGACAGCAGAATAAGCATATTTGATTGGATAGGAAACAAATGAATAAATTCATATGGAATAAGAGAGAAATTAGTCGAAATGCTAAACTAGCTGTATGCAAGACAGTGTTCAAACCAATTTTAACTTATGGAAATAAAACATTTGATCGAAGACTGCAGATATGAGAGTTCTGAGGAAAATTAGGGGAGTGAATGAACAGATGGATTGAATGCAAATCATATTAAAAATAAGGCTATTAAAAAGAAACTTGACATTATCGTTCAGGAATATGTTTGCAGAGCTCATCTAAAATGGTGTGGACAGAATGGGAGAGAAATGGTTAGCAAAACAAGTTTTTTTTTTTTATCAGGATCCCATTGAAAACATCCTGAGGATGACCACGATCTAGTTGATTGATATGGGAAGAGATTCCTTAGAAGACCAAAATATAAGATCTTTAATATTGGTATTCTTGTGTTTAACAGATTAATTTGGAGGAAAATTGTCAATAAAAAGATAGTGATGTAACATTTTCATGTCGTATATAACACCCTGTACTTTTTCTGAGGACCCATATCAAGAATTTGATGATGACATAAAGCATGTGGCTTTATTTATTTTTTTAAAAATTTTTTTTATGCATCACAGATTTAGCAAAATATGTTCTGTATGTTTCCTATTCTTACTAAATGTCCAAGTACTGATTTATTGAAATATCTTGCATTTCTTTATTAGACTTTTGTTCCAGATGTTATTTAATCCAAGTAAGTGAACTTTTGGTGATTTCAGTAAAACTGATCTCAGAGTTGCTATGGTTTTGTCATTCTGATTGACTGAGTAGATATCATCTCCCACTCTCCAGCCATCTGTGGGGTTCAAATACCTTTGCACTATGGATGCATGTGAAAGTTTTTTAGTTAAAGTACAGTGTCCTAGGAGGATCATGGGGAAAACTGCTATGTTTTTGACTCTGAAGTTTAACTCTACAAAACTTTTTTTTTTTTTTACCAAGTGGGCACTGTAAAGTAAAAGATGTCACATAAATATGGCATGTAATTGAGGGCACAGGCAGTTAATACACTTTTGTATTAGTTGTATTTTGATTGTTGTTGCATTTGTTTTGTTTTGTTTTGTTGTTTCTCTGTTTGATGGGCAGTAGTTGCTACTATCTTTGGGCATCAAGCTGAGCACTAAATCAAGCCATTATTAAGTGTTTTAATTTAGTAGATTAGTGGTTTATGATGCAGACTGATAAAATTGGATACTAAGCAACAAAATGGGTTTAACTGGAAGTAAATTTTGGACAGAAGTTTAGAAGGTTGTTTTGTTTGGCTGGAATTACAGCTGAAACAGCTAAAGTTCTGAGGCCAGTGTTATCTTCTTCAGCAACTTAATGGAATATTTGTTCTATCATAGACTACGTATGGAGTAAAGTGTTCATTCAGCTGAATGAACAGTTTCATTTACGACATCTAACTGTAGTGCTTAGGTTTTCCTGCAGGTTTTTTCTTGTCAATTTTATTTGTAAGCATTTGTTTAATCAACTGGCCCTCGAGATGCACATGTATATTTTAGTCTTTTCCTCTTTGATGACAGGATGCATTGGCTTACTTGCCTTAAATAAATTAGATGTAGTTTGTATAACATCCTGACAAGAATATTCAAGGATGATGTCATCAGCATAAGCCAATTGGATTATCCTTCCATTCATTTCCATTCTCCTTCATTTATTTAGGTCTAATGATTTTTTTCCAATGCTAGGTTGAACAGAGCCAGTGAGAGAGCATCTCCTTGGGAAAGTCCAGATTTATTTTAAAAATTAATGAATATTCCTGTAAGAAGCATACCTTGTAGCAGGAGTGCTATTACATACTTTCATATTTATATATTTCTGTGGTATTTTAGTCTCTCACTGTATCCAATAGTGTTTGTGTAATATTGGCATATGCTTGTTTATAGGCCACAAGTGTAATTCTTTATCAAATTCATAATGTTGGAGTGCAGATACAATCACTTATCAATTTTCTTTTATAGAATTCACACAGGTAGTCCACAGTGATTTTCAAAATCATCTCTCATGTATGAATAGGGAAACATATTCAGAAATATTCATATTACAACAGCTCATGGAGATAGTCTGTTACATGAAAGTGAGCCAAGTTGCTGTGTTGTGCTAAATGTTGAATGTCAGATGATTCATGAGTCTCCTCTTCAGAAAGAAATTTGCCTGTAGAGTGCAAGAGCATTAACCACTCAACCAGTCATGGCATATATATACATCAAGGTTACCATGGATGCGAAGTGCATATTAAAATTGTAAGATCATTGATATTACAATGAAATATACAATGGATACGAAGTGTATGAGGAGTGATGTATTTTATCCATATTGATGGTGATGTGGTTAAACATAGGAAAAGGCGATGTCTAAGTTGTGTCCCAACCACCTCAGCTGACTTTTGTGAATTGTTTCTATAAGGGGTCTTTGTGACTTTCTTCAAGAATGACAGTATTAGGAATGTGATCTTGCCATGTATATCTTAGTATTGTTTGAAGGGATATTGTTCCAAAGCAATTGATATTAACTGTTCATTGAGTAGTGATGTTCCATGTCTAGGGACCATATGTAAATATGGCTTGACTCTTGGTTTTGTACAGACAAATTTCGGTATTTGTGATGAGATTGGATTTCCAGGTATTAGTTAGGCTTTTATTTAATTGAAGAGCTTTGTGCTTTCTTTTTGCTATGTCAGAATATCAATGTAAGAACCAAGGGACTACAAATCATTTACTTCTTCAAGAGTGTGTTCATTTTGCTTAATATTTCCTTCTATTCTGTTCTTTAGGACTTTAGTTTTAATGCTGTTGACTGTCAACTCATAAATGCTGCATTTTTACATAAATTATCTAGGGGGGAGGGGGTTAGGTGCAGTCTGAAAGATGATAATCACAATGCAAGCAGAGACTGCTTTTGTGGGTCTGTGAGTGCAAAAACATAATGAAGGATAATAATAAAAGGTATGGTGCCAACCAATGAGTCTCCCTGAACTTTCTGATTAGCATAGATAGTATTTTGTAGCAGGTGCCCAAGAGGGAGAGTGATACCTCTATAGTTACTGGAAGTCATGGGCCTCATTTTTTAAAAAAGTAACACATAATATTTGTATATTTTAAACCACTGAGATTTTTTTGTCTTGGTTTGCTATGTTAGTTAGTTTGATAAATCCATTTTAGTTGGTAGTGGTGTTCCTCCAGTTTTTATAAGTTCTGCTGTAATTTTACTTTCTCCAGCTATCTTGATATTATTTAGTGCTTTAACCTCTTGTGAAATTTGCCTGAATATATTTGGATATGCCCCCCATAAGCCAAAAAAAAAAAAAAAAAAGTTCCTTTAGTTTTACTCATTTGGCATTGTATTTTTTCCTAATTTTAAGAATTTAATGGTCACATCCATTGACTGTTTCCATTTGCTTTTTTTTTGTGTTTTGGGTATGGCTTAAAATGGAATTTAGATTCTTATTGGTGGGGTGGTGTCTGGGTAGGGTGATGTATGGCAGAACAGATAATTAGGTATTTTTTGGTCATCTTTCTCTCAGAAAATTAGTTAAGAGGTTAATAACATTTCCCACTTCAATCAGAGGTGTTTCCTCAATTGTGGATTCTTCTCCATTCCTTTTAAACATTTGTATAAGGTGCAATATTTCGTTTCCAGTTGGTGGCATCTTTTGGTAGATTTTTCAAAGCACTATCTGAATTCCTCAACAATTTTTTTTTTTTCTTATGGAATTAAATTTCCTTGGTTAGTCAGTATTTGAAAGTGTGGCTTATCTTTAATTTTTTTTTTTTTTTTTCCCACACATGAAAGGTAGAAGAGCCTATAGCAAACAAATGCTATGTGTGGGCAAATTTAAATATCCCACTGCATCTCAAGAGCCTTTTGAGTTATTTGTATTTTCAATTTCTTCAGTATAAATATTTTCTCTGCCAACTTTTTCTCTCGGTGCAGTTCAGCATTTTGATTATGTCATTTAATGTTGTTGTTAAATCTGGTGGCAACATCTTTGCCATGAGAGTCTCTCTGAACAAACCAATGTATCAATTGAATTTAGTTTTTAAAACAAACTTTTGAAGTCAAGCTGGTAACTTTCCCACTCATTGCAGATGCACCATCTGTACATCTACAGTTTATCCATGAGATATTTTTTGTTTCAAAGTAGTCATTGATTACTGTAAATATTTCTTCCCCAGTTGTCTGTTTCGGAAATTCCTTAGAGAATAATGTTCTTTCAAGCATTTTTCTTTTGGAATTCTAATAAGGACTATTAGCAAATTACTGCTGCTGTAGACTCATCAGTTTTAGTGAAAACATTTTTGAAATGATTATTCTCTAGATGAGTGTGGTTTCTGTATCAACTGGCATGTCGTTAATACATCTACTGATAGTATTATTTGAAAGTGGTGCCTTTTATACTTCTTTTGCTGCATGTAATGCAAGCAATCTTTACAATTTCCAAGCAAGCAGGTAATATTAGTGATTTGACAGTGGTAAGGCTTTTTTTTTTTTTGCTTTAGCCATTAGTTTGGTGACCTTAAAACTGGCTTCCTGAACATGGTCTGATATTTTATGTCCAATGTCATGAAAGAATTTTTGTCTATGTTTTGCAGTCGCTTTTAAAAAAAGAAGTCTTTATCAATGTAAGATGGATGTTTTGTATTCAATTGCCAGCAAAATTTACTCAGTACCATAGCTTTGTTTGACAAATTCAATAATTCAAGGCAAATAAGATGTTTCAGTTAAACAATGAATCGAACTTTAAAGTTATTGCACAAGCTGTTGCTGACAACCATCCAACACTGCAACACAAAAGTAATTGATATAAGTTTCAGTAAGGAAATACCATGAGTAGACATATTACTTACTATTATAATAATGGAATTAACTCGCGTAAATTATTCTTTATTCGTAGAATTTTCGCCTGAGTATCACAGGCATCAGCAATATAGGTACAAAGGCTAATTAAACAATAACTGTTATATTCACAAAGTGCCACCTAAATAGCTAAGGTTAAATTTCCTAAGTTTATTTTAAAAAAAAAAAAAAAAAAAAATTTTTTTTTCAATATATATAAATATATATATGTGTATACAATTATTAGGAAAGATTTGCTGATTTATAGAGTACTATCTCCCACAAGGGGGAAAGACGTAGATCATCGGATCTGTTGACACACAAATGTCAAAGATATGTTGTTCAACATATCTTTGACAACATTACACCCAGACCTAACCTTTGGTTCAGATATGTGGACGACATTTTTGCCATATGGAAGGGCACTTCGGAAGAATTGCAACAGTTTTTTTCAAAAATAAATACACTTCATCCAAGGATCCAGTTCACCCTAGAAGTAGAAATAAATAAGCAGTTAGCCTTTCTAGACCTCTTAATACTTCGCTAACCAGATGGTAACCTACAATTCACAGTCTATAGGAAAGAGACTCATACAAGCCAGTACATCCATGCTGAATCACATCATCATCCTAGTTCAAAAGGCAGGTACCATAAAAACACTAGTTCATAGATCCCACTCCTTTTGTTCTTCAAGAGAACTATTACAAAAAGGATTACAATATATTAATTCCTCCTTCATATCCAATAGTTATAAGAATTCCTTCATAAAAAAAGCTTTAAGTAGTCGTGCTCCAGCATCCTCTTCAAATACAGAACATACTGAAATAATAGTTCCCAACAAGTTTCGTAAATCGTAGGATTTATATCTTCAGGGGTAAATAGTATAGCTTACTCACCGTAAGTTTGTAATTGCAGGCGTAGACTTCTGTGGCTAATTGGCTCAAAAGACATATTTCGGTGATTACACCACATTTTTTATTATTCAGTATGTTGTATAACTGAATAATAAAAAATGTGGTGTAATCACCGAAATATGTCTTTTTAACTATGAGCTGCCAAAGATCACCTTGCCAAGAATATTTCTGTCATTGCTGAATTATATTAGATCATTTTTGCCACCCTTAATACAGAACTATTAGGTATTGCTCTATGGATCTCAACACAATCTCTTGTGTGTTCTTTAAAGAACAACTTATCCTTGATAGAAAGTTCTTTTCCTATATACAAAAACTTACTGTTAAAAACCATGCCATTGACAGACAGCTGGTAAATATCTCAAAATGCCTTTTTTTAAAACTGCTACTGCAACTAATTCTTTCAATAGGACATGATTTTGCCAGATTTCCTCTTTCAAATAACAATGCCTATATACTTTTCAAGTAATATGTGTTACTTAAACCTAAGCTTCCTCCACAAACCTATTTACTGCTGAAATTCCCTTCTCGGTTTTGTTTTGATGCAATAGCCATGTAACTGTATCAAGAGGGTTTTTTTTTAATAAATTAACATGAAAAACTCAAGGAATAAGTAATACTATTTAAGGCCATATATTTCAGCCTGAATATTACAGGCCATCATCAGTGGTGACAATAGTTAATTGCAAAGTAGAATGTGCAAAAAATGGATTGATTTGAAAAAAGCAAGAGCCATGTGATGAAAACAACACAATGGTATAACTGAGAAAATATTGCAATATTAATTATTCATTAGTGATTTAAAAATACATATATTTGTGTGATTAAAATAGACTTTCCCATATATTGAATGGAGAGAGGTAGTCATTCTGATTTAAGTATGGATGGTGAAGTAAGGCTTCAGTGTTTTCTTTAAACAAGCATTCAAATTTATACCAACAAGGAAAATTCTATAAACAAATAGAGGGGACAGCTATGGGGGTTCTCCACCTCTGGCCAACTTCTTTATGGAGACCTCTGAAGAAAAAGCCTTAAACTCAGCTCCACGTTAAACCTACTGTTTGGCTACACTATGTAGATGATGTGTTTGCTATTTGGCCACATGGCTTGGACACACTCCACAACTTCTTATCACACTTAAACAATCAACATCCCAGGATCCAGTTTACCTTGGAAAAAGAAAACAGTAACAATCTCCATTTCCTAGACACTCTGATTACACACCAGCCTGATGGATCCCTGGCTTTCTCTGTTTACAGAAAACCTACACATATAGGTAGATACATTCACCAGCAATCGCATCCCCCCTCCCAACAATATGGGATTATAAAAATCCTATATAACAGGGCAAAATTAAAGTTCAGATAACAGTGCCCTTACCACTGAACTTAACCATATTCTTAACACCTTTTGTAGCCAATGGCTACAACCCTCATAAAATTCAAAAAATATTAAAACCAATTAACCTCAAACCCCCCCCCCTCCTCCATAACAGGGACTACTCTAAATTTATCACCATTCCTTATATTTGGGGTACTTCTGAAAAACTAACAAAAATCCTAAAAAAATATGACTTAACAACTTGTTATAAACCATATATAAAATTGGCATCTCTTATCTGCTTCCCCAAGGACTAGCCACTTCCCCTAGACCTACCTGGAGTATACCAGGTCCCTTGTAGTTGCAAACTATCTTACTACAGCCAAACAGACAGAACAGCTAATATCAGGATATCTGAACATAAGGATTATATCAGTTTCCACCAATACAGCCACTCAGGACTTGCTGACCATGCTTTGGACACCCGCCACAAAATACGCTGGAAGAAAGCTACCTTTCTATACGGCAAAAAGTATAAATATAAGAGATTATTCCTGGAATCGGCCTCAGCTCTAAAAAAAAAAAAAAAACTCCCCAAACCTCAACAAATTTGGATGCATGAGACTGCCCCAAATATGGGAAGTTTTGCATTCTTAGAACATCAGCCCAACAGCCAAGACTACTACTACCCAATTTAGCCCACTAGATGCCACCTTTTAGCTCTCTAGGACTGACTTCAGTTGTTGTCTTCAGCCATATTTGTTCAGTGTTAGTGCCTGTGTGCACATATCATTTTTATGTTCCCTAAAGATGGTAATGTAACATTACCAAAATATAGGAAGCATTAATTAAAGTTTTTTAATTAATATAACAGTATACGTTGTCTTTCCCTAAAAATTGACAGTTCAATATACTATCTATTCCCATCCTCTGCAGCTTTTACACCAACTTATGTGGTAATCTATCAAAAGCTTTTGCAAAGTCCAAGAATGTCACTGTATATGATTCTCCCTTATCCATCATGCTCCTTACTTTATCATGAAATGTGCAAATAAATTTCTAAAACAGGACCCACCTTTTACAAATCCATTCTGACCATAAAAAATACTAAATTCATCAACTCAATCTTGTATTTTATTCCTAACCAATCTCTTCAACACCTTAATTACAATTGCAGTTATACAGACTGGTCTATAATTGGAAACTTTTAGAACCATGCTTGTGGAGTAGTACTATTTTACCTTCTTTACACTGTAGGAACCTTACCCACACAAGACTTGCATTAAATAACCAGGTCTAGGGCATAAGCTAATTGTTGTGTATATTCCTTAAGAATATGTGGTGATATGTTATCCATTCCCACAGCTTATTAACATCTAACTCAATGAACACCTGATACCCCTCTGATTCTTTCATTTCCAATTCTTCTAATACTTGCCTCCCTTCTATATATACTGCACAGCATCATTTACACCAGTGTGGTATATGCTGATGAAGTGTTATTTCAATAATTCCACTATATCCTTTGTAATGGTCACGCTGCTTCCATGGCTATCCACCATCTGTCAACCTGCCATATTATTCTTCTTTGCCATATAACAGAAGAATTCCCTTGAATTTAACCTAATATGTAACCTAGTTTCCCGCATCTGAAGCATTTAAGGTTTTAATTTCTCCCTTTTGCCTTTCATGTGGTGTTCTTGTTTTGTTAACATACCTCATGTTTCCCTTTTTACATAAAGTCAATTGTAACTGAAGCTTTAAAATTGACTTCAGAATTCCATCCTTTGTCTTTGAAACAACTAACTTTTTTCTTTTCTAACCCATGTTTTAGTTTTTCCAATTGGATATCAAATTTTGGCATTTTAGAGTTTATTTTGTTGGAATTGGTATAAAAGGTACTTCTAAATTTACAGCAGTTCTTTTTGCATGGCACAGAAGGATTATCAATTGTATTAACAGATTTAACTGTGTTTGAACAAACTCTGAATAATCAGTGATTCTTTCCTTTGAGCAATTGCAAAAGCTCTTTTAATATCAGTAATCCTTTTTTATAATTTTTTTTTTTTTTTTAAATTCAGATCCATTTCTGAATTGATTGAACATTTCTTCTCAAAAATTCACTATCATAATCATCAATTTTATAATCATATAGTAGTTTGGTTAACTGATCAGAAAATAAGGAAACTCTTTTTGCATCCATGCACACCAGTGAACTTTCCAAAGATTAGTGCCAAGTTCTTTTCTTTTTGGAAAATTTCTCAATTAGATTGCTTTTGCAAGTTGTGTAGTGTACGCTGAAGCTAATATTAACCTTTTGGAATTGTGGACAAAAATGTTTAGCTTTGCTTTGAAGTTTAGACTAACAGCATCTGTTCAGACCATCTACCACTTTTCTTTACTAAATCTTCAGCTTTAAAAGATTCAAGATTTTTGTTGGAATCACCATTAAAGTTTGATATAGCATGGCTCAAGTCAACATATTTTGAAAATTCTTCATTCTGTAATGTGATCCAAAGCTTTCACCTACTATGCTGGAATTATTATAAATAAATGCGTTAATGCTGTTTATTCCCATAGGGAGTAGGCAAAACCATTTTAGCCCTATTTAACTTTTAGAGTCTGAGTTATTAATTTCTTAATCACTCAATGCACAAAATGCACACCAATACAGAAAATTTGTTTTTAACACTCAGTTTCTTATGATTCTCTTAACCTATTAGCAACTGTGCCTTTGTTATCATTGTTATGGTGTTTTTTTTTGGGGGGGGGGAGATGATGCATACACCTGAACCACCTGTAAATTATTCCCTTGATTCTAATTGGACTAACTCTTAACGTCAAAATAGACATAACTACTATGCAAGTGCCAATATACACTTAAGATCACAGTATGAAACTGTATGATAGCCTTCTCTGTATTGTCTTGTCTAGTTGTATAATCTATGGTCTTTATTTTTTCCGGATAAAATTTTTAGATTTTAGTTCCTTGCTTCATCCAGAACTTTTATTCTTTTGAATTCACAAAAATTGGCATAGAAACTGCTCCTTCCTGTTTAACACAACAACATACATTAATTAAATTCTACCTGACGGAAGTTTTTCACTTGGCTGTGCTACCAGTGATATATTTGGTTTAATCCTTTATTCAAGTGTAAGCAAACAAAGTTTGCGCCTGAAGTATTTTCAGGACTTGGGCAACTTATGGTAAAGATGGGATAAGTTCTGATCACTTGCTTTAGTATCCCATAATGCAAAGCACATCTCCTTGCAGACATGTATTAAGGTGTTGATGATGAGGTGTTGGTATGCATTAAGGTGGGTTGACATCTTTTGGCAACTGGTATATGGTGATATGACTTCTGCATTACTTCCACCTTAGTATCACCACCTCTGGATCTGGCTCCCACTGACAAGACCTCAAGAAAGGTTGAAACCGGTCTGGATAGTGACCCTTCCCTTAATGCATAGCAGTATACATGTCTGCAAGGAGATGTGCTTTGCATTATGGGATACTAAGGCAAGTGATCAGAACTTATCCGACCTTTACCACGAGTTGCCCCTCTCCTGAAAATACTTCAGGTGCAAACTTTGTTTGCTTATACTTGGATAAAGGATTAAATCAAATATATAAATTCTACCTGCATCCTAAATCACAGAGTAGTGAACATAGTGCATGTTGTTTCATTAAATGTACTTTATGATCACAAATGTTTGATAAATACCTTCATGGGGTGTACAAGATGTTATGATAGTACTAAATGAAAAGTATGAATCAATAATAACTTCGTATCAACAACTTTCTCCAGATTAATGTGTTAACTGTTAGGATTCCAGTATTGTCAGGAATATTTTATCTTCCTCTTAGTTTTTTCATTTCCCATTCTGCGTAAATGACTGTATCACTTAAAATTAGGTCTGCTCATACATTCCTGAATGCTAATGTCAAGTTCCTACCTTAATATCTCCATTTTTAATATGATTTTGCAATTGATGCCATTTGTTCACCCCCCCTAGGCT
Source organism: Typopeltis vanoorti (assembly GCF_054136105.1). Classification (NCBI taxonomy): domain Eukaryota; kingdom Metazoa; phylum Arthropoda; class Arachnida; order Uropygi; family Thelyphonidae; genus Typopeltis; species Typopeltis vanoorti. The sequence goes on from NC_143551.1 coordinate 129,385,685, forward strand.
TTCTCAAAACTTTCGCATCTGTGGTCTCAGTCTTTGATCAGGTATTTTATCTTTTAACCCAGCTCTCAAATCTATAAGTAAAATTGGTGTGATCACTGTCCTACCAGCTTAATGTTTTGATATACATTTATTCACTTGACTCCCTACCATTGCTAGCTTTGATAATTCAGTTGCTTGTTATTTCCATATTTAATTTACCATCTTCTAAAAATTTTTCTTTGACTAAAAATAGAACAAGTCAAAATTACTTGTTCTGTAGGTTGTCCATTAAGGATGCATTTTAATGTTTTCAGTGTTTCTGCCTATTTTCATACTCTGTCTTTTTATTGCTGACTTTTGTATCAGATTTATTACAATATTTATTTAAGTTTTTCAAAACACCTAAATAACTCAATTCACTTTCTATGTGAAAGTCACAGCTGACTTTCCATGAATAAATTACTAAAACTCATATAAATAGTTTCAAAAATCACACTTCAGAGACTGAGAATCTTAAATAAAACAAGTTGAGCTCATGTAAATTTTATGGGGCCTATTTCTATATTTGAACTGGAATACAATGAATTTTTTTTTTTTTTTTTTCTGCTTTAACTGAATAGATTATATATGGGCTAATAACTTCACCTATTTTTAGCCCCCCCCCCCCCCTCAGGCTTCCATTTCTAACTTCTAAGATTCTTTTGTTCTGTCCCTTTTTTTTCCTTGTAAACAGCTGTTCCTTTGATGTCCGTTAATATTCTCTTACTGTCTTTGCATGTTTGGAAATGCAGTAAAGTAGTTTCCAGTTTTGTCCACTGTTGTCTGCAGCCATTGCTGGTTTCTGCACTGCACTTGAAATGTTCCAAGGTTTTTACATAGTGCAAAAAAAGTTCTTCATTTATAATTTCATAATGAAACAAGAATTTATCCCATTTTTTTATTTCATAAGGTTTATGCACTGGAGTCAGTTCATTTAATTACTACTACTGCAGTCATGTTTAGCATTTTTCTGAAGTGACAACATAATTTTGTTTAATTTTTTTAAAATGTTTTGATATGCACAGCACCGACATTTCAAAAATTGATATCTTAGATGAAAATATAATTAAGCTCTGATTTCTAATCCAAATTTGGTTTTATACTTAAGCAAGTCTTCAATAACCTAAGATAAAAATAAATAAATAAAGTAGCGCTCAAAAAGTGTTGCTTGAAACATACAAAAAGTAACAAAGTTTTAAATATCTTTATAAAATAAAAATAGCATTTTATAATAAGCTTGTAAACTGTAAATTTGTGTTTCATTTGTGGGATATCTAACTTTTAATACAGATATCCTGCAATACTGTCTGGATCTGAGGATTTATTAGTATCAGTGCTACAGAGTATTTTTCTGATGTCCTTTAAATTCAGTGGATGCATACTGAGGGTGGTTTGTGAAATAGTAAGGGGGGGGGGGAATTTCCCTTGGTCATCTAAACAAGAGTTGGAAGAGAGGACCTACGTTAAGCGTTTTGCTTTATCTTTCAAAGATATTACAACTGTTCCATCAGGATGAGAGAAATGTGAAAATATAGTACGATAGAAGTTTTGCCTAGCCACCTTGACAAGAACTAAGAGGCTTGCTTGCCATTTGAACAGAAAGTAGCTTAATGCATTTGGCTCTTATAAATAAAGTTTGCTTTAGATTTGTTGAAGTGTTTTGTTATGGGTGTAGTAAGCTGAGTTATGAAAGACTCGAGTTTTAATGTGATCCTTGCTACAGTTTTAGCTTGGACTACTTTGGCACACTTCTTGTAAATCAAGACGTATAGTAGTTGGGGATTTTGAGTGTAATGGAGAATAAATGTACTCTTCCCAAAAAGAATAAATTGAGTTATTAGATCAGATCAAGTGTATAAAAGCCATGGAAGAGAGGCATAGAAATCCTGAATGGCTTCCCAGTTGGCCCATTGTAATGCCATAAGATGTGAGGCTGAGGTAGGTTGGGAGAAGGATAATTTGTAGAAAAAGAAATCAAGAAATTTAGATAATTAAGAAAAGATCTAGAGTGTTGGAATAATAATAGGGATTATCTAAAATTTTGGTAGGTAGTTAACAATTTGCATTAGATTATTACTGAAAGCAAACAATTCTGCTCTTTTTCCAACTTGGTGAATTTATAGAAGGAGAAGCCATTTAGCATTGCGAACGTTGAAATCTCCAAGGAAGATTATCTCACTGTTTTAGACTATATGATCAATTTCAGTTGAACACAGTCTAATCTGATTATCATTTTCTGAAAATTAATTTTCAGATATAATTAATTCATGCTCAATTGCCTCTTGATATCTCATCATTTTTCACCATGAACTGGGTCTATTTGTCAAAGACCTCCTCTTGCACTGTTCTTTACATGTTTATCTTTGGCTACATGGCTCTGACACTTTTTTAAGCATACATAAATAATTAATATTCTAGGATCTGCCTCACATTAGAAAAAGAAACGAACAGTCTACTGTTCCTTAGACACCTTAGTCACACACCATCCTGATGTGTTCTTAGCAGCTTCATTGCTTACAGACCCTCTCCTAACACAGGAAGATTTGTAAATGGTTCCCAATGTAGCATTTTGAAAATACAGTATAAAGAATTAAAAATCATTTGCATAGATAACAATATCCTTGCTACTGGGCTTAATCACATAGGTATCACTTTCTTTATATACATTTTCCACAAATCCTCACTGGATCAACAGAATATTATTATTATTATTATTGTTGTTGCACGGCACCTCCATAGAGTCCCAAGACTCATCATGGAGACCCAAACTATTAACAAAATATCTTTCATACCTCTGTTTGAGACCATTAACAGACAAAGCACTCACAACTGCCTCAGACAACCCATTACATTCATTCCACTCTCTAAGCAAAACATCTAGTCCTCATTCCCTTGCTAATCATACTCTTACATACAACTTCCAGGGATGATCTCTTGTTCTGCCCCCCCCCCCCCCCTAGCCAAGTGCTGAAACATTTCCCCCTGCATCAGTCCTATAAAAGCCATTCATATCCTCCCTGTTTTGCCTATCAACCAATTTTTGCAATCCATAAACCCTCAACCTGTTCTCTTAGGGAGCATTCCATAGACCACTCATCATCTTGGTCACTCATCTCTGGATCCTCTCCACCACTTCCTCATCCTCAAGGAACACAGGTGACCAGACCTGAGCACAGTTATCCAGATTGGTCATATCAAGGCTTTATAAAGAGGAATGATAACTCCCTTACAACCAAGTAATGTTGTGAGCTACTCTGGCTACTTTAGCAATATGCCTTGTATATTTCAGATCTTTATGTACTACTACTGTCTCCAAATCCCTGGCTTCATGTTCCTAGAGTACAATTTTTTCAATGTGGTACACTGCTTGTAATCTTTGTATTCCAAAATACATAACTTTACACTTTTCCACATTAAATTGGCATTCATTATGTTTTGCTCATACTGTCAGCTTATTTAAATCATCCTGCAAGCTCTCTACATCACCTTGATTAACTACTCAACTTAACATCATCAGCAAACTGAACATCTCCTTTCAAATTATTTTCTATATCATTTATGTACAAATTAAACAGCAGTAGTCCAAGAATAGAGCCCTGCAGCTCTATGCTTGGTGTCATCTGCCTTCTCATGGATTCTGCACCTCCATATACTACTTTTTAGTATCTGTCCATCAGCTACCCTTTTATCCAGTTTCATATCCATCTTCATTTCTTGCAGTTTGCATAACACCGTTCCATGGTATCCTACCAAACATGGTCTATAAATTGCTACCACAGACTTAGATCTTCTTTATGCAAAGGAATTATTTTGTCCTCCTTCCACTCTCTTGGGACTTTGCTAGAGCTTGAGACTTAAATTAAACAGCCTAGTCAAAGGCATTGCCAGTTCCCCTGCACAATAATAATAATAATAAAAAAAAAATGCAAGCTGATATCCCGTTCACTCCCACAGCTGTATTTGCATTCAGATTCTGCAGTATTCTTAATAACTCCTATTCTTGCCTCTGTTCTCACATCATTCTCTATCACATCTGTTATAACATTATCTTCACTGAGATGCAAAATTATCACTCGGTGCCTCAACAATTTCATCTGCTTCCATTACCTCTCTACCATCTGCACTCATTAAAGTTATCCTTCTGTAGTCATTCTTCTTCCTACTTGCCAAAAAAAAAAAAAAAACACTTTGGGATTTCCTTTTTCCTGTTCAGCTAATTTTTCTCATTTGATTTTGCCTTCCTTACCATGCTGGTCACCTTTCTCCTTAAATACCCTTTATAACATTTTCTTTGTTTGCAGCTCATGCTTAATGATACTACTCAGCCATATAACTCTTATCTGATTTACCCTCCTGACCTTGGGTATACATTGTAATATTGCTTTTTCCAGATACCCCTTGATTATTTCCCATGCACTATGAATATCCTTCTCTTATGGATCTATACCATGGTACTGCTTCAAGCTGTCTCCTAAGTATATCATAATCACCTGCCTTGTAGTAACACATATACCTCTTCTTAACTGGAATTTCCACATGTTTTGCTATCTCCCAAGGTAGCAAAATATGTGGATCAAGACCAGATGATCACTTTCCCCATTTGGAGAAAATGTTGCCACCTTATGGATTCCCCCCCCCCCCACCTTCGCATTCTGCATCAAGTGATTATCTCTCAGTAAGTGTATGAATTCCATCCCCTTCCTGCCATATGATCTTTCCTCCTTCAATATATAGCAGTAACTAGTTTTATATGTTGTCCTATTGGTCTCAATGTCACACCAGATTGAACTCAAAAGAACTGCCATCTGCATGACTGACTCTTTTTGTTGGCTGAATCCATCTGCTGCCATCAGCAGTACCCCAGCCCTATCCTATCTATGTTCTCCTACCTGAAAATAATAAATCCAGAAAATGCGGTATTCCTGTAGACCCCCAACCACCTTTATTTCCTGAATTAATTATGTTATTCACTATTTTTGCTTGAGACTAGATTCTGCACTTTTCGGTCATTCTCAGTCACTTCATGGGTGCCTTCACACGCATTCATCTCCATCAACCTAATTTCGTTAGTTTTCTTGACCTTGTGCTTCCATACTCTCAGTGAACGTAGCTTTCTCTAGACATTAATTCTGAATTCATTTAAGTACATGACTACAAATCTTTACATCTATCAAACTCAAGCCATAGGGCCACAAATATTATGTGATCCTTCTGCACAACCTGTGTATTGATTCATTAGCTATCATTGCCCTCCTTTTCAAACTATCATGCTATGATTGTTTGCCTCTATCATAACATGGCAACAGAATTACAAACTTCATCTTCTCGCTCTTCACTTTTGCTTCTTCCAATAACTCTTTCACATCCTACCTCATACAATACTTCTCACCTCTCACATCATTGGTTCCAGGCAAACAATCAATTCTTTCACCTTCCTTTTTTGCATTCTAACAACATCATCATCAAATTCCTGATATATACCCTCAAGGGGGTGTACAGGATATGTGATAGTACCACATGAAAAATTAAATCATTACTAACTTCCTGTCTATAATTTCCTCAAAATCAGTCTGCTACCTGTCAAGTCAAAAACATTTTCAGATCTTATATTTCTATCTTCTAAGGCAATTTTTACTGTATCAATTCCACCTATATCTTGGTCTTTCGATGGGTACTTTTCCTATCAACCTGGCAGAGAACACTTGTTTTGCTAATCTTTCCTCTCCCATTCTGCTTAAGTGACAATACCACCTGAGATTAGCTCTGCTAACACATTCATGGATGCTGACAATGTGAAGTTTTTTCTTAATATACTCATTTTTAATATGATATTGCCATTGATGCCATCTGTTCATGCTCCTAATCTTTCTCAGGACTCTCATATCTGCTGTCTCTAGTCTTTAATTCCATATAAATTTATTCTGTTGTCTGTGTCCATATTTAATTTACCATCTTCACTAAAAATCATGCCTAAGTATCTGAAATGTTTTACTTGTTCTATAGGTTCTTCATTCACAATGCAGTTGATATATTCAATGTCTCTGCCTATTTTCATTGTCTTTGTCTTTTTAATGCTGACCTTCATACTACATCTATTACAACAGTTATGCAATTTATTCAGGGAAGCTTGCAGATTTATTTAGAAGTATGACATCATCTGCATAAAGCAAAGATCTGAGATTAACACCACCAATTTTGATATCAGGTTTAATACCACTTTTCTTCATAATGTGATCCATATAGATAATGAATAACAGAGGGGATAATGTACATCCTTGTCTGGCTTCAGATTTAACATTAAAGCATCTTCCTGTACTTCCTTCAATTCTAACTGCTGACTTACAACTCAAAGACTAAGCATTGTTTGATATAATGCTCCACTGACACTATACAATGTAGTGTTTGAATAGCTTCAATCTTGGCACCTTGTCATACACTTTTTCCAGATCTATAAAACTTAAATACAGATCTTTGTTATATTCCCATGATTTTCTCAACTATCTGTCGTAAAGTGAAAATCTGATCCTGACAGCCTCTATTTGGTCTAAATCCAGCCTGTTCTTCACCAAACTTCTCTTCCACAATCCTTCTCTACTGTTTCTCAAGTATAGTTGCATATATCTTACCAGGAGCACTCAGTAGAGAAATAATTCTGTAATTCTCACGTTCAGTTTTATTTCCCTTTTTATATATGGGTACTATGAGAGCTCTACTCCAATCATTTGGAATTCTTCCCTTTGTCCAGGCTTTCTGAACTATGCAGTGCAGCCATTGTAAGACTTTTATACCTCCATACTTGAGCATTTCTGGTCGAATATCATCTACTTCTGCTGCCTTTCCACATTTCAGCTTTTGATGGCTCTTTCTACCTCAAGTAATGATATGTATTCCTGACTGCATTTCTGGTCAGTGTTTTTACCACTGTGCTGTCATCACTGCTCATTTCATTTAGCAATTTTTAGAAGTAATTACTCCATACATCAAGACTATCTTTTTCTCCAGTTTTCATGTCACCTTTATCATCCCTAATTCCTTTTACAGCACTCTTTCCTCCATTTCTGAGCTTCTTCAACAACCTTTAGAATATCTTGCATCCTTCTTGATATGTATTTTCAACGTTCTTACCAAATCCTTTCATGACTTTTGTTTAGCTAGTTTTACACAGTGTTTAGCTTTCTTACATTTGTCTCTGTATTCTCTAAAAGCACAACTGACTTATTTGCCGGAAACTTTTGATATGCTTTCTTCTTTTCTTTCACTTCCTGTATCCACCATGGCGTTCTGCTTTTTCTGTCCTTACAGACATCCTCACCACATACCTCTCTGGCTGAATCAGTGTTTTCTTTAGGGCTTGCCACTGAATCTACAAGGTTTGGTTCCTTTTCTCAAACTCTTTCTTTTTTCTTGAATAATCTTTGTGTATTTTAGTCTACAGTTTACCTCTGAGAGCTGCTCAACTTTTATTCACTTTAAAAACTTTCTTACATGTTCTGCTTTTCAATATGAAATTTAATTTTATTCTGCTCAAGGCTAATGGTGATCACTTCCAATTTCAAATCCTCTGTACACTGGTGTTCTGCACCAGGGAGAAAACATCCCTATCCATAATAACATAGTCAACAAGACTTTTCTTATTCCTTGCCTCTTCTCTCCATGTGAATTTGTGCACATTTTTATGTTTTAACATTGTGTTAGTAATAACCAGTCTGTGTCCTGAACAGAAATTCAGTAGGTATTTGCTATTATTATTAGCTTTGCTCTTTTCTCCAAATCACCCATACTTCAAGAAATATAAATGCAAAGTTTTCATAAATTCATTCTTATTAATTTATTTCCATTGATGCTGATTAGGTGGCTTCTTTTGTCATTTATTATCAAATATTGCTTGAGTGTGGAGTGTTCTGTGATGCCAATTTAACTTTGACAAAATCCTGGAAATAATAATTTATTTATTTATTATATAAGTTATTCCTCTATCTTTAAAAATGCCAACACAAGTGATAATCATGTATAACAAGACCTTTCCATTATCAATCATTATCTAAAATAGCCGAAATGTACAGCATTTTGGTTGTTTATAGAATTGTTTCTATTAATTTCTCTCTCTCTCTCTGCAGGAGAGAGAGTGATTGAGACTTTAGATGCAAGGAATAAATGAATAAGAAGGAAAGTGTGTTAGTTGTAGATACCACTGATTGGAAGGACCGAAGGTTGAGAGAGTTGAAGGTAAACCAGAGATAGGAAGTAAGAAGATGAGAGACTAGAGGGCTTGTGGTGGTAGTGAATGGACAGAGATAGGTGGGTACTGAGAGATGAAAATAAGAGGATAAATATGCATTGATGAGTTTGTAGCAGATTAATACAAAAGAGATTTTTCATAGGGTAAAGAGATGGTGGAGAATAAGGCTTTGACCATAGTTGCTCGCCAAAGGTGAGCGACTAACTCACCTTTTGACTAAAGGTGAGTTAGTTGCTCTCATGTGGAGGCAGAGGGTTTTTCGTCCCTCAGAACAGGCAAACTAGCCCTGTGAACACACATCTACAGATATAAGACATTTCTGGAATAAGGATTAACCAACTTATTCCATAAGATTTCAGTTTTGAAAGCCTACATGGTGATGTGTGGGCCTATGTGTGAGCATAAATCAGGATTTTATAGAAGCTATATATGGAGGGTGAGCAAGTGGAGGAAGAGAGAGAGAGAGAGAGAGAGAAGCATATTTTTCACTTTGAGAGTAGTGGACAAGTGGAACACATTGTTCTGAGAGTGTAGTGAGAGTTGAAGCAATAAATGGTTATTGTTGAAAGTTTTTTCATTTTGTTATGTTATAAATTAAAGATACTAAGAAATTATATTTTTGGTTTCATCCTTTATCCAAGTTTAAGCAAAAAAAGTTTTGCGTGTGAAGTAACTTCACAACTGGGCTACTTGTATGTAGAGTCTAATGACTTCAACAATTGCCTTAGTATCCCATAATGCATGGCATATATCCTTATGGACATGTATAATGCTATGCATTATGAGAAGGGACTATCCAGACTGGTTTTGACTTTTCTTGAGGTCTCATCAGTGGGAGCCAAGGTTAAAGTAATGCAGAAGTCTACATTAACCATATATAAGTAGCCAAAAGGAGTCACGCCTTATTACTAAAATACTCTAGATTAGAGATGTTGAAAGTTTTTTCATTTGGTTATAAATTAAAGATGCAGAAATTATGATGAGACCTCAATAAAGGTCAAAACTGGTGTGGGTAGTGGTCCTTTCCATTATACATATCATTATACATCTGTAAGGATATATTCCTTGCATTGTGTGATACTAAGGCAATTGATGTAAAGTCATCAGCATCTATATACAAATAGCCCAGTCGTGAAGTTACTGCATGTGCATAATTTCTTGACATTTTTAATTTATAATAAATAGTCAAGATATGATAGTCATCATGTTTGATAGTGACTGCCCCTGATGAGATTTTGACTACATGGAGTCCTGGGAATAATAACATAGTCTGTGTTATAGCTGTGGGGGGTGGGGGTGGGGCTGAAAAGTTCTGATAAACACCTAAAGCAAAAATGATATTAAAGCAACTGATATAACTACAAGAAAGAACATAGCTTAAAATCCTTTAACCCCCAGGTTTCATCAAATTGCAATAATTTGTTCTTTTTCTTTTAGGATATATAAGAAGACATGTCAGAGGTTTTGAAGAAATTCAAAGACACAGAGGCGTGACCGTCATCAAGTTTTGCTGCAGGAAAGTCTGCAATTGAGATTCACCAAACTTTGTGTAAGACTTTAGGGGACTGTGTCCCAGCATATCCAACAATTGCCAGGTGGCAGGCAAGTTTAAAACTGGCCATCCTGAAACAACAGATGCCTCCAGTTCAGGAAGGCCTTCCATAGCAATCACACTGGATGATGATGCAATCCTTACCAAATATCTCAAAAAAGATGAGTCTGTTAGAGTAGCACTTTATTCAACAGCTCTGAAGGAATTGAAGGAGGTACAAAAGGAAAAATGCCAAGGGGGAAACCGAACAGAGGCATGTTGCTTTTGCAGAACAACGTACTTGCTCACACTGTCCATGAAATCGAACAGACAGTACACAAACTTGGGCTTTGAATGTTTGCTTCATTTACCCTATTTGCTAGACCTGTCTGTCCCCATCGGACTATTTCTAAATTTAAAGAAATACTTGTAAGGGACAAAATTTATCACAGAGAAGTCATATCTGCAGCTGAGGATTGGTTTTGCAACAAGGGCAAGACTTTTCTCAGAGGATTGTAAATGATGCAGCATCGTTGTAACAAGTGTATAACACTTTGTGGGAATATGTAGAATATGGTGTAAGTTACACGGTTCTACCTCGATTCCTTCATGGTGAGTATCGCAACTTTTCAGCACATTCTCGTGCAACCTTTGTCATGGTTGTACAAGGATTAGAGTTCTGTGCATGTGCATGGATTGTCAGTGGGTTGTAAGTATTCTTTGGTCACATCACTTGTAAGTCACATTGAGTAAAAAAAAAAATTGTTTTTAAATAAGACTTCAAAATAGAGGAAGAATCTGACTTAAGTGGGATATTTGTATCATATAAACATGGTGAGGCCACATGTTTCACAGAATTATCTGATCTTAAATAAGATGGCTGAAGTGCTTCCTGATCCCCAGAATATGTTTCTTAAATTAAACCATTCCATACTATCATGACAAGAGTGTCTGCTGAAGTGACCTGGCTTATCAAACACATCAACAACAAAAATTCCTACCAGGAATCTTATCTGAAGATTGAATATCAGGAATATGGCAATGTGGAAATTATATTGAAGGTCTATAATTTTGTTAAATAAATATTTGATTTAACAACTGGAGTATAATGCGCAGAACTTTTGAAATGAAAGAATCATGTACTGATTTTCATGCGATTCTGCTTTGATTTGCTATATAAATTACATGAGCCTCATTCAATCTCTACATGCATCCAAATACAGCTTCAGAAATTAATTTTCAGAGATATTTGTTTTGAACATTGTTACGTGTTTTGTCTTCCATGTGGTTAGCATGCTTTCTGAATTTCCTTCTTCTCTATTCATTCTTACAGTTATCTTTTTGTTGTTAGTAGCAGGCCATCTGAAATATTTTCTGTGGAGCTGAAACAACTGTTTGTGAATTAATCTACTTATTTCCTGACCATTCTGCTGTACTGGATAAGTTTGCAGTCAGATCATTTTCTTTAAACCCTTATTTGGTATAAGGAGGACTCAAAGTACAATTCATATACATTAGCCCCCCCCCCACCCTTCCTCCTTCTCTCTCTCTCTCACACACACACACTGATAGTTGCAACCCCATAGCACAATGCATTTGGCTAAAACTGTTGAGTAAAAGACTGGACAAAATTTTGATATGTTTGAAGCCGGACAGCAAATGAAGTAATATAGCAATATCATGACAATAAAATGACCATGAGATCTGAATCTATCAGGCTAAGATTTTTTTTACAAATTATGGTTTTAAAGTGAATTTTTTATTATGGTTTTTTCACTTTAAAACCTTAATAATAATAAATCTTTACCTGAAAGATTTTGACATGGTCACATTTGATGTTATTCATTTACCATCATACCATTGACAGAGATCCTTGACCTTATCGAACTACATTTCCCCTCTGACATATTTAATTATTCAAATTCATCATTTATTCAGAGCCTCTGTATTTCAGTCAGTATAGATGAAAGTTTTGGTTGGAAAGACCTGGATTCGATTCTCATCGAATCCAGGTCTTGAAGAACCTTTATCTGGTCTCTTTTGACTAAAGGTGAGTTAATCAGTCTCATACATAGATAGGGGTTTGTTTTTTTGCCTCTTCCTGAACAGGCAAACTGGCCCTGTGAACACACACTTTAAATTAACGATGCCAAGAAATTATTTTCTTGGTTTAATCCTTTATCCAGTGTAAGCAAACAAAGTTTGTATGTGAAGTAACTTCATGACTGGACAACTCATATATTGAAGCTGATGACTTCACATTGCCTGCCTTTATCCCATAATGCAAAGCACATATTCTTATGGGCATGCATTATGGGCAAGACCAACTACCCACACCAATTTCGACCTTTATTGAGGTCTCATCAGTGGGATCCAGACCCAGAAGTGATACCAAGGTTGAAGTAATGCAGAAGTGCTTTGCATTAAGGCAAGTGAATTAAAGTCATTAGCCTCTAGCCTATTTATCTTCATGGCCTGTCACAGCCAAATAATTTGCATTGTAGAACTCTAATTACTGCTTATGATATCCTCCAATCAGTAGGGTGTATGCTGAAATCCCACTATGGACATGGGTGTTTCTGATTGTTTTAAGGGGATTAAAGTTCATCACCTACTATGAGACCGCTACCCTGCTATCTATCTGGAGGCATGAAAAGGCTTGATAAAGTTCATGTTATGTGATGGTTTTGATTAGCGTGTTCATGTTATGTGATGGTGTTGATTAGCGGTGGCTAAGGGTCAGATTTTCTGACCCTTAGCCACCACTCATGGCTTCTATTCATTGGCTTTAAGTTAATACCTTTTCATGGATGGGATGTAGATAAAATATATTGTGCAAGTCATCCTTATCAGTACCCCCCAAGTTAACAGTTACTCCCCGTGATAAAGATGGGGCAACTCATACCAACTCCTTCCACACCATCTCTTCTCTCTCTACTCTGTCTTGATTGTCCTGTTCTACTGCCTTTCATTGAACCAAATATCAAGGTTGTGAAATTTCTGATGTCATTCATTCTGTAGATATTGTCCAAAACAGTTTTCTTCTGATTATTTTCTATATTAGATTCTCTTACCAGTTTACTTTTCTGTAGAGTTTTTCATTAATTACCTTTTGCATCTTTCCATCTAATTCATAGAACCTTCCAATAGCACATACTTCACATTGTTTTAAGTATTTGCCTAATGTATTTTTGTATTATGTATTTTGCCAGTATTATGTATTTTGCCTAATGTAGTCTCATCGTTATCTGTGTCTCACATCCATAGAGAACACTTCTGAATACATGCTTCCAGTATTCAGCTTTTATGAGAATGCTCATTGCTTTACTTTTCCATATCTTATCCATTGCCTATAGGTTTATTTTTGCTTTTGTTATCTGAAATCTTCTCTTCTTTACAGCCTAATTTGTGCAACATGTTGCTCCCTATGTATGTAAAACTATTTAATATATATATGTGCCATTATATTTTTATTTTATCTGAGAATGACTTTTGCAAAATTGTAATATACTACTCTTTTGCTATTTCCATAGGTTACGTTCACAAAACGAAAATTTGGTTTGATGAAAAAGGCATATGAATTGAGTGTATTGTGTGACTGTGAAATTGCCTTGATAATTTTCAACAGTACAAATAAACTCTTTCAGTATGCTAGTACTGATATGGACAAAGTTCTGTTAAAATATACAGAATACAATGAACCTCATGAAAGTAGGACCAATAGTGATATTGTCGAGGTAAGTACATTGAATAATTTTCTTAGTTGACAATCATCTCTCACCACAGCAAATACCATTATATATAATATACTCACAGTACAGTTGAATAATAAATTCAAGATACAATTGAGAAATCTTGGCCTGAGTCTTATGGCATTGGTGCTATTCTGAAGAAAATTCACAGTAGCAACCTTCCACTATATTTCTATGGTTCTTGCATGTTCATTATAGTGGAAGTTGACTGTGTGCAATTTTGAATAAATGGTTCTATCATTTTGAATGCAAATTCCTGATATATACCCTCAAGGGGTGTACAAGATATGATAGTACTACATGAAAAATTTACATCATTACTAACTTCCTATTTACAATTTTCTTCCAAATCAGTCTGTTACATGTCAAGACTCCAATATTATCAGGTCTTATGTTTCTGTCTTCTAAGGCACTTTTTACTGTATCAATCCACCTATATATCCTGGTCTTCCCTTGGGTCTTTTTCCTGCCAACCTGGCAGAGAACACTTGTTTTGCTAATCTTTCCTCTCAAATTCTGCTCAAGTGACCATACCATCTGAGCTTAGCTCTGCTAATGCATTCCTGGATGCTGACAGTATCAATTTCTTTCTTAATATCCTCATTTTTAATATGATATTGCCATTGATGCCATCTGTTCATGCCATTAATCTTTCTCAGGACTCGCATATCTGTGGTCTCTAGTCTTTGGTCAAGTGTTTTACTTCTAACCCAGCTCTCAGATCCATAAGTTAAAATTGGTTTAAACACTGTCTTGCATACAGCTAATTTAGTATTTAGGCTAATTTCTCTCTTATTCCACATATATTTATTCAGTTGACTTCCTACCATACCAGCTTTGTTGATTCTATTGTCTATTTCCATATTTAACTTACCATTTTCACTGAAAATTGTGCCTAAGTAGCTGAAATGTTTTACTTGTTCTATAAGTTCTCCATTCACAATGCAGTTGATATGTTCAGTGTTTCTGCCTATTTTCATTGTCTTGTCTTTTTAATGCTGACCATCATAACATAACTATTACAACTGTTATTCAATTTGTTCAGGGAATCTAGCAGACTTATTGCAGATTTATTTAGAAGTATGACATCATCTGCATGAAGCAAAGATCTGAGATTAACACCACCAATTTTGATATCAGGTTTAATACCACTTTCTTCATAATAATGTTCCATATAGATAATGAATAACAGAGGGAATAATGTACATCCTTGTCTGACACCAGATTTAATATTAAACCATTGTCCTGTAACTTCCTTCAATTCTAACTGCTGACTTACAACTCAAATAAAGACTAAGTATTGCTTGATATAATGCCCCATTAACATCATATAACTATAGTGTTTGGAATAACTTCTCTCTTGGCACCTTGTCATGTGCCTTTTCCAGATCTACAAAACTTAAATACTTTGTAGATCGTAAAGTGAAAATCTGATCCTGACAGCCTCTATTTGGCCTATATCCAGCTTGTTCTTCACCAATCTTCTCTTCCACAATCCTTTTTAACCGTTTCTCAAGTATACTTGCATATATCTTATCAGGAACACTCAATAATGAAATGCTTCTGTAATTCTCACATTCTGTTTTATTTCCCTTTTTATTTATGGGTACTATGAGAGCTCTACTCCAATCATCGGGAATTCGTCCCTCTGTCCAGGCTTTCTGAACTATGACTTTTATACCTCTCCACACTTGAACATTTCTGGTCAAATATCATCTACTCCTGCTGCCTTTCCACATTTCAGCCTTTTTATGGCTTTTTCTACTTCAAGAATGGATATGTATTCCTGATTGCATGCCTGGTCAGTGTTTTTTACCACTGTGCTGTCATCACTGCTTGTTTCATTTAGCAGTTTTTCAAAGTAATTACTCTATACTTCAAGGATATCTTTTTCTCCTGTTTTCATGTCACCTTTATCATCTCTAATTCCTTTTACAGCACTCTTTCCTCCATTTCTGAGCTTCCTCAACAACTTCCAGAATATCTTGCCACCTTCTTGATATTTATTTTCTATGTTCTTGCCAAAGTCCTCACATGTCTTTTGCTTAGCCAGTTTTACACAGTGTTTAGCTTTCTTACATTTGTCTCTGTATTCTCTAAGAGCTAACTTATTTGTCAGGAACTTTTCATATGCTTTCTTCTTTTCCTTCACTGCCTCTTTAACTTCTTATGTCTACCATAGAGTTTTGTGTTTTCTATCTTTGCACACAACCTCACCACATGCCTCTCTCTGGCTGAGTCAATCAATGTTTTCTTCAGAGCTTGCCATTGAATCTCCAAGGTTTGGTTCCTGCTCTCTGTACATTTTTTTCTTGAATAATATTTGTGTATTTTAGTCTACAGTTCACATCTGAGAGCTGCTCAACTTTTATTCTCTTTAAAACTTTCTTACATGTTCTGCTTTTCAATATGAAATTCAATATTATCCTGCTCAAGACTAAAGAGTGATCACTTCCAATTTCAAATCCTCTGTACACTCTGGTGTCCTGCACCGGAAAGAAAAATCACTATCAACAATAACATAGTCAATGAGACTTTCATATTTCTTGCCTCTTCTCTCCATGTGAATTTGTGCACATTTTTTATGTTGGAACATTGTGTTAGTAATAACCAGTCCATGTCCTGAGCAGAAATCCAACAGGTATTAGCCATTATTATTAGCTTTGCTCTTTTCTCCAAATTTTCCCAAAATATTTTTGTATGTCTGACAATCATTTTCTGCTATTTAGATCCCCAACATGGACCTTTTCCTGTTTCATTGTGTCAGTTGTTTTCTCTAAAGCCTCAAAAAATTCCTCCACTTTTGTCTTAGTAGAACCTTCTGTGGGACAATAGGCACAAATAAGTCTCATTGTCCAGTTTCCCCATTCTCATATTTGCCCACATCACTCTACTTGAGACTGCCTGCCATTCAAGAAGATTAGCCTCGTATTTTGTGTTGAATACTATGGCTACTCCTTCTTTTCCTTGACTGTCATTGCCTGAATATAACGTTTTGTATTTATTGCTCAGAAAGATCTCGCCAGTTTTTGTCATTTTTGTTTTCTCATTTAGCTCCATTCCTCAGCAATTTGTCAGCTAGCTTCATTTCTTTGCCATTCAGACTTCTTATGTTGATAGTACCGATCTTGAATTCTGGTGATGTTGAGTTGGGCTAAGTTTTAGGATAACAATCTGGCCTTTAAAAGAGACCTAATAGCACAGGAGTGTAGTTGTTTAGCTTGAGGATTAAGTAAAAAGAAGAAAGCTATCAAGACCAGTGTTGAGTCTAAGGTGTGTGCGTGTGCACGCTCACACTCGCACGTACACACAGTCAAAAAGGGAGTGCATGTGGCTAGTAACTGTACTCACAAAATTTATGATTTCAAAATTTCTAAGTTATAGTAAATTTTTGAATCTACTATACAAATGAATTATATGATAAATCATACTTGTTACTTAATTTCTCCAATGTTTCCACTCCAATAGTTACTTTTAGTCTGCATTCTGTGGATGAACTGACTGACATCAGCAATTACATAAGCATGTTTCTTCAGAGAGCTACTGTCTAGAAAGCACACTCACTACTTGAACTCATACAAAGGTTATGAAATTTTGTAGGCTGTGTGGATTCTCCTAACTTCTTTTCTTCTGACTAAAGTAGTTCATCCTGTATGTCCAACATATTGAGTTCCACACTGGCAGGGGATGCTGTAGACACCAGCGAAGGAGAGAGGGGTCTAGATCTAGACTAGGGGTGGGCAAGTTCTTTGGAAATAAGAGCCACTTCTTACTAAATAGCTTCAGGAAATTGCAACGTACAATAGAATATACATTAAAATAAATTTTAATACACTTCCAATATTTTGGCAACGTGACATTGCCATTATCACAGGAACTTAAATACAAGACTCGTGCATGCAAGCACAACACACAGTAAATGAGGAATGAAACAGGAAGCTATTCTTTCTCCTAAAAGTCCTGATAGTGCCCCTAGCAGGCAATGTTGATATTCTTGGCCGATTGGGCTGAAGGTCTTCTGATGTAGGTGTCCCAAATTTGGGGCAGTCTCATGCAACCAAATCTGTTTAGGTTTGGATTGTTTCTTAGGGCTGAGGCTGATTCCATGAATTGCCTTTCGTATTTGAATTTACTACGGTGTATTATCATGGCTTTCTTCCACCATATTCTATGGCAGGAATCCAGCACATGGTCTGCAAGACCAGAGTGGCTGTATTGGTGAAAGCGGATGTAGTCCTTGTGTTCTGAAATTCTGATATTAGCTGTCCTGCCTGTTTGGGCAAAGTAGGACAGCTTACAGCTGCAAGGGACTTGGTATACACCAGGTAGGTCGGTCTTTAGTGGAGCGGATAAGGGATGCCAATTTTTTATAAGGTCTGGTACAAGAAGTTAAGTCATGTTTTTTTAGGATTTTGTTGGAATAATGTGAGTAGAGCCTGTTGTTCCAGGGTGCAGTGCATGTCTTGAGGATGAAATTTGTGTGTGCTTAAGGTAAACTGAATATATCAGAAACCCGTCTGCTTGCTTTGTAACTGAAGTGTCTAAGAAGGCAAGAGCTCCTTCTTTTTTTCTTCTTCTACAGTGAAACTAATTCAAAGATGGATATTATTGAGTAAATGTAAAAGTTAGATAGAGCCCGTAAGCCATGCAGTCAAATGGCAATGACAACGTTTGTATACCTCGACCATATATTTTACTTGAAGGGGGGGGATTAACTGCTCTTTAACCAAATTGAAGGTGTACCTATTGCTACACCTTCAATTTGGTTAAAGAGCTGGTTGTTCCAGCTTAATATAATCTGATTTTCAGCAGTGCTTAAAGAGTATGCAGATATTAAGGTGATAAATTTTGGACAGGAGAACTAGTTTATCATGTACTAGAACATTTGTAAAAAAGAGGGGGGAAGGAAAACACATCAAAGCTTACAAAGTAATCATTCTCCTCTAATTGAAGTTTTTGTATAGTGCTTTTAAAGTGTCTGAAGTTTTTTGGGCACAGTGGGGCTTGAGGTTTATGGATCTTAGGCAACCTGTATAATCTTGGTATATGCAGATTAAAAAAAAAAAAAAAAAACGAGTTTGGACACAGTTTCATTAGGCCAAATTATAATACTTTCCAACAGACTTATAGTTTTGTTTTTAATTGATACTATAGGATTTTTTGCTATAAGCAAATAAGTTGATGTATTGGATAACAATTCTTTCAGTTTAATATTGTAGTCATCTATGTTTGTGATCACTGTAGCATTGCCCTTGTAGCAATATCTCCTTTAGAGATGTTGCTTCTTGGAGGGCTTGTGTTTTAAGTATGACAGCATCTTCTAATCCAATGACATATGCTTCAACTGGCAGAAGTTTTTTGCTGGGGAATTCAATGTTATCTGTGTATAATTATCCATTATCTGTGCATACAGGATTTTTACTGGAGCAATAGCAAAATGAAACCGTTTGCCTAGAATTTGATGTCATTGTCCAAAAAGTCTATCGTGTGACGAGTTATGGATAACCATGTCTGCCGTAAACATGGAATTAAAATGAGAAATATTACATTAGCAGTTTTAGTGTTTTAAACCCTCATAATGTCAGTGTTGAAATTAAAGCAGAAAAAGAAAAGAACTGCATATATGTTTAAATTTTAGTAGCTGAAAAAATATGGCATAATTTGTAAACTGCATGTATATGCAGTATTTAAGTTGCTGAAGGAGAAAGCGTTTAGGTTGCTCTTGTAGAAATATTTAGCATGCAACATGCGAGATATTTTAGCAAAGATGTCATCAATTTTATGAGCACAGGCTGTCTCACATGTTAAAAGATCAGAATAATATTCCCCAGTTATTGTGTTACCCTTTTCAAGATAATTAATAAACAAAATGTCTTTAGCATCCCCAAACACTGATGCCATGACCTTTCCTGCTGATGGAACTGACTGTGTCTTCTTTGGTGCTGAACAACCGGCTTCTGTCCACTGTTTTGACTGCTGTTTGGATTCTGATGTGTAATGGTGAATCCAAGTCTCATCCATAGTAATAAATCGATGCACAAAATCAGTTTTATTCTTGTTAAAATGCTCCAAGTACTGTTCAGAGATTTTCATGCGAGTGCATTTTTGATCTGCTATGAGCTGAGCAAGCACAGCACCCATCTTGTGCAAAGCTTTTTCATTTGCAATTCTTCATGCAAAATATATCCATATCCTACACGTTCTTTTGAAATGCACATAGTCTCAGCAATTTCACGCACTTTGACTCACTGGTCATCCAATACTATATCGTGCACTTGATCAATGATTTCTGGTGTTCTTACACTTTTTGAACGTGATTCATTACTTCATATCATGAACTCTTGTAAGTACTTTCTATTTTTGGTTGATCATTTCTCATTATATTGCTGTAATCCCTTCATCCTTTTGTTCCTAGATGTTAGCTTTGTGGATTCCTGTACATTTCATGGCTTAGGTCGACCCTCCCATATCTTTTGACTAATAGTGCCTATAGTCACTATTAGTCAAAGATATGGGTAAGAATACCTATAGTTAATTTTGATTTTAGTGATACAGTGTTATGTCGATGTCACAAGCAATTAAAGCACTGATGTGACATCCTGTTGGAAACTATCTTTTGAAGTCAGTAAGATTTTCATATAACATTGACAGTATTCAGATGTGTAGTTGATTTGAGGAATATACATCTATTTATCTTGTATATCAGATTTTTAAAAATGTTTTTTATTTATATCAGATTTTTAAAAATATGTATGAAATTAAGTTGATTTTTCATATATATTTTTCAACCTGTGGTATGTTAGTACTAGAGATGAGCAAAAACTTCAGGACAAAGAAGAAACTTAACATTAGACTTGAAGACTTTGTAGATTGTACTCTTCAGGAAATATGAGATATACTGTTCCGATGTACAATCATGAGTTGTTGATCATTTATATAGAGAGGAAAGAGTAGGTGAATGAATAAAACCTCATGGAACCCCTAGTATTAATTGCATATTCATTACCAGATAGGGAATGTATGTGTATGACAGTGGGATCATGCACTAGCCGACTGGGAAGCCTCCTTACTCGCTGGTGGGTTCAGGCCCATTTGCCATCTGGTGACTCTCCTACTATATCATGGTTTTTACTGATATTCCCATGAAAATGGTACATCAGTAAAAACTCTGGGTCTCTAATCACGTCTAGGTCTAATGGTATGCTTAGAGACCCAGAAACTTCTGAAGGGTATTACTCACACTGTATGGAGAAGAAGGCTGGACAGAAACTGGAACTCCTGCTCTGGAGCTGAAACATAACATTCAGCACCTCATGGTGGCGATGTTTCACTTGGCGATGAAGGATCTACTACCTAAGTAAGTTCATCCTGGGTTATACCTGCTGTTTATAAATTCCTCTTATTTGCTATTGCCAGTTCTAAGCATTTATTATAATTTAGAGGCTTTGGATGAAATTTTCCTTCCCCTTTCTTTCATATATACGATAACTCATTGCATGATATCCTATCATAAGTTTTTTCGCGATCTAAAAAAGTCTTTCTTTCCCCACATTCTGTTTTCTCATTATCAGGAAGATAATTTCTGAGAGTGAAAATTTGATCCTCTCATTTATAAGTTAAAGATGCTAAGAAATTACATTCTTGGTTTCATCCTTTATCCAAGTGCAAGCAAACAAAGTTTGCTCATGAAGTAACTTCACAAGTGGACTGCTTGTATGTAGAGGCTAATGGCTTCACATAAGTTGCCTTAGTATCCCATAATTTGTCCTTTGTTTCATTCTTGCTGATCACCATTTTGGCTATATTCTGTTTGCCCTGTCTCTAAAAAGACCATATTTCAGACATAATGATTAGTTTGGATGTTACTTCACTAATGTACCATTAACTGAGAACTTTGATTTATTAACCCCCCCCCCCAAGACATATTTGAATTATTCAGATTTACAGTACATGTGGTTATTTTTCATGGAAAAGGAAAATGTACAATAACTAAATGTGACAGCCATTGGCTCCTCCCCAACCAATTTGTACGTTGAGCACTTAGAGAACCAAGCATTCAGTATAGCCACTCTCAGACTAGTAGTTTGGCTGCACCATGTTAACAATGTGTTTGCTATTTGGCACATGGTCCATTTCACAATGGAGCAGGAATCTGATGACTGCCTGTCCTTCCTAGATACACTGATCACATGCCTTCCAAATGGTCCATTGTCCTTTCTAGTTATTGAACATCTACACATACTGGAAGATATTTGCACAAACAGTTACACGATCATCCAGCTAAAAATATAATACTAAAAAACACTAGCTCTTGGAGCCATTTTTCTGATGATAATGCTCTTATCATGCCATACTATTAGCCAATGGCTATAATCCCAGAAAAAATAGTAAATGCATCCCTGAAATCATCTTTGATTACCATCCCATACATTCAGTGCACATTTGAAAAAATAACCAGAATGCATAATAAATATCAGCTCCTCAACACAAAATCATATCAGATTGGCAAACCTCATATTTTCACCTGAGGACAGACTCTCCTTTATCGTATCTAGCAGCATATGAAGTTCCCTGTACTTGTGATGGTATCCAGAAGATTCACGAAAACAGTTAATTGAAAGGCAGTTCCTTGTAAAAGCAATTCATTGAACTGCAATTAATCAAAAACACAGTTAATTGAAAGGCAGTTCCTCGAAAAAGCAATTCATCAAATGGCAATTAATCAATAATTCAATTTATTGAAAGCCAATTTGTCAAAAATCAACAAGTCATCAAAAAATCAATTCATTAAAACTACAAATCATTGAATCAACAGTTTGTTGAAAAATGAATTATAAGGCACATAGTGAAGTGCATTTATCAAAAAAGAACTGCAGTTTTTAATGGATTAACTCGTCATGTAGTTGAATTATGATATCCCCATTAATTTGTTCCATAGATGTGTGTGTGGCATTTTTTTTGGGGGGGGGGGATATTCCTTTCAGTCAGTATATGCATTCTGTGCAGTCTACACAAACATTTTTGTACCACACATGCAAAAAAGATGACTGAAATTCCCCACAGATGTAAGTAGGCAGGCACAGTGGCCTTATCCAGTCCTAAATCTGTATACCTGGCTCCAGATGTATTGAGGTAGATTGAATCCTGGAGGTTTGACAGTTTAATCTGTGATCGGGTACTTGTTTTGTAGTTTATTCTAGATGGGAGATCTGGAGATAAGGTTGGGAGCTAGAGGTGGAGAGATATCTTGATCTATAAGAAAGTTCATGCTATTTCTGATTTTATTTATTTCTTTGTGGTAATTTCTTCTCTTCTGAAGCAGGGAGGAATGATATGGAAAAGAACAGGCAGCCATGGGAGAGAAGTAGATCTTAAGGTACCAGAGATTATTCTCATTGTTATGTTAAGCTGTTTGTTCATGAGTCATGTAGTGACCTCAGCTACAAACTGGTAAACAATACTTTCCCACGAGGAAGGCCACAGCCAGAGCTACTGTTCTAAGAGTTAATACAACCCAAAATCATGCCTGGTTCTGATGGTATTTTTCTAGCATTGTCAGAGAGTTGGCACTTCTTGTCTTCCCTCCATGTGGGGCACCTGTTTGTGATGGAGGAGACCTCCCGGTGATGGTACTGGCCCTTTTCATTCTTCCTCTTTTTCTTTACTTTTCTTCCCGTATTCTTTGCTCTACTTCTTCTGAGTCTTTTTCACTATCCTTTTTCCAGACCACCATCACTGGGATACAATGCCCTGCCGCTGTGTTTGCCATGCGGTGTGACCCATGAACATCCAGAAAGGGGGGATCCTGGTAGTCTTGCACTACTTTGGCCCCTGCTTCGGCAAGACCAGGGGAGCCTGGATGGTCCAGCCAGGGTCTGTCGGCTAGTGGACTTGCCTGCAAGGGCCAACGGTGTTGCAGTAAGTCTCTCACCCCATGGTCTGGGGTCGGGATCCTAGAACTGCTGCAATGCCAGTTATAGCGTCCAGGGCAGCTCTGTCGTTCCACTCCTGAGCGTAGTCTTTGCTTGCCGGATAGTGGGGGGGGGGGGGCTCTAACGCCAAATTAAAAACTTCTTAAATATGAATCCTTCATCCTCAAATGTTTCAGGGACCCTAACAAAGTCCCAATCAAGTACTGATACTATAGATACAGCATATGGAAACAGAAGCAAGAAACAAAAGATATCGGATACTAACATAAATGTACCAACTTTTTTAATCATTCATGCAACAGGTGAAAAACAAGTGAAGGGTGACATTTTCCCAATTGGGAAAATGTCACCCTTCTTTATCCAAAAAAGGTTTATAAGGACTTGCAGGACCTCCCAAAACTGTCAAGAAATTGCGAACAACATTCCGACAAACTGCTGAAAGCAATGACAGTGGGTGGAATATAAATTGCAGTAACACCTAACAGAACACTCAATTTCAGTTGAGGAGTGATATCAGAATGGGATCTCCTTGATGTTCCTGATGAGGAGATATGTTCAGAGCTTAAAGATCAAGGAGTGACAGGTGTGAGGCACATCCTGGTACGTAGGAATGGTCGCCTGGTCTCAACCAAGATCATCCTTACTTTTGATACACCTTGGCCTCCGACATCTGTAAAAGCAGGATATCTCAGCTGTCCTGTTAGAATGTACATCCCTAACCTGCTGAGATGCTTTAAATGTCAAAGATATGGACATACCCAAACTTCCTGTCATGGTTCTACTACCTGTGCCTGATGTGGTAGTAAACAACATGATAATAAATGGCATATAAAAGCAGGATATCTCAGCTGTCCTGTTAGAATGTACATCCCTAACCCGCTGAAATGCTTTAAATGTCAAAGATGTGAACATGCCCAAACTGCTTGTCGTGGTTCTACTACTGTGCCCATTGTGGTAGTAAAGAACATGATAATAAATCTTGCTGTGAAAAAAAAAAGCTAAATGTGTCAACTGTCAGGGTGATCATCCAGCTTACTCTCATGCATGTCAGAAATGGAAAGATGAAAAAGAGATACAAAAAAATATTAAAACAGAACAAAACGTAACATCAGGATGCAAAAATAAAGCTGGCCACCATTACACCTGTTCTATGATCCTCTTATGCTGAAAAAATAACAATTAAAAAAGTGCCAACAGTAACTCAAAAATGTATGTCTATTCCACCATCTGATAATTTCACCAAACCTGAACTTTATGATCTCAAGTGCTTCTCTGTTGAGCGCATTAATCACAAGACCTATGGCCTTACTCCAGAGACAACTTCAAAAATGGTCCCATTCGATGAAAACTCACCTGTCAAAAAAATTATAGTGGAGACATCACTCAAGGATAAACTACCAGACACTCGCACAGAAAAAATGGATACCTCGGTACTCACTGAAAGCAAACTAAACATACTAACCGACCCTAACACATTTGATATTTTGAACATTCTACCAGAGGAAGAGATGGACACTGGCCATCCATACTTCCCTAAAAAAGTGGATAAATATAAATCTGACAAAGGTAAGCCCTCAACCTCCCGAAAACCAGACAAATCAATAAAATCAAGACAATCGGGAAATTTTTACAATGGATCGGTCATGGGATTCGCCAGAATATTAACGATATCAAGATGTTGTTGCAGAAACGCAAACCTTTCTGTTTCTTTCTACAGGAAACGTACTTAAGACCCAATGAGAAATGTACCTTTAGGAATTTCACTGTTGTACATAAGGACAGAACTGGAGGTGGTCCTGCTCATGGAGGTGTAGCTATCCTGGTGGGCAGTCATATTCCTTTCCATCAGGTCCAACTTGATGCTTCTCTAGAAGCAGTAGCGATTCGCTTCTCTATGGGATTTCTTATTACAGTATGTTCAATTTATTTACCACCAAATGCCAAGTTAAATGAAATTGATCTTGATAACCTTATCTCGCAACTGCCTGAACCCATACTTTTGATGGGTGACTTTAATGGTCACAATACTCTATGGGGTAGTGCCAAAACTAATAGTCGAGGTCGAATCATTGAAAGAATTCTTGATAATAATAACCTCTCCCTTTTAAATAATAAACTCAATACTTTCTTCCATATGCCTAAGCATTCATATTCTGCAATTGATCTTACAATCTGCTCCCCTTCCATTCTTCCACTACTCGCGTGGGACGTTGAAGAAAACATATATGGAAGTGATCACTTTCCTGTTCTCTGCACAACGTCTTCACTGGAACCATTTTCACCCACACGGATACCTATATGAAAATTGACCAGGCTGACTGGAACACTTTCATCAGTCAATCACCTATTATTATCTGAGACCTCCAGGGAGTCAAGGACTCATCGAGGGAGGCTGTAAATTACCCAACCCAGCTATCATACCTTCCCTTAAATTCATTTACACTAGATCAGACAAAATAAACAGAGTACTACAAAAATACAACCTCAAAGCCACCTTCAAACCTCCTGCAAAATTAAAAAGCTTGCTGAACTCATCCAAAGACCCACTCCCTCCACTAGCCCACCCTGGAGTATACCGGATTTATTGTACTTGCAACACACCATATATAGGAGAAACAGGATGCACATTTCCTATCAGACAAAAAGAACATAAACAACACATTAAATATAATAATTATGGTGAAGCTGGCCTTTCTGATCATGCTTTGAATACCTTACACAGAATTGGCTGGAAAAGCACCAGCTGCCTACATCGCACTAAAACATGGTATGAACGGAAATTTAAGGAAGCATGTGAGATTATTATCAACCACCCCAATCTGAACAATAATGATGGTCTAAAAATCCCAAACATATGGGATTTTTAGACCATCTATTCGACCCACGGAACGTTCCTCACTAAGAACAACTATAAACAGGACTATAGAAAATCCAGTATCTTAAAAGCAAAAATAAGAATTGTGATACTAAAAATAGGACATCATTGTTTTTCTGAAAGAAAACCATCTGAAAGAATGTTTATTCCTGTCATTGTAAATAGAATTTAGGTTGATGTAATTTGTAAATTCTTTTTTATTTATTTTTATTTTTTTTTCGCTAGCCGGTAGAATAACATGTGATCAAGGCATTGTTACTTTAGGTTACAGTTAATAATGTAACTCAGCTTGTCTTGTATATTGATGTATGCTCCAGATGATGATCTTGATGTGAAGATCGAAACGTCAGGATAATAAAAATGTTTTTTAACACAATTGTAAAGTCCATAAATTTTTAAAATGGATGCTGATCACCGTGTGACTCTAAAAGAAAAGAAGTAAGTAATGGCTTTGGTTTGGTCTGCAGGGTTCCCAGTGTAGACCATCAGTATATGTATATAGATGTTCTACAGTTGTTTTATTTAATTAAATAAATGTAAACTTAAATTTTCTGTTTCAAATTATTAATTTCTGTTATTTTTATATAATAGTTATGCATTGTAAATATATTATATTTGCAATGCATAACTACATTTATTTACGTATAGCGAAAAAAAATATTTTTTTAATGAAGCGCGTTCACTTGATTTGCATTGCCGTGAGACCAAAATAGAAATAAAAATTTTAGTGCTTGGATATGTTATAATACATAATAAGTTAAGACTTGTGTATTTTTCTGAAAAACTGAGTTTTTACCACTTTCAACCAAAGCACCATAACACTCAATGGTGGTGCTTCTCATTTCGTAACTGAAGCTGAGCCAGAAATGTTATGTTCACTGGAGCATGCGTAAGGAGAAAGAACACAATAAATAAACATCTGAAGGTAGAGCTGTGAGAAGGAGAGATAGGAATCTGGAAGCATTTTTGGAACAAGTTTGAGGAAAGTTCCATTAGTATTAATCTTTCATAAAGAAAGAAATTTATAAGTTATTTAGATGTTATGTTACAAGGTAACTGGAATCACAGTGGTGAAAAGAAATTTTGGATCTTGATAAATGAAGTTTCTCATACAGAAAGAGAAATATTTATCAGATATTTTAAGGTTCCATTAGAACAGTAATTATTTAACAGCTGTTCCAGAGAACAGATATAGCGAGATCAAGTGTGATTCAGTTAATTATTTCTTTAGATTCTATGATGAAATACTGTGGTTAAAGATCAGAATATTGTATGTTACATTTAATGTATTTTAGCATTATTAAACTGTTTTTCATTGTTGTATATAGCCACGTGGCCAAACTGCAGCTCGTGAGCCGCATGTGGCTCTTCTTAAGTTTTATTGTGGCTCAACTAACAAATAAAAAATATTTATAATTTTTCTTAATTTTCTATCGTTTTTAATTTAATTTTTCAATTAACTACATTGCTGTTCAGCAATGTAGTTAAATTTATATTACCTTGTCAGAAAATTTAAAAAGATACATTAAAAGATGCAAAATAATCAACTGACATTACAGACCAACCACAGTTAGCAATTTTCGTTCTTGAGGACAGAGTGACGTGAGAAGAATTATTAGATTTAATAGCATTAAAAGATCGTACTCTGGCGTTCATATTAAGGAAGCTTTTGATGTTGCCCTTAAAAATGTTCCAGAAAGTAAATTTGTGGCTCTTAACAATTTCTGGTAGGTAACTATGGCTCTTGCTGCCAAAACTCTGGCCACCCCTGGTATATAGAACCATGAAGACTCAATTCATTTGATTATTGTTGAAATTAAGATTGATTTTTAAAAATATAAAAGAATTATCATAGCAAAATACACATATCAAGGATCTTATTTGTGTGTTTAGATTTCAGTATAAAAATCTGATACTTCTGGCAGCCTATTTTTACAATTGATATAATCAATGACCAGGATTTAATAAATTAAACTTTTGAATATAAAAATTTCTACACCAGATTATGTTACTCTTATCCCACATGTTACAGATTTGTTACATTTAATTCGAAAAAATAAAAAAAATTGCCAGAAATTACACTTGATATACAAAAAAAAAAAAAAAAAAAAAGTGTATTTAGTAGACAAACTAGTGCACCCTGACTTTCTTTACTTTTACCTATCTATCTAGTCTAGCCATAAATGTTGTTACAACTTGATCCGTGCATAAACCTTTAATCTGTTAGTAAATCATTTCCAGCTTTCAGCACATACAAACCACATGAATATAATAGCACCTGATATTTGAAATGTTCCCCCTTTTACCTTCACATACACCCGAAATCTTTGGAACCACACATCGATGGTAGCATGTACAATATCCACTGGAAATGCTGCCACTGCTCCAAATCCACCCTCAGGTTGACGATGCTGGGGTGTCGTTTCTTGCAGGCTGCTCTCCCAAGCTCCGACCATAATATGAACTACAACAGATTCAGATTGAGACTTCCAGGAGGGCAATCAGATGGTGATATGTGGTCAGGCACAATTGCTTCCAACCATGGTTGTGTGGTCCTCACCTTGTGTGCAAGAGCTGAGTCCTGTTATAAAGTCTACTGCCTATCATTAAACAAGGTGTTGTTCAGGGACTATACCACATACAGGTTTCGGCATAGTGTCTTGATACACTTTGGCAGAGGCTTTTGCCTGTTTCTTGCAGAAATATAACTTGGATATCCTCGATACATCACCCTCCACCAGACAACCATCACTAATGCAGAGTGATAACCTCTGAATCCTTGGTGCTATGGCACATGCTGTGTGACCATCCAGGACATATGCTCAATTGTTTTGGCAGTTAAACAATTCTTCAATGGTGAAAATCTTCTCATCTGTGTAGTGGATATCTCTGTGTCTGTTGTTTGCATACTGCCAGAAAAGTATCTTTGATTTTTTCACCCTCTGCTGCATAGGTTGTGGCGTTAGGAAGTGTCATCAGTTAGTACACATGACATAGTTTTCTGCAAAATGTTCATCTCTTGTGACATCACTTTCTGCATTCTCACAGGATTACGGCTGAGGCATGCCCTCACAAGCTGTGGCATCCTAACACAGCATGGTCAACCTATTCTTTGGCAGTCTGATACATCTTCTGTATCATTATAATAGTTAATAGTCTGATACATAAACATCCTACTGATCCTGCGTTTTTAGCATGTTGAAAATAATAGGTGGCTGTATTCCAACCTTCTGAAGTGCTATTACAGCTACATGGTTCTTATAATCTCCTCTACTGCATGTTAACTGGTATACAACTAGGCAATTCTGTGTACTAATAAATATATCAGTACAAATATTTTCCTCCTGACAGCAGATAAAGTACAGAAGTACTTGAGTTGCACTTCAGTTATATTCATCATAGATGTCACCACTGCCTGCAAAATTCAAATGCATTTAATTTTTTTTTTCCATAGAGCTTTTTTTTTTAAATATAAAAGGTGATCGAATGCACAAGCTTAGCAGTGTATTAGACAAGGCAGATGACCAAGAAAATAGAGATGTTGGTTCTTGTTGGAGATCTAAACATTGGAAATGAATACAAGACATCTATATTGGGAAATTTGGAAAAAGAGCAAAGCTAATATCAGTGAGTACCTGCTGGGGTTTCTGTTCAGGATATGAACTAGTCAGTACTAATACCATTATTCCAGCACAAAGATGTGCTCAAATTCACATGGGAACAAAATATAAGAAAAGTCTCATTTTTATGTTATAAAGATCTACAAGGTTAGAAAAATCAGACTCCATGGTGGCTACTTTAATAACAGTACGTCCATTGACATATTTAGAAAAATTAAACAATGAAACTAAAATTTATATGAAATAAATGTAATAATGGTAAAATTTTTGCCTATGTATCATAGGCATCCTCAGTTACATTGAAAATTATTATTAAGTGACACCTCCAGTGGGAGTCCAAAGACTCATCGCGGGAGAGCACCTACTCTACAACTTTGTCTCTACCACTCATTCCACCATATACTGCCCATCACCACCACTAGTATTTCCACAGATAATCACAAACATCCATGCCCACAGTGGGATTCAAACCATTATTCATTATTTAAGTGACACCTCCAGGGGGAGTCCAAAGACTCATCGCGGGAGAGCACCTACTCTACAACTTTGTCTCTACCACTCATTCCACCATGTACTGCCCATCACCACCACTAGTATTTCCACAGATAATCACAAACATCCATGCCCACAGCGGGATTCAAACCCGCAGCCTTTTGGCTGGAGAGTGGATGTGCTAACCACTCGGCCAACCAGGCCAGTAATATAGCTGGCTAAAATTGTATAATTAAAACTATAAAAACTTTAAAAAATATAAACATAAATGGATGGAACACGTTCAAAGAATGAAAACAGAAAGATTGCCTAAACAAGCCTTAAAGTACAAGCCATTAGGAAAAAGAAAACCAGGATGTCCTCTTAAAAGATTCAACGATGACTTCTAAGGCCGGAACAGGCCATGCTAGGCCTAAATCCTTGATATGCATGATCATGAAAACTATAAAAAAATTACTATTAAAGAATCATTTTCAAAAAGTGCAACTATATCATTAAAAGGACAACAAGTGGTCAGTGAAATCCCTCATTATTAAAAAAAAAAAAAGTAAATAAATAAATTACAATAATATAATCATCAGGAATTGCATAGAAATGATGTAATAAGATTTCCCATAAAACGGATAGCTGAAGGCCATCAGATCTGTTTAAGTTTGGTCAGTGTAGAAAGGTCTCACACCTCTCTTTATATAAACTCTTATGAGGAATGCACTTCTATGTAAGAGCTTAGTTTTCTTCCAGAAAATTATGTTTGGTTGAGATGGCATGGTCTGCTAGGCCAGACTGTTCCACTTCATGTTAAAGGATGTAAGATTTATGTTCCTCACAACAGATAGCTGCATATCTGTCAGACTGTCCAAAGTAAGACAATCACAGGAGCATGGGATCTGCTAGATGCCTGGAAGATTGAGTGGAGGAAAGCTTGAGGATGCCTACGATACATAGGCAAAAATTTTACAACTATTAAATTTATTTTCAGACTTATTTTCATAAGTTTTAGTTTCCATGTTTAATTACTCCATGGTAGACTCAGGAGGTTAGAGGCAGTCATGGAAAAAGCATATCGAAAGTTCCTGGCAAGAGTAAGAACAGAGAAAAATATAAGACAATTTTCTGTAAAAGTAGTTAGTCATTTGAAGATTTTGGTAAGAATATAGAAAAATTTCACAACATTGACAGAATGACTTGGAGACTATTGAAAAAGCTTAGAAATGGAGGAAAGAGTACTGTAAAAGGAATCAAAGATGATAATTGTGACATGAAAACTGCTAAAGATATTTGGGTGTCTGGAATAATTACTTTGAAAGATTTAAATGAAACAAGAAATAAGAGAGCAGTGGTAGAAAAGTGGCATGACTTGAGATAGAAAAAGCTGTGGAAATTCTGAAATGTAGGAAGGCAGGAGTAGATGATATTGACTAGAAATGCTCAAATATAAATTTAAGTTTTACAGTGACTGTACTCTAGTCTCTTGTCAGAAGGACAAATTCTTGATGATTAGAGTAGAGACCT
The DNA here is from genome assembly GCF_054136105.1 of Typopeltis vanoorti. Taxonomy (NCBI): domain Eukaryota; kingdom Metazoa; phylum Arthropoda; class Arachnida; order Uropygi; family Thelyphonidae; genus Typopeltis; species Typopeltis vanoorti. The sequence goes on from NC_143551.1 coordinate 129,417,656, forward strand.
TTAGTACCCATTTATAAAAAGGGAAATAAAACAGTGTGAGAATCAGAATTTTCCTATTATGTTTTCTTGGTAAGATTAATGCAAGCATACTTGAGAAGAGGCTAAGAAATATTGTGGAAGAGAAACTTGGTTAGAACAATCTGAAGCCCAAATACAGATCCTTACAACTTACAAATAAGTTGTAAGGATCATATGTTCACTTTAAGTACACAAATATTTGAAAATCTTGGGAATATAACAAGGATCTGTACTTAAGTTTTGTAGATCTGAAAATGGTGTATTGATGTGCCAAAAAAGGGTTAAATGGGACAGTATGATGCAAATGGCCAGCCTGGTTGGCCGAGTGGTTAGTGTATCCACTCTCCAGCCAAAAGGCTCCGGGTTCAAATCCCACCTTGGGCATGGATGTTTGTGATTGTCTGTGAAAGTACTACTAGTGGTGGGCAGTAGATGGCATTGGTGTAGATGAGGATGATAGTTGCGGTTCATTGTAGTTGGTGGATTGAGGGTGGAAACAGAGAGCTGTAGAATAGGTGCCCTCCCTCGATGAGTCTTTGGACTCCCTGGAGACGTCATGTAACAAAAATATATAGGCTGTTTGAGTTTATTAGTCAGTAGTTGGAATTGAAGATTACAAGAAGATGGTTTGATGTAGAATCAGGTGGGAGAAAGGGATTCAGCTATCTCCATTCTTACTCATCATCTATACTGATCCCATAAATATCAATATTGGAAATGTTAGTCTTATTTCTTTACTTTATGCAGATGATGTTTTACTGTTAAATAAATTCAGTACAATACTTAGAATTCTTAAGTTTTAAGATTAACCAAATTGAATAATTGCTGTAACAAATTTGGCATGAAAATCGACAATAAAAAGATAAGACTGAGAATAGATAGAAACATTTAAAAACATTTGCATCCTGAATAGTAAACCTGTAGAACAAGTAAATGTTTTCAGCTATTTAACATTATTAGTGAAGATGGCAAATAGAATGTGGAAATATGCATATGCAAAGCTGATATGGTAGGGAGTCAACTGTATTTATTTATTAGTCAAAACCCTCAAGTAGTTGTACAATAAGACATGTTCAGACATTTTTACTTCTAACCCAGCTTTCAAATCCATAATAGTTAATCAAAGACTAGAGAGAAAGTTCAAGAAAAATGAGGGAAGTACACTGATTCATCAATATCAGAATATTAAAAATGATATTAGGGAAGAACATTACATGTTGTCATCAGATATGCACAAGCAGAGCTAATCTTGTTAAATTAAACTTGCCAAGAAATTATGTTCTTGTTAATCCTGTATCCAGATGTAAGCAAACAAAATTGGCATATCCATTATCTTCAGAGTAGACTACTAGAAGCTGATAAGTTCACATCAGTTGCCTTATTATCACATAATGCAAAGCACACTTCCTTTCAGAAGTGTGTGTGTATGTTGCTATTACGAAAGAGTCATTACCCAAATTGGTTGTTTCAACCTTTACTGATGTCTCATCAATGGGAGACAGACCCAGAAGAGATCAAATTAATGTGGAAGCCATGTGTGCTTTGCATTCATCATCATTAGTGTTCTGCTTCTTGACAGGTTCAATGATATATCTCAGCAGATTCTCTTCCTCCAATTTCCTCTGTCTCTTGCTTACTCGTTCACCTATTGATATTCTCTTGTGCCCATTATATCATCAAGCATCATTAGTCATCTCCTTCCTCTTGGTCGCTTTCCTTCAATTTCCCCTTCTATCATTCTTTTCAGTCTTAATACATGTCCTATCCAGTTATGCTTTCTTTTTCTTATGGTCTTTAGTAAATTCCTTTCTTCTTCAACTCTTCGCAGTATCATTGGTGATTTTTTCAGTTTACTTTATTTTCTCCATAACCACATTTCAAATGTGTCCAAGTTTTAGCTTCTATCTTCCCAATTGTTCATGTTTCTGACCCATATAAGGTCATACTCCAAATATAATAGTTAATAAGTCTTTTCTTTAAATTTGTATTCATTTTATTAATAAACAAATTTTTCTTGCTATAAAATGTATATTTTCCTTGAATTCTTTCTTTCATTTCCATGTCACATTTTCCATTTTCTTGTATTATACTACTAAGGTATGCAAGGATGCTGTAGTTTGTATTGTCTCACTTGCTCTACACTTTCTCCATTCATCATCACCTTGACAGTTCCTGTTTTGCTGGAGAGTCTAATCACTTGTGTTTTCTTTGTGTTAATTTTTATATCATATTTCTTGCATATACTTTCAAATTTTTGCATTAGATGTTGTAGTTCAGCTTCAGTATTAGCTAATATTGCTTTATCACATGTGAATCTAATATTTTGTATTGTTCTTCCTCCAATAGCGATTCCTCTTTTCTCTTCATCAAATGCTTCTTTTATCATTTCTTCTGCAAATATGTTGAAGAGCATCGGTGACAGGCAGTATCCCTGTCTTACATCTCTGCCAATCGCACATTTTTTAGTTTTTCCTACTTTTGTCTTTATTATGGCAGTCTGGTTCATATACTGCATAATTCAACTATTAACCTTCGATCTCTCCAATTCCAATCTAAACCTATTTTGCTTAACACTTCCATCAGATTTTCCCATTTCACTATGTCAAATGCTTTTTCAAGGTTGATGAAACATATAAACTTCTATATTTCTTTTGCATATGGTCCTCATTATTCATTGCATCTCTAGTTCCTCTGCCTTTTCTAAATCCAAATTGATCATCTTTCAGAAAATACTCCACTTTATTATACAATCGTTGATTTAATATTCTTAGCAGTACTTTAGAGGCATGCGAGAGTATGCTTAGTTCTGTAGTCACTGCACATAGTAGGATTGCTTTCTTTTCAATTGGTATAAGAATACTCTGTGAAATCTTTAGGCCATTCTCCTGTTTTGTAAATGAGGTTGCAGAGTTTCCATGTTTCAGTTATACCTTTGTCCTTCAGTTGTTTTATGATTTCACTAGGTATTCCGTCCACTTCTTCCATCTTTCCACTGTTTAATTCCTTAATTGCTGTTTCTACTTCTCTCTCTAGTATTTCAGGACCTCTTTCTTCTGTTGAGATTTCATTTCGTTCTTCTAATTCAATTTTCGTTGGTCTTTCATTTTTTGAATAAGTTCTTCAATGTATTCCTTCCATCTTTCACCTTGTATTTCAGTATCATAAATTAATTTTTCTTGCTTATCTTCTAATGGCAGATTTCTTATGCTTTTTTTAATATTTGTTAGTTCTTTTGCTTTTTCAAACATTTTATCGTATTGCCCCCCCCCCTTTTATCCATTTCTTGAATTACTTTGCATTCTGCTTTTAACCATTCCTCTCTTGCTTTATCAGTTTCTCTTCTCAGTTCATTATTTAATACTTTGTATTTTCTTCTTCCCTCTTCAGTGTTTACATTTTCCTATCTTCTTCTTTCCTCCATTTTTCTTATTTCATTTGTAATCCATGGCTTCTTAATTCTTTACCCTTCCACAAAATCTATCTCTTCAGCAGCTGTTCATATATCAAGTTTTTCAGTTGATTCCATTTTGCATTAACATCAATAGTCTCTTCAGATGTCTTCTTTGTTTCTTATTTTATTCTCCAGTTCTTCTCTGAATTTCTTACCTGCATCTCCTTTGAGTTTTTCTAGGTTCCACCTTTTCTTGCTTTTACCTTTGTTTATTTTCTTAAATCGTATTCTTAATTCCATAACAAGTAAATTATGGTCTGAGTCAATATCATCTCCTGGATATGTTGATATCCTTTTTACACTGTTTCTATACCTGTTTTGTATTAACATATAATCAATCTGGTATCTTGCGATATCTCCTGGCATTTTCCATGTATATCTTCTTCTCTTTGGAAGTTTGAACCCCGTATTACCAATGATTAGTTTGTGTCTTTTACAAAACTATAAGTTTTTCTCCTCTCTCATTCCTTTTTCCACGGCCATATCTTCCTGTTATTCCCTCCTCTATCTTTTCACCTACCACTGCATTCCATTCTCCCATCTAGATGGTACATCTTTCAGTTCTGTCTTCTTCCATTATCTCTTCTATTTGATTATATATCTCTTCTACTTCTTTTTCATAATGGTCACTTATGGGCATATATATATATAATCATTATGTCCACAGGCTTTGTTTTCAGTTTAATGCTTATTTCAGCTTTGCATTATGAGATACTAAAACAATTTATGTGAAGTCTTCAGCTTCTGTATACAAGTAGCCTAGTCATAAAGTTGTTTCATGCACAAACTTTGTTAGCTTATACTTGACAAGTTTAATTTGTAACCAAGTGAAAAAAACTTTCTACAGAGCTAATCTCAGTTGGTATTGTCTCTTGAACAGAATGGGAGAGGAAAGATTAGCTTATCAGGTGTTTGCCAGGATGTCTGGAAAAAGACCAAAGATAGGTGGATTTGATGCAGTTAAAAGTGCTTTATAAGGCAGAAATTTAAGGTCTGATAGTATTGGAGTTTGAGCACTGTACAGTTTGTCATATGAGTAGGAGGAATATTGTACTATCTTAGCTGAACTGTCGATAGGTGTAATGTTATTAGGAGGTTATTTATGTACGAGAGTGGTCTGAAAAGTTCACAGCCTAACAATGAAAAAACGAATTTATAATTTCAAAATTAGTTTTATTTTTAAACATAATCTCCCTTAAGACTAATACATTTATTCCAGCAATGCTCCAGTGCCATTATCCCATCCTTGTAGTGGTTCTCAGTAAGATCTGCAAATTAACCCCTCTACAGCTGCAATCGCCTCTTGATTCGAAGAAAAACGCTGACCAGCGATGAACAGTTTTAGTTTTGGGAAGAGATGGAAGTCAGAGGGAGCCAAATCTGGGGAATAGAGTGGATGTTCCAACAATTCATAGTGCACATCCCGTTAAACACCTTTGTGGGCAGGTGCATTGTCCTGATGAGATGATTTTTTTTTCTTGTGAGAAAAGACCCCTGCAAACCAGGGGTCTTTTCTCACAAATTTTTTTCATCTAGTCTGGTTAAAAGATTGGAATAATATTCTCTGGTTATTGTTTTACCCTTTTAAGATAATTAATAAACAAAATGCCTTTAGCATCCCAAAGCACTGCTGCCATGACCTTTCCTGCTGATGGAACCAACTTTGTCTTCTTTGACACTGAACATCCGAACAACATGGCTTCTGTTAACTGTTTTGACTGCTGTTTGGATTCTGGTGTGTAGTGGTAAATCCAAGTCCCCTCCATAGTAATAAATTGATGCACAAAATCAGTTTTATTGTTAAAATGCTCCAAGCACTGTTCAGAGATTTTCATGCGAGTGCATTTTTGATCTGCTATGAGCAAAGCCAGCACACATCTTGCACAAAGCTTTTTCATTTGCAATTCTTCGTGCAAAATATATCATACATGTTCTTTTGAAATGCGTATAATCTCAGCAATTTCATGCACTTTGACTCGTCGGTCATCCAATACCATATCGTGCACTTGATCAATGATTTCTGGTGTTATTACACTTTTTGGACATTCGTCACATGGATCATCTTCAAGGCTGGTATGGCCACGTTTAAACTTGGCAGTCCAACTTGTCAAAAATGAAGGAGAAGAGTGCCTTTAAACTTTTATGAACTTCAAATGAATTTTTTTTGGCATTAAACCTTCTTTTACAAAGAATTTTATAACTGCGCGATACTCAATTTTATCCATTTCAAGGGATACAGACAACAGTTTTGCTTCAGACGCTGTACAAAACAAACTACTTGATAGAATGACTTGCAATTTCACATGGATGCTTTTGACAGATGTACCAACTTGGAAAAAAAAAAAAAAATCTTGCCGATGGTGTTGCCATCTATGGTCAAGGCCGAGAACTTTTCAGTCCACTCTCTTATTTGAAGAAGAGGTCAGGTGGTATGTGATACACCGGAGACACAAAGAATTCGTGCATTAGCAAAGAAAATTGATTCACCATTACATGCAGAGAACAATCAGAAAGAAAACTGGCTACTCGGTTACAAAGGATGGGAGACAAAAGGATCTACCAGGACTGACAAGAGATCCTTTTGCTGGCAGGTCTCCTGTTAATGAAGTTTACTGCTGATTATCTTCATTACTTCAGAGAGTAGTGAAGTGAGAACAATATTTTGATAGTTTGATGGCAAAATTTTTTTTTGGAATAGGCTGAATTGAGGAATGCTTCTGTGCTATGATGTATATTCAAGATGAAGATGCTTCTGTGCTATGATGTATATTCAAGATGAAGATGCTGTAAAGATGATTAAAGGATAGGTGTTGCTTCCAGATAACAAGTACACACACTTGAGAGATATCATCAGGATAGAAGCCTTTTTAGTATTTAACTTTTTCAAGATTCTTCTGTCATTCTGGTAAAAGGCCACAAGTGACATTCATTACTTTGTTCCTGATATAGTTTTAGGTTGTTTTTTTACTTGGTTACACTGTAAATTCTTCTTGGCAAGTATAAACAAATATAGTTTGCAAGTGAAGTGTCTTAATGACTGTCATGAGGATACAATTATCCTCTATATACAAGGCTACTTGTGTATAGTACTAATTTTTCTATTATCCTTGCAAATAATCTCACTACGTTGCTCTCTGATTGAGTCAGTGTTTTCTTCAAAGGGTCTACCATTGAATCTGAGGCCTGGTTAGAAATTTAATCTTATGTAGTAAACTTTAAGCTTGTAACCATTTCGGAATAGTAATATTCAATTAATCATTAGTTTCCTTGAATGCAATTACTTTAGTAACAGTGGTCAAAGAAATTTATTTAAAACAACTTTTAATTTCTTTTATTAGGCACTCAATAAGAAAGAACATAAAAATTCACTTAATGGTTGTGACAGCCCTGAGCCAGACTTAGACCAGTATACTCTAACTCCAAAGAGTGAAGTAAAATATCAGAAAATCAGTGAAGAGTTTGAACTGATGATGCATAGGAATTCTTTAGGTGGAAACAGGGTAAAGATTTTTTTTTATTATTAATTTACAATAATCTACTACTATTATTAAATGTACTGATTTGTTAAAAATACAAGAGATATGACAGCAACAATGTAAAATTTTCTTACTCAACCTGATTTTAAGTCGTCATTCTCCTATACAATAAACAGAGAACCAGTAACAGGCATATATGATGTGATAATAACCAAAATGAAAACAGCAGTCCAGAGTGATAACTTTTTGTTATTCATATGTTTACAAAATGTATACACTACAGAAATTACAATCGAGCTCCTGATATGTACCTTCAAGAGGTACAGGATCTGTAGTCTTTCTGCGAATAAGTCTGTTATTTACCTGGACTACAGTGTTGTCTGATCTTATATTAGAGATAAATGAAACAGATTAAATTATTTTAATCATAGAATTTTCTGTTCTATTTTTTCAGTTGTACTGAAAAAATGGAATTACATAATATACAATTAACAGAAGATTTTAGAAAACACAACAATACTAAGGTAACAAATAGAATTCGTAATCTTAAAAAAAAATAAATAAAATAAGTACTTTTTTAGTTGGCTAACATTTCCTTTCTCCTATAGGGGAAATAAATGTACTCTGTCTTTTTTTATTTAATTTTTGATAATGTACATTGGTTTCTATAAATTAAGGAACAAAAAGAAAAATTATATTTAAAATAAATAGTCATACTCCAACTTACGCAAATCTGGAGTTACGCAGTTTCTTATATGTACGTATTCCCCTCGTGTCTCACCACTAGTCGTATCTTTCCGGTGCCGGCCGCATTCGCCAGTGTCACACATGCCGTGAACAAGCACTGATGTGTTTCGTGCGGTCTCCATTCATACACGATTTATATAGTCTACAAACCTTGCGATTGTTTAATGTTATGTTCTTGATACAAATTTTATCACATAAAAAATAATAATGTTGCCCAAAAGAAGCAAGTCCGATTCTTCTACAGCTAGCAAGAAAAGAAAAACATTCAAAGCGTACTACACATGGTGTTCATTTGCAAGTCTGAATGAAGTTATGAGGCAAAATGAGCAACTGTCTGTTAAAGAGTTTTGGAAACGGTTTAATGTTTTAGATGCTGTAAGGATTATCGGAGATTCTTGGGGTGTCTCCGATATCAGAGACACCCTTCAGTAGCGAAGAGTCTCCGATATCGGAGACTCTTCACTACTGAAGAGACCGAAACCCCAGATCCAGTTTTACCAGAAAAGCACATGACAATTGCAAAATTAACAGAAGGTCTCAGCTTAATTAAGAAAGGTTTACAGATTTTGGAGGACATAGATTCTAACGAGGAACGAATTTTAGCCACAAGGCAATGAATAAAAAAATCACTGGCTTGCTATGAAGAAATTTTGCATGACAAGAAAAAGACATTATGCCGTCAGACGAATCTATTAGATTTTATGAAACTATCGACATCGAAATAACTTTCTTTTTTTTTTTTTTATGTACAAAAAACTACAATTATGATTATATTCTTTAAAAATATAGGTGCTTTTTTGTGTGTTTGTATATATAAATTACATGCAAAATTATACCCCGAGTTACGCGAATTTGACTTACGTGCTTTTAGTTGGTTCCACCTACCGCGTAACTTCGGGGTATCGCTGTAGTTTAATTTGGTAACAAATGGGTACATGAAGACGATGGTCAAAAACAAGAGGTCAAAATGAGATTGACTTTTTCAAGCCATATATTATTGCCTTCAATAAGCAAGGCAAGTCACTTGGTGGTCTCTTACCAAGTGATTGACCTCTTAAATAAATTAAATATTGTTTATTTTTGAAATTTTCCAAGTAGTAGTAGTTAGTTTCTATGCATGGAGGGTAGTAGGAGAGTGGAGTATCTATTTGAGAGGGTGATCAATTATTAACTTTGAATATATTTTAAAATGAGATGTAATAGACAGAGTTGATCTTTTAGGATACATCTACTGGCTCCTTTGTACTTAATAGTAATGCCATTACTGATATGTTTTTTTATTATTATTTTTAGCCATCACAAGTCTCAGCTATGACAGAAGATCTCTCCCCGTTACCTGTATCTGTCAGCTATACTCCTCCAGACACTGGTTTGCTTCAACATCCTCATGCATCAGCAAGCCCTCGACCTACCTCTTCAGGTTTGTTTAATGTACCTTGATAATTTACCTTTTATTGATTTTTCTTTCTTTCACACCTGACACAATTGTAATTTGTAGTTATACACAGCAGGTGGTTTTAGATATAGATATGCACTGTTAGTAGGTATTTTTTAATTTAGTGCAAGCTATACTTTTATTCTCAAGAAGTGGCACTAGTGGCCAGTCTTCAGTTGTCTTCACATATATTGCATACACATTGTAGTAAAAAGCTTAGAGAGTTATAAAGTGACATGATTCTCTAATGCTGTATGAGTAATTCCTTGTGTGCTACATTGAATTATTTGATCTTATCCCTGTAATGTTAATTTTATAAAGACTGAATCCTAAACTGATGGAATACCATTCTTGGAACTTACCTATCTCTAAAATGAGATTGGCCACCCAGATGGTAAGAGGATTAATTTGATTACATGAGTTTAGTATTTTGGAATTATTAAAAACATTTGTTGAGACATTGAGGATTTTGTTTCAGGTAGTCCCTTTGCAGGATAGAGGAAAAATGTGTTGTGGAATTCCTGGATTTTAATAACTTTTTTGATGTAGCTGGATAAAATTTAATAAATATTGTGATTAAGATATAAAGCATGCACAAGATGGTGTTAGTTTATTTCATTTGGATTTTTTATTATATTAATTCAAAATGATATTAATAAATCAGCACTAAAGGAAATTTGGTATTTATGACCTTTGGAATTGACTCTCACTATAACAAACAGCAGTGAAAGAAATTTGCTTACTATAACAGATACCAAAAAGGCATGATCAAAGCTTTATATATGCAATGCAATTCTAATGAAAGAAATTTACTATAACAAACTCCCCAGTATAACAGACTGTTCCTATGGATTTGTTTTTGAGAGTTGATCGTATTAAACTTTTTTAGGTTGTTTCAATTTTACTATCAGTTGGACCATTTATATTGACATAATTAAGCAAAACAAAATTATGTCAAGAGCAGTAAGCTAAGTGCATTGCCATGTCATGTGTTGTAACTTTAATACTCATTTGGAAGTTTTTTCCCACTTGGTTAGATTATAATAAATTTAGTTTAATCCTTTATCCAAGTGTAAGCAAACAAAGTTTGCACCTGAAGTATCTTCAGGACTGAGGCAACTCATGGTAAAGGTGGACCAAGTTCTCATCACTCCTTGTCTTAGTATCTCTCATAATGCAAAGCACATGTATAATGCTATGCATTAAGGGAAGGGCCACTACCCAGACCGGTTTTGACCTTTATTGAGGTCTCGTCAGTGGGAGCCAGACCCAGAGGTGGTGATACTAAGGTGGAAGCAATGGAGAAGTCATATTTACCTATACGAGTTGCCGAAAGGTTTCTCACCTTATTATTAAAATTACTCTGGATTTAGAGAAAGATGTTGGAAGTTTTTTCCCCACTTGGTTAGACTATAATAAATTTAGTTTAATCCTTTATCTATATGGTCCACCTTTACCATGAGTGCCTTAGTCCTGAAGATACTTCAGGTGCAAACTTTGTTTACTTAGACTTGGATAAAGGATTAAACTAAATTTAAAGTCTATCATAAAGCAATCATATTGCTTCTGCTTCATTATCAATGCATGAATCGCTATACCTGTAAATAAATATGAATAATTTCTTTTTCACATTATCTTTTCATTTTCGATATCTAGTGTTACTTATACGTATAACACCTACAGTGTTTTGTATTATATAAGACAATATTGATGTAGGTACTGACAGGCATAAGATTAACTTACAGTATTGATAAATACAGTACATTTCTGTAAATGTATTTTCACTTCCTTATGATTTTTTTTAATGACATTTTCTTTTCTCTAACTTACTTTATTGTAAGAATACAGTATGTAATATATATAACATACAAAATATGTGTTAATAGACTGTTTATGTTATTGTTTTCCGATCAACAGTAGGCTATTAGTAAAATGGGGAGTCAAAAGTTATACACAGATTTTCAAACTACGCACAAGGGGTCGACGCCCCAACCCATTGTTCGAAAATTTGCAACTGTAGTAGGGTTTCTCCTTGTTAGAAATTGGGATTTTCATCCCGTAAAACAGACATTGGCCAGAAAATACATGCACTTGTCAGACAGCACATTACAGATAGGATTAACTTCCCTATCCCAGAATTATTAGATTTTTTCGATGCTAAGTGATTTAACCACAACAGGCAGCCATGGAATCAGTCATACACATGTAAGGTGAAGATTTAGTATTTTGAACATGAACAGTTCTTCCCTTAATACACTACTATATTTTTTTTTTTGTAACCAACAAAGGTTAAATCTGAGTCTTTATTACATTTCCTTAATTTCTTGACTTTAATAGTTGTTCTTTCATTAGTATTATATATGCTTACATAATTCTTTCCTAGTAGTCTCGGAATTTTACATACAGTTGACTCAATATAACAGACTACTGGAAATTCTGACCATATCCTCAGAGACACTGTTATGCTGAAGGAAATTCAATGTTGTAAGCTATCAGTTTAACAATCTACGAATGTGGTCCCTACAGTATTTCTGTAGTGAGAGTTGACTGTATTGCTCTTTAGGGAATGGTGTGATAAAAGCTTACTTCACTCACCTGGATTTCAGCCTCAGAACCTTTTGAATTATGCAGTGCAGTGTATACCTACAAAACTTCTGATACACTACAGATGTCTTTCAAATTCGTTACTTCAGACATTTGGAACATCCTTTTCTTCAGTTCGTACCTCACATTTTTTTTTCTTTTCTTCTTCTTTAGTGTCTCTAGAATTCCACCATTTCTAAGCTTGCTTAATAGCTTCCAAAACATTTTGACCTCCTTTCATGATATATATAGCTTCTATATTCTTTCTAAAATCTACCTGACTTGTTTAGCTACTTTTACACATAATTTAGCTACATTTTTTTTTTCTTCTCTGTATTCTCTTAGAACACATACTGTCAACTTTCATTGTAACAGCATTCACTCATGTAGCATTGAATCACTATCATAATTTGTAATATAATTAGCTGTCCCTTTGGTATGTTGCATATAATTTCTTCTTTTCATGGATTTCCTTAATTTTCTGTGTATACTATTTAGTTCCTGATTTTCTTTCTTTGCAGACAACTTGCACTGTATATTTTCTTGACTGAGTGATTCAAGTTTTCATATTTGTTCTCTGTCTCTAAAAAAAAAAATTTTTTTTTCTTTCAAATGTTCACTTTTATCCAATAATATTTGAGACTCAGGTTCATCACTTAGAAATGTTCAGCTTAGTCTTTTCAAAACTTTGTTACACATTAGTAATAATATTTTTGGTTTACAGATCAAGTGTTGATCAATTTTATTAACTTAACCAACTAGTTTCGCCAAACTTTAACTTTTGGCGTCTTATAACTGTAAAAAACTGACTAGAATAATTACAAATAAAATAGTATCAAACGTTCGTGAAACACGTATCGCGTCTACAAGATTAGCTAGCTGTTGCTAAGGAACTTTCTGTAGTTTGTATTAAAGTTCATTTCTTTTGTTTTTAAAGATTTGATTAGGGTTTTCCATATCTCTGGGAGTATTAGGCCTTGATTTCTGTTAAGGTTGACAGTAGAACAGGCGACTGTGGCTGCTTCTTTGAAAATTCTTGAATGGTAATCTTTCTCTAAGTAAGGGGAACAACTTTTGTCCCACTCAATGACATGGTTAGTTGTAGAGAAATGAGACGATAGGCCAGAAATGTCCTGTCTGTTGTTTTTGACATAGCCAATGTGCTCTTTTTGCCTGATTTCAAGACTTCTTGTAGTCTGTCCGATGTAACTAGAGCCACACAAGCATGGAATATTATAAACTCCAGCATATTTATAGAAAGGGTGGTTGTCTTTTGGAGATCTTAGTAGTTTACGAATAGATTCTATTGGTTTAAATGTTACTCTTATTTTGTGTTGTTTGAGGAGGCTGGCGAGCTTGTAGGAGATGCCACTTACAAACAGAATTGCAATAGTTTTTATATATTGAATATCTTCTTGTTCTTTTTGTGGTGGTTCAGAGAAAAGGACTTTATTGACTAGTCTTCTTGGATAGCCGTTCAAGTACAGATTGTTGGAAATTAATGTTAACTCATCTTGAAGGGTCTTGTTGTCTGTTGTGATGCGAATCGCTCTCTTCTTTAACATGTATACAATGCTGAGTTTATGTGAGATGTGGAGAGAGGAGCTGAAATGTAGGTAGTGACCTGTATTGCTCGGTTTTCTGTACGATAGATTTATACTGCCATCAATTTTTTTGATTAATTGTCTAAAAACTTTAGTTATTTTTCACTTTCAAGTTCCAGAATAAATTTAATAGAATGATGGAAGGAGTTGATCTTTTTGAGAAAATCATATAGGTCATCTTTGTTGTTGTCCACACAATGAGGATATCGTCCACATATCTGAACCAAATTTTAGGTTTAGGAATAATTTGGGATAGGATTTTATTTTCTAAGTCTTCCATAAAGAGGTCAGCACATGAAGGTGAGAGTAGGCTCCCCATCGCCAAGCCTGTTAATTGTTGGTAGATCTTATTTTTCCACGAAAAGTAGTTAGAATTTAGGCAGTGAGCAAACAGTGAGGTTATATCTTGTGGGAACAAGGTACTTAAGATGTCAGTGACCTCCACTACAGGAAAGTTTGTAAAAAGAGAGGTGACATCTAGGCTGGCTAGAAGATCATTATCCGATATGTTGATATTTTTTTAACTTTTCCACAAAATGTTCGGAGTTTTTAATGTAACTCTCTGAGTTGCAGATTTGTTGTTGTAAGAGTTTCAAGAGATGTTTTGACAATAAGTAGGTAGGAGAGTTTATTGCATCAACGATTGGGCGTAAAGGAATACCATCTTTGTACACTTTTGGAACGCCATAGAGTCTCAGAGTTAAAGGATGCATGGATTTTAGTTTTTTAATCAAGTCTTTTGGCCAGTTGGATAAATTGCCTAGTAATTCATTGGTATCATGGTGGGTTTTTAATGTTGGATCTTTCGTTAAAAGACGGTAAACGGACAAGTCAGATAGTAGATGGTTTACTTTGTCCTCTTAGTCCTTTGAGTTCAGTATTACAGTACTGTTTCCTTTATCTGCTTTAAGTATTATGATAATTCTTGTTGTTTTTTAAATTACAAAATAGTTCTTCTATCCAATGAGAAGAAATTTTTTATTTTGTGGAATAGGGAGAGGAAAGTATTATACAACTTTTTAGTCTTAGATCATTTGCTGTGTTAGGTGGTAATAATGAGATTCCTTTTTCTAGACTACAGATGAAATTCACCTTAGGAATCTGTTGAGGAGCTATTGCATAGTTGAAACCTTTCTTGAGAATAGCGATTTCAGGTTTCTTTAAGATGTGGTTTGAGAAATCAAGAATAACTTGGTTGTCCAGTAGAGAAGGTTTAGACTCATTGTGGTTGGTATAAAGGTAGTTGAATTTTTTAATCTGAGTCTCTGCTTTTGTTGAAAGCTTTGGCAAAACTGGTATTAATCATTCTATCTAAGACTTGCCAAATTTCCTCATCTAAAGAGCTGGAGAGAGATCCATGAACAATTCATAACATTGTAAGTCAATTTGACTAAGCACAAATCTTGTGTGATGTAACCTTTCATGAATGAGTAACATCGATGTCTTTGAAATAAATATTTTTAGCTTGTCTAGTATTGAAAAGAGGTTTAAGAAGTAAAAACTTAGGAATTATACAGTTATCTCTGCAATGTTTTAAAAAAGTGAGATGGTTTAGTAACCTCGCCTTTTTACATTTTAGGATTTCAAAACGGCGTACCTTGATTTTCGTGTCACCATTGACTCTATTCATAATGAAGGTTTATTTTCTTGATCCTGAAAATTAGTAATAATATTAAATCAAGGCCTAATACTCCCAGAGATATGGAAAACCCTAATCAAATCTTAAAAAAATCAGGAACTTTAATACAAACTACAGAAAGTTCCTTAGCAACGGCTAGCTAATCTTGTACACACAATACGTGTTTCACGCACGTTCGATACTATTTTATTTGTAATTATTCTAGTCAGTTTTTTACAGTTATTCTTGTCAGTTTTATAGTTACACATAATTGTGAGATTGTTTCAGCCTATATGTAAGTGCCCTGAAGATGCCAACAGTTAAAGTTTGGCGAAACTAGTTGGTTAAGTTAATAAAATTGATCAATACTTGATCTGTAAACCAAAAATATTATTACTAACTCTCAGGATCAAGAAAATAAACCTTCATTATTTGTTACACATTTTTCTTTTCAAGAGAGCACTCATTTTTACATTTGTAACTTCTTAATTAAGATCCCTTGTACACTCTTCTCTCATATTGGAGAGAAGATCTCTTCATATTGGATTAATATAAAGAGATCACTGTGAGGGGACATTTCTTGTTTTGTGGGTATGTTCTTGCCATGAATTTATGTTCATTATGTTAGGATCTCGTGTTAGTAATGATTACTCCATCATATCCTGAACAAAAAACGAGTAGATACTGGCCATTAATATTAGTCCTGTTTTCTCCTGATTTTCACAGAACAATTCCAAGAGTTAAATGTTACATATTTTTAGAAGTCTAAGCTTTAAGAAACTTTTGGTAATACATAGGACCTAAGCCTCATCAGGATATTTCCTAGCTATCTACCAAATTATCCTGATCCACTTGCTCTGTAAGTTTATGATATAGTGATATGCACAGAATAATAATGAATCCCCACTTGCACAGAAGACTGCAATCTTTGTGGAAAATATATCTGAAATTTTTCGCCATCCCCCCACCACACACACACACACACTTTTACTTCTCTATCACCAACTATGAAATACATAAATATGTACAGAAAAGCTGTGAATCAGGAAATATCTTCCATAAAAAACAGCAGTAAAAAATATCCATCAGCAGCAAAGTCCAAACAACAACAAAAACCTTCCACATAACTTTCATGGCCTTAATGTAGACAATGTGCACCACTGCTAGAAGCACCTGTATCCATTGTGTTATTTTCAGCAGAATCTTATTTGGTAGCCTCCATTATCCAAACTACTCTGTATGATTCCATCAGTTGCAAGCTGATAATTGTACTTTCCAGCTACTTAGATACTTCTGAGAATGTGTTTATATTCTCTGATCTTTTGTCATAGAATGCAAACCTAAACTTCTTTTTTTGATCTCAGTCAAAATTTCCTTACTGCTTTTCCTAAGCCAGGGAAAAACTGTCTTAGAGTTGAAACTTTCTGCTCTCTGTTGGTATGTGCTTCCTTACTAGCTACCATTTTTTTTTTGAAATGTCAGCTGTCATAGGAAACCAAATGGCAACAACCCAAACTAACAAAATTAAGGTCACAACTTCACACGATAGCACCTGAATCAAGCTTAACCATTACCAAAAAATAAATAAATAATAGACCAAAAGTAATGTTTAGTGATATAAAAGAAAATGCTGAGCAATTTTAAGCAATGGAGTAGACCCTCTTGTCTAATATATATATATATATATATATATAATTAGTTTCCTTTCATCCATATGGATGGTAGAGACAGCTATGCCACCATACTAGGGAAGTGACTATGAGCAAGGTGGTTTTCCGTTGCCTTCCTTGCCGTACTATATCCTATGGTTGTATCATGTGTGTTCATGGCTCCAGTTTGCCTGTTTGTGGGATGAAAAACCCCATTGTCTACATTGTCTACCAGGATAAACTGGGGGGAAAACCTTGCTGTCCATGCCCAAGACAGGCTAACTTAGCTATGGCTGAGGAAGATCCTTCAGCTCCTCACATCTCTGATGGGAATCTAACCTAGGACACTCCTTCCCCAGGCATATGGTTGCGAAGTACACAGCCACTAGGCTAATCGTGCAGACACATATAGTAAGCCAACAGCAAACATTGCTTAGCATTTTCTTTTATATTGTAAGCATTTTAGGAGCATCATAAATTTCGGTAATCTAAAGTAATGTTTGGTATTGAATAATATCAGAAATACTTAAATAAATTCAATGTTTTTCTTCTTATCAAGGATTAGGCATATGCCTGTTCGGGCTTCACTGGTCTTTCCATTACTCTCTATATTCCTTGATCTTTTCATTTACATGGTAAATACTTAGTGCTCTTCTAATGTCTTCATTTTTTTATGTGGTCAAATTTTGTAGAACCTGTAATTCTTGAAAATCACATTTCTGCTGCCTGTGTTTTACTTCGATCTTTCTTTTTAATTGTCCATATTTCTGAACCATTTAATAGAATGTAAGTGGCCACATTAATGGCCTTGATAAATTTAAGTTGGGTGTCTCTTGTCCTTTTAATTGTTCCACAGATTTTTCAAAATTTCATTGTTTTCATAAATATCATTGTCTTTTATGGAACCTAAATAATTATACTATGTCACTTGTTGAATGTTAAATTTAGATTAGCAAATACTGGTTATCTACATTTTAGCCTTCACTGTATCCAGTTAGATTCTGGATATATTTTTTCCTAATGTTGAACTTATTCTTTGTAGAAATGCTTAGCTATCAATTTTTAAATAGAAAGTTAGAAATGATAATAAAAATTCCTCTCTTGCTGAATGGAATTTAATAAAATTTGGTATTTAGGATCTGATATAATTTGTAGAGTAAATTTTATTGTTTTAAACTATTTTAATTGCAAAATTGGCAATACTGCACAGGATTGCCATTTGATCCTCTACATGCATAGCATGTAGAGGATCAAATGGCAGATCTTCTAATATCAAATAGAGGATCAAATTTTTTAACATGTCCAACAGAAAGTGGAGGAATACTGTTTACCAGTTTACTGGAGCAGTGACTTTGTAGAAGTCACTGCTCTACCTGTAGAAGAGAGAAGACACAGAGTTGAAAAGTGCACCTGTGAGATAGAGGTTGAAGTGAATCTGTGAGCCTTATTGCTCTTCCCTTAGTCAGCATCAAGAATTTGTAATGAGTACACTTCTCCAAATGCATGAACAGTATTTTAAGGATGGGTGGATTTGGGATTTGTATAGGGTTTGTAGCTGAGTGAGTAAAATCTTATCTTTAGCAGAAAAGAATGTTTAGTTTTTTGGAGGCCAAGGAAACCATTGATGTGATGTATTTATTTATACCACGAGAGACTGAAGGTAAATGTCAGTTCAAAGAGAGATCTCACTCTGGTTGGATAAATGTTTCTGCTGGATGTCTGTGCATTCGGTACTCACTATGAAAGTACGAGTTGAACTCATCAAAAATTGTCTGTTGTCTAATAACATAGTAGTCAGTTTTTGCCATCTGGTTTGAGACCATCTCCCTGCTTACTGGGGGCCTGAAGTGGCATGGAAGAGATCCATGTTTGATCTCTTCAGTAGTAATCCCAGATTATATAACACTTTGTCCACCCACAGTACTGAATGTACAATTAGTTTACAACCCTTTGTAGGTGGTATTCATATAAAAGGAAAGAAAGAAAAAAAGATAAATATCACTCCTACTTTCTTGCAGTATACTGAAGTTATTTCTGTGTGCGCTTGCTCACATGTGTGCTCGAACATGTGCGCACACACACACACACACTGGTAGCAGTAGCTGTCAACAGTAGATAAAGAACACTTTGTTTCTTATAGAACATTTTCATTGTTATTATTTTAAGTTGCAATATAACTGAAGTAAGATAAGTTCTAATAATGAAAGGTTTATATTCTTATCTGTTTCATTGTAGTATATCCTGTATAGTTATAAGAATGCAAAAGATTAATAGTATTTTACTGTTGTGGACTTTTTGAAAATAGAGAATCATAACCAGTAATATGTGATTTTGCATATGCAAAATCACATATTACTGGTTATGTGATTTTATGCATATCAATATAATCAATACTTATATTGATATAAATTCCCCTCAGTCCAATAGATTGAGGGGAATTTATAGAAAGTTTGAAGAAGGTAAGTTAAAAAGCATTGAAGATAATGTGCAAAGGATTACCACAGTATTGAAGACATGCAGTAGTTATTACCTTACCTCAGTATCCAAGCCTTGATCCATTTGCATCTGAACTACTGTGTGCAGATAATGGTTTTGAAGTGATGTAAAAATGATAAGAAAGGAGAATAAGTAACTAAAATGATATTGGGACTATGGAATGTTGACTGCATGGGTAGTAGACTAGATTAAGTGATTCTAGGTTTCAGAGTTCCTCAAGTAGGTGCAAAATGGAATAGGAATGTGATAGAGACACAAGTTAATGATGGGTTCTTTTGCAGAGATATAGAGTCTTTCCCCAAATGAATGGAGTGAGAATGAGGGTCATCCTTGTAAAACTTGAGCAGAAGTGTAGCAAACAAGGATAAGACTTTCTCATAGCAAGTAGTGAATGGAATATGTTACTAGTATGAGAGGTGAGTTCGCTAAATTTAAGAAGTATTAAGACAATGTATGAAGTAGTATGTGTAAGTCTCCTAGTTCTCAGACTTCATAACAGTTCTTGAATAATAAGTGGTAAAATTTTAAAAAAAGAAAAAAAATTTTTTTTAAAAAAAATGCTTATTTTCTTATTTTTACTGAATAATGTTTTTTACAGCATTATTGGATGTCAGTGGAGCTACTACAAATGGCTACCATCGAGATAGATCTCCATCATCTATTCCTGGTAATAGTTCTCCAGAAGTCTGTAGTAAGCAAGAGAGACAGCCATCACCCTGCTCCACAAATATTCAGCATAATGTTCATGGTGTTATTCCCAGTTCACATTCTAGTTCTATATCTTTGGTAATACCTTAGTTATTATTTACTGCCTGGGCAAGATAATTAATACCCTTTTTTATTATTTTATTTAATTTTTCACTTTTAATAATATTTAATATTAATCATAATATTTAATATGTGATTAATATATTCCTAGAAACTATATCTGCTAAGAATTTTTCCAGAATATTTTCCCATGTTTCATTTTAGTGTAGAAATTCTTCCTTGATGATCGTGATACTTCTGCATTGGGGTAATAAATATGTCAAGCTTCACTGCAAATAAGACATCACATCCTGTTCACTATCTTGTATAACCCAAAATTCTCAACATGAATTTTATGTTTGCTGAAAATAATAGAAAACAATTCAACAAAAAAAATTTAATTATGGTATCTTTTTTTTGTTATTCCCACTCACAGAGGGATTGTGAAACTAGAGTTCATTAATACTGTGAGCAGGCAAAGGATTATTTTTTCTGTTTTTATATTTAAAATAAATAATAAATCTGCTAACACCTTTTATTCCCCTATAGGCAAGGCCATTTTAGCCCTGTCTAACTTCTGGAGACTGAGGGGGCAGTTCAACCTTCACTGATAGCCAATCACGGATAGCTGACCAAAGACTAACTAATTATACATGGCATCCAGTGAAGAAAAGCAACTGACAAGTGCCACCATCTCTTTGTCCTTAATCCCAACACAATATTTTTATTGTCTAAAATCATGGAACACTCAGGCAATGCATTCCACCCACCACCCACTCTCCATGCAAAGAACCTGCTTCTCACTCCTCTACTCACACCCTCTTTATACAGTTTCCATGGATGGCCTCTTGTTCTACCTCCCCCCCCTTCCCATTCTATGAAAAATTTCTTCAATGTCAACCTGATAACTACCCCTGACTAACTCATATGTCTCATTCATATTTCCTCTCCTGCTGTTCATGATTCTTTGCAATTTACATTCTTTCAATCTGTCTTCATATTCCAGAGACCATTGACCACCTTTGTGAATCTTTTCTACATATCACCATGAAAACCTGGTGACAAAATCTGTGCACAATAATCCACATGTGGCCTTATCGAGACCTCATACAATGGAATCATAACCTCTTTATTTCTGCACACCAGTGTTCTCCACATCATTGTCATTATCCCATGTGACAACTTCACAACTTGTATAATGTGGCCCCTGAATTTCAGGTTCTTGTGTGTCCACCACCACTCCCAGATCTCTCATCTCCTCTACATCCTTTACAGTTTCTCCACCAAGTGTATACTTTGCATCTCATCATTACATACCAAATTTCAAAACTACACTTTCCAGCATTGAACTAATAGTGCCACCTACCTGCCATTCATACAATCTATTCAAGTCCTTCTGTAATGCTATAACATCTGCTTGACTGCGTTGCTCTCCCCAATTTTGCATCATCTGCAAACAGCTGCATATCACCAGTTTAACCCATCCCAATATCATTAATATACAAATTGAATAACGATGGCCCCAATATAAACTTCTGCAGCACACCACTAGTGACCCTTCTCCTTTGGGACACTGCACCCCCATATACAACTTTCTGATTTCTTACAGCCAGTCAATGATCCAACTCACTAGTCTGTTGTTCAAGCTCATTTCTTTCAGTTTATTTAACAGCTCAGTCTATCAAAAGCTGTTTCAGAATCTAAGTATACACTGTATGTGCATCTCCCTTGTCCAAGACATTTGTTACCTTTATTATAGCTATTCACACTAATGTTTTAATAAAACGTTATCCCATCAAGTTTATTGCTGGCTTACTATCTATATAAGAGGTTTTTATTCCTTTTCTTTATTCTCAGTTATCTTTTCAGTATTTATTATTTTTGTCATTGGTTTTACATTTTTCATTTATGTGTTTATTAATGTGTTTTCCACTCAGTTGTCGGTATCTTGTGCTTATCACTTTTAATTGTATACTGTCTCGGCTCTTATCAAGTCTTTTTTCAAATTTTTACATGAGTACATAAATTAATATCCTTTAATTAAAACCTCATTTAATTATACCTTTTTAGCCTAGTCATTACACAAAGAGACTGCTCCATTACCAAAAAGAGCTTAGCTTTTTCTTTGCTAATGTATTCTTATTCCTGCACCTGCTTTAGCTCTTTTGTTTCTCTACTCCAGTGAAGAAGGAAAAAAAAGTAATAGTTATGTAATTTATACATTCGTTTACATTTTTTGTTTCTGATATGCAAGCTGTTTTTATGTTTTGCTTATTCAGTTCTTCATTGTTTAGTTTTTCTTGTTTTTGATTTAAGGAACAATGTTTCAACTTCCAATCCATATTGTGTTCTATTTCCAGTGCCTTTTCTGTCATTCTTTCCTAGTCTGGGTAGTCCTGCTGCATGTTTTATTATTTCTATTAGCGTTTGATTTTTAAATCTTAAAAGTGGATTGCTGTCTCTACTTGTTGATGTCCTCTGCTTTAGCTAGGCATATTCTTTTTGTAAATTAAAAATTATTTTGGTCATAGGGATCGTTTCATAGTCAAAGCCAAATAACTGGAAGGAGACTTCCACATTACCTTTAAGGAATGTGGAGAACCAACAGGAGCTTCTGACATAATGCTCAATCCTCACCTTCACATGGTGTGTCCCATTAGTAGTATCAACTGCATACTGAACTAACGAGGACAGGCTGACAATTTGGGACTTAGCAAATCAAATTGTACTCTCTGTTGGCTTAAACAAGAAATACATATGATGATACAACATGATGAGATTTCATGCTGACTAGGGTGTCACCTGGTTAGACGTGGCCCACACTGTCCATTTCAATAAGTATGTGTCAGGAAACCAGGGCCAGCACTAAAAAGTCAGCTACTGGAACAGACTCAAGTTCAATATATACAAGAACAAACCCAGCATCAAAACAACTGAAAGTAGGAACCATCAATATAAGCAGATTAATGGAAAAGAAATCAAGCTTGCAGAACTTTAAAAAGTACCATGTAGACATAATTGTCATCACTGAAACAAAGAAAACAAAAACATGTGATATCTTACTAAATAATAAGTATATGACATTATATTCGGGTTTAAATGATCAAGTCAAGGATTGAGTAGCAATAGCATTCAATAACAAATATGAAGATGAACTTCTTGATTGGAAGGCAGTTTCAAATAGAGTTATGTAGGCAAACTTCCAAATAGGGAAATGGACAATGAAACTTATTTGTGCCTGTGTTCCCACAGAAGGCTCTCCTAAGGAAGAAGTGGAAGAGTTTTTCGAGACATTGGCTGACATAAAGAAAATGGAAAAAAGTGGTACTTGTTTTGGAGATCTAAACAGCAGAGTAGGAAGTGATTCCCACCATAATATAGGAATATTTTTTGAAAAATTGGAGAAAAGGATAAGGCTAGTGATAAGTATCTGGATTTCTGCTCAGGATATGGACTAGTCATTACTTATACAATGGTCCAACATAAAGATGTGCACAAGTTCACGTGAAGAGAATACAGGGAATAAGAAAAGCCTCATTGACTATGTTATTGCTGATACCTTCATGTTTGTTCAGGATACAAGAGTGGACAGAGGATTTGAAATTGGAAGTGACCATCACTGAGTTTTAAGTAGGATAAAAATGAATAACACATCAAAAATAACAATATGTAAAAAAGTTTTAATAAGAATTAAAGTTGAGTGGCTTTTACAGGTAAACTGTAGACTCAACTATACAAACATTATTGAAGAAAGAATGAAATCAGTTTGAAAACAAGAACCAAAACTTGGAGTTTCAGTGGCAAACTCTGAAGAAGATATTGATTCAGCTAAAGAGGTGTGTGGTGAAGTTGTCTGCAAGGGTAGAAAAATAAGAATGTGATGGTGGACACAGGAAGTTAAAGAAGCAGTCTGGTAAAAGAAAGAAATTCTGAAAGTTCTTAGCTAATAATTGGGTAGATGCCTTAGAAGAATACACAGAAATATCTTAGAGAGCTATGCTATATGTAAGATGAGCTAAACAAAGGTCATGTGAAGACTTTGGTAAGAATACAGAAAATAAATACCAGGAAGGTGGCAAAATGTTCTGGAGGCTATTGATAAAGTTTAGAAATGGAGGAAAGGGTACTGTATAAAGAATCAAAGATGATAAAGGTGAAGACATGAAAACTGAATACAAGGATATCCTAGATGTCTCGAGTAATTATTTTGAGAGACTGTTAAATGAAACAAGCAGTTGGAGAACAGTAGTTTTACAATTAAAATTTTCAAGAGAAATGCAAATAGGAGTAGATATCAATATTTGAGGTAAAAAAAACTTTCTGCATTTCAAAAACATGAAATGCAGAAAGTCAGCTGGAGTATATAATATCCGACCAGAAATATTTAAATATGGAGGTATAAACGTTTTGCAGTAGAAGAGAAACTTTCAAAAGAACAAGATGGGTTTGGGCCAAATAGAGGTTGTCAATATCAGATTTTCACTTTAAGACAAATAGTTGAGAAATTATAGAATATGACAAGGATCTGTATTTAAGTTTTGTAGATCTGGAAAAGGCATGTGACAAGGTGCCAAGAATAAAGCTGTTCAAAATGCTCCAGTTATATGGTGTAAATAGGATATTATATACACTTTACATTAAATACATAGTCTATATTTAAGTTGTAGGTCAGCAGTTAGAATTAAAGGAAATACAGGAACATGGTTTGATGTAAAATCAGATTGTAAGACAAGGATGCACATTAACTCCACTCTTATTCATCATCTATATGAATTGCATTATGAAACAAAGTGGCATTAAATTGGATAGTAGAGTCAGAGATATCAAACTTAGTTCTTTGCTTTATCCAGATAATGTACTCCTAAACACATCAATGCAAATCTCTTAATTGAATAATAGCTATAACAAATTTGGCATGAATATAAGCAATAAAAATATTAAAACTATGAAAATAGACAGGAACATGGAAAACTTCAGCTGCATGCTGAATGGAGAGCATATAGAACAAGTGAAATATTTCAGCTATTTAAACAGTTTTTAATGAGGATAGCAAATTAAATTTTGAAATAGACAATAGAATATGCAAAGCTGGTATGGCTGGGAGCTAGTGTATAAATTGTAGAATAAGAAAGAAATTAGCCAAAACACTAAACTAGTAGTACCAGATGGTGTTCAAACTAGTTTTAAGTTATGGATCTGAGAGTTTGGTTAGAAATAAAGCACTTGATCAAAGATTAGAAACCACAGATAGGGGAGTAAATATATGACATCATTGGCAGAATTGTATTAAAAATGAAGACATCAGAAAGGAACTTGATATTGTTTGCATTCAAGAATATGTGTACAGGGCTAATCTAAGGTGGCATGGTCACTTATACAGAATAGAAGAGGAAAGGTTAACAAAACAGGTGTTCGATGGCAGGAAGAAGACCAAGGTTAAGATGTGTTGATTTACTCAGATTGGTTGGTTGGTTTATCAGGTGCAAGAACAACAAAGGTCATACTGCACCATAGTAAAGGTTACAGCTGTACATAAATAGTCAAAGATAAATTAGTAAATAATATGTACAAAAATTAAGTTATTTTTCATGTAAATAAAATTACAATCAAATGTGTTTGTACAAATTAATTCTTTATAAAAGGTTAAAAACATCATGCAATTTGTGTGAGTCTGGTATCATCTGCCTGTATGTATGATGCTTGGCTAGATAGGTAAAAAATTTCATTCCTCTCTAAAGTGCTGGCACTCTACCTGAATGTGACAGATAGTGTCATGTGTTGCATTTTTCACACACAGCTAGGTATGTGTATGATGTAAGTATGTGTAAGATGACAATGACCTATGCAGAGCCTGGCAAGAACAACTTAATTTAAATTTTAGTTTAATTTAATTTTAATTTCAAGCTATTAAGCTCATGTAATTTGTCAGTGCTTCCTGTTATGATGACTGCCAATTAGCTTTCATCTTATAAATTGTCTGTAGTCTGTATATAGTACTGTTAAAGGGCAATTCAAAAAATGTGAGCTAGTCTAGAAGCTTTATCTGGAGTTTCATTTCCCTTAATTTCAGTGTGGCTTAATATGGATGATGTATAGGAGAGGAGATAGCCTGTAAACAGCTCACTGAGTCTATATAATTTACACACTTTTAGTGGTGGTTTTCTTTTATATGCACAAGTGCAAGCTGAATGGCATGCAACTCTGCTATATATAATTACTACAATCAGGTGAGATCTAGTTAAAGATAGTAATGTTAGGAAACACAGCCAACAGAGACCTCTGATCTTGAACCATCAGTATACATGGGAAAAAGATCAGAGTGGGCTGCTTTGTGTGCATTTAAACAATTGCAGGTAGACAGATGATGGAATATGAAACTTCTGTACTTGACAAAGTGAGAGGTTGCAGGATGGAATGCAAACCAACCATGGAGGGATGCTGTTAGGTTTGGTGTAGACACTGTTGTCAACATTCATGTCAACAGTTTGCTTAGTCTCTTTAACATGCATACCAAAAGGATTTATGACAGTCTGATGTGTAATATTGAGCTTTCCAGCACAGAGATAAGAGAATATATAATTTACACACTTTTAGTGGTGGGTTTCTTTTATATGCACAAGTGCATATAAAAGAAAACCAATAAAAGTCCGTGTAGGATGATCTGGAAGAGACTTTATCTTTAGGACATAATTAAGAGACAACGGTTTCTGTCTAACTGCTTCAACATTCATGCCAACAGTTTGCTTAGTCTCTTTAACACGCATACCAAAAGGATTTATGACAGTCTGACATGTGTAATATTGAGCTTCCCGACACAGAGATAAGAGAATAGTCCGTGTAGGATGATCTGGAAGAGACTTTATCTTTAGGACATAATTAAGAGACAACGGTTTCTGTCTAAGTGCTTCAACATAAAGATTTCGAGTGGGAGATGTGCAAAAGGCACCAGTAGCTACCTATATACCCTGATAATGAATGGGATACAACTATCACAGGTTATTCTGCCTTGCATTCCGCATAATCCAGCTTTGAACGTATAAGTGCACGATAAAGACGAAGCAATGAAGATTGATCTCATCCCATTTGGTAGAGGATAGAGTTTGAAGAAGATTCAATGCTCTCTTTCACTTTTATCTTAGATGATGAATGTGTGCAAGGAGTAAGTTTTCTGTAAAGAGGAATCTCAAGAACTCGACTTCTGTTGCTACTGGAATAACAGTTCGTCCCATTCTTAAATCAGGAACTGGGTGAAGAGTGTGTTTTCTGAAAACTGATTGGGCAAGTTTTGTAATAACTTTGTTCCTTCTTTGAAGTGCTAGTTTTAAATATTGGAGGTGTTGCAGTACATCTGTAAAGAACATCAGATCCTGTACCCATCCATGATCTTCTAGTTGTGGGTATTTCTTTTTTTTTTCCTTTTATGAAAGCTATGATTGGTTCAAAAAGAGCAACAAATTTATTCAAAAGATTGAAAGTTGATAGCCATCTTACAATACAGTGGAATGAAAGGCCACTTGGCTTTTCTTCAAGCTCCAGCTCCTCAATAAAATTTCTAAATTCACGGTGTGTTTTTGCGCTTGTCCGAATGAAATTCACAATTTCTAAAATGCAATTTATGACATTGTTGAACTTGAAGTGTTTGCATTATTAAATGCTTAAGGTGAATGATACAATGAATAAGGAGGCATTCAGGATAGTTGATATCATGTGTCAATTGCCCAACAAGGCCAGTATTTTGACTTACCATAGCTGATGATCCATCTGTTGCAATGCTAACAAGTTTATGCAATGGTAGTTGAGCATTTAATAAAGCTTTGTTAAGTGCATTTTTGATATCAATACCTGTTGTGGTTTTCTTTAAGCTTATCAAGTCTAAGAATTCTTCTTTTACATTTCCATCGTTTGTAACATAGTGAGCAAATAAAGCTAGCTGAGGGATATCTTGAATGTCTGTAGATTCATCCAAAGCTAAGCTAAAATCAATGTAACTTTTCAGATCACTCTGCAGTGAACATACAATTGTAGAACTTATTTCAGAAATACATCTCTCAGCAGTGCAGTGGGAGATAGGAATTTGTTCTGTTACCTGATTAAATTTTGAGTTTCTGGAGCAAGATTTGCAATCACATCACTAATATTCTTTTTTTTTTTTTTTTACAAATTCTCCATGACCGTAAGGTAGTTTACTTCGGGCAGTATTCCAAGCTATAACAAAACTAGTTTCAGTAGCCAAATCACTTTGCTTACAGAGGGAAAATTGGCTATTTTGTTGAGTGACTAAATTATATTTCAAACGTTTTATCTTGGTTTTTTTGCAGTTCTGATTCAAGGGGAAATTCAGATGCAAATTTTTTATGATTACATTCATGGTGGCAGTTTAAATAATTTTTTTTGGGCATCATTAAAATGTTAAAATCACTTCAAAATGGTTGCATGGTAATTTCATAATCTTTTGTTGGAGATCCCAAATGTTTATCTGGCAGTGAAATAGACATTCCCATGTTCTCTCCCTCCCCATCATAATGAGGAGAGAGAAAAATGCAGAAATGTATCATTTATATTTCTTATGTAAACATTTTATTAAAATCAAGGTGAAATATTTAGTAAATACAATTTATGAAATTGAACTATATATGTTTGTTATTCAGCAGGGAGGACGGCCACCTTCCACTTCATTAAGTACTGCAGTTATGTCTTTGACTACACCAACTATTTCTATGGCCACATATCCGTCCACACTGTCTGCTGCTTTTTCTTCAAGTAAGTATTTAGTCATCAACTCTCAAACAGATGGGAATAATCATAATACGAATTATTTTTTGTAAGTTTTGGCTGTATCAAAAATATTTTGACATTTCATTCTTTTAAAGGTGTACAGGAAAACCTTGCTTATCACGAATTTGATATGCGTGGCAATCGCTTAGTGCGATTGAGTGAAATGATACTATTTCCCGCTTTAAGTGAGTGATTAATCAGTTAAAACGATTTTTTTATGTTATGCGAAATTTTACGTTGTGCAAAATTTTGTCGCCAATCTGCAGCAAGCGGCACCACTTGTCAGTGCAGTGGCAGTACTGTGGGCAGTGGCCGGCAACATTTGACAGTTGACTGAAAGCTATCATCTCAAGCACATGTGCAAACTCTATTCTCTTGCTCAGTCACTTTTCCTTCATTTTGCTTTAATTTTAGATACCTATAAGGCTTTATTATATCCATTTTAGAAATTATGGAATTTACAACCTTGTTATAAATAACTATATTTCCCGACGTTTCGACCTTCATATTAAGGTCATCATCTGGAGTATATACAAATATACAAGGACCAGCTGAGTTACATTTCACACAGTAAGCTAAATAAATAACAGTTTGTTACTGTAAGAAAACTATCTATAAGAAAGAATGTTTCTCTCATGTTATCTTAAATAGAATTTAGCTTTGATGTAGTTTCTAAATAATTAATTTGTAATTTTATCTCTTTTTTTTTTTTTTTTCCCACTAGTAGAATAACCAGTGATTAAATCATCGTTTCTTTGGCTTACCATCTGAAATGTAACTCAGCTTGTCCTTGTATATTTGTATATATTCCAGATGATGACCTTAATATGAAGGTCGAAACATCAGGAAATTAAAATAGTTATTTATCACACAATGTTGTTAAAGTCCATAATTTCTAAAATGAATGCTGATCACCATGCAACACTAAAAGAAAGGCTTTATTATATCCAATTCCTGATATGGAAAAAAAGAAAGCGGCAGTAATAAAAAAAAGAAGAAGAGTAATTATGTTAGAGGAAAAGCTGATAATACAGTCGTCAGCTATTGCAAATTGCACGAGGAGATGAAAAAGTCGAGCACTATTCAAACATCTTTACTTATTTTTTATTTTTTTTTTGTAAAAAAGTACCTCAATCAAATGTTTAGACATTAAATAAAAATTTACGCAATTGATTTTTAAATTTGATTTTATCCTCTAACATAGCTTATACTGTAATTTTTTTTTCTTTTCAAATTTACACCAGCTGATGGATGAATTATAATTATTCTTATTGTTTGTTGTATTCGTTTAACATGATTTCACTTAGCGTGCATTAATTGATGGATTAATTAATTCCTTTAAGCAAGATTTCCCTGTACTCTGAAATTTTAGTATGGAACTATACCATTCAAATATCTTCCAAGAAAATGTTTTTTTATTTTTTATCTAAAATAATATTTGCAAGATGTAAGAATGATAGTTATCATTCTAATAATTTCAATAATCTTTATAGTATTGACATATTATATCTAATAGTGCAATTATTTTGCTTACTCCTAAATGCCCTTCATCCTATGATATAATTAGTTATCGTCCATATTTGTTAGAAAATAGTTTGTGTTCTAGACATCACTCAGGCAAGGCTAAAAAGATGTTTTTTACTTTGATAATAAATGAATGAAGTAACCAATTAAAAACAGAAAATAGTTGAATGCAGTTTATAATTAGGGATATGCCCATTCTTCGACAAATTACTTATTTCCAGTTACCTTGTTTTCAGTTTTTGGCTGATCACTTAGTCAACTTAAGAATAATTTTAGGAATAAGTTTGACATTGTAAATGATTTAAAATAATAATTTCAGTTATTATAACAATTACGTTATCATCTTATTCCTAATACCATTATGACTAACAGTCACTCTATCAACCTAAACATCAAAATCACTTAGTCAGAATCCAACTGCACAGACCATGCAAGTAAGATGCTGAGACCATCACAAATGACCTTATGCAAATTGTTCACATGCCTACCAGAGCATCAGATAATCCCAACCACTCTCTAAACATTCTGGACCTCTTCCTCACTAATTATCCCTCCAAATATACTATGAATTTTTATCTCCTTTAGATAACTCAGACCACAACTTAGTGCTTATCTCTTCCACCATTGAGCAACACCCACACAAATGTTCTCAACCAAGAGTCAGCTGGCATTATAAGAACATCAAGCAGGATGACCTTCAAGATTTCTATCTCATTCCCATAGGTGGATTCATGGTTTCAGTCTTCCAATCCAAGCATATGCACTGAACACATCACTGAAGTAATCCTCTCTGGAATGGAAGTACATATTCCCCATTCCACTCTAAATTCTCTTTCCCTAAGTAAGCTCTGGTTCTCCAAAAGATGTTCCCTCTCTTTTAACTGTGCAACTAATGCTAGGGTTCGACAAGGTTGTTTCTTCTATGCTCATTGGGATAAGCACCAGCTAAGTATAAATTGTAGTGACTATGGGAAAGGTGGTAGATCTGGAGCACAGTGTTAGCACAGCTGGAGAAATGCTATCAGGATCAGAACACTATATTAGCATCTAAGTTGTTGAGTATTCTGATGTCATTTTGCCAAAAACTACAGGAGGCATGCATTACTTATGTCAATTTGTCTTTAGGTACTGTAAAAGTGATGCTATCCTGATGAGAGGGAGAGGTGGAAGCACATATGAGCAGAAGTTGCATCCAATAGTCTTTACAAGAGATCAGGAAGCCTGACTTCCATTTGGAAAGGAACCAAGTTTTTCTGCTGTTAGACTTTACAAAGTCAGATTTGGGTTTGTTGATGGTTGTTTTGTATTTATTGCATTTCAGCATAAGCCAAGTATGAAACTACTGTTCTTGTTGTAAGCTACCTGTAGTATGTTGGAATTTTTAATTCATCTGATTTGTAAACCAGTTGTTAAACTTCGGTTTAAAAGGGATGAAGATTTGAATGGAATGGAGAATAAAATCCTTTAAAGCCAATGTGAATAATTTTTCTGTCTCACTCAAACAGGTCTTTTTGGATCAGTAAAGAAGAATTAGGAGTGGCTAGAGATGGGGAGTGTTCTGTGAGATTGAGAGTTGCCAAGAGAGAAGTAACCTCAACTGCATATTTGGATGAAGGCATAGGTGCTACCTTTGTGTCATAAGGAATCATGTGTAGTGTGTAATTCAGAAAATAAAGGTGGGCTGTGGTTAATGTAGCTGAATTTAGGTTTTTGTCAAGAGGAAAAGATCTGTTCATGTCTGTTAGTAACGATGGTCATCATTTATGTTGGTATTTATTCAATGAAAGTATTTTTTGTAGGGATTTTGGCTTGTTATATATATGTTTTTTGATTTATTTTGTCATTGAAATTGATTTTTGAGACAGGTTTATTTTAATCAGAGATGTTATCTTTGTTGTATGAGGGATTCCAGAAGGTAAGTTCCGTTTTTAAATATTTTCACTGCAGTGCTGCGATCACAATGGTGTGCATGCATGCTGAGTTTGTTGATTCCTTGGCAAGGTGTTGGTGCCATTTTCAGACATTCTCGCAGTGCATATGCTTCTTGGTGTTTATAATGTCTAAGAATATTGAATTGCCCGCCATGACTTCTTGGGTCAAGGCTCCACAGTCAACATGAGTATGTACTGCCAAACCCTTAAGAAACTGCGTTGTGCAATCCAGAATAAATGACGTGGCATGCTTACCAGGGGGCGTTGTTTTGATTCATGATAATGCCTGCCCACACACGGCCAGCATAACACAACAACATCTCGCTACCTTCGGCCGGGAACAATTCCATCATCCCCCATATAGTCCTGACTTTGTGCCAAGCAACTTTCACCTGTTCAAACATCTGAAATCTTTCCTTGGTGGCCAGCAGTTTCAAGACGAGGTCAAAGAAGCAGTCAATACGTGGTTTGTATCATAGGCGGCAACCTTCTACGATGAAGGTTTACAACTCTTGGTGCCCCGTTATGATAAGTGCCTGAACAATGCAGAAAGTATGTAGAAAAGTAGTGAAAGATATTTACTTTAATTTCCAATAAAGTTTTTTTGTAAGTATATTTTTGTTTCTCTGACAGCCCATCGGAACTTACTTTCTGAATGTCCCTCGTATATTTGGAAAGATGAAATAGAAACATGCATTGAGAGGAGATTCTTTTGGACGTGTCATCCATGCTGTGGCCTCAACAGTGCCTTGCACATACCACTGCTAGAACCCTTCCCCAAGCACAACCTGTCCTTGGGGAGGATTATATATCAGCTGACTCTTTACTGATAAGTTCAGGCCTGTGTGATCTAGCAACCTGCTTAAGGCACTGTCATTTTCACTGCTGTACTCTCAAAATATGGATGGTTTTGGATCTAAGTGTGTTTTGCATGCACTTGAAAGGTATCACTCATACAGCATGGAGAGGCAAGGAGAGAACAGAAATGAAAACTATTCTGAAGACCAAATATGGTATTCACCCATTCATGTCTCCAGTATGTAAGATGGTGTTTCACCAGGCAGTTCAAGTCATCCACCACTTGCAGGATACAACAGAGCCCTTTTTTGTGGAAAATTCCTTACCGTGAGACGTTGTGTTGACAAGAAAAGGTATTGCATATTGTGCATCTCCTGCCCGTTATTGACTACAAATGAAATCCATAGTTTTGCTATCTCATTTAACAAATGTCACTACACAAATCCCCAAAACTTCCTGAATATCTACTTCTACAACCCTAAATTCTGATCTCTGAAGCATTCTACAAATTGGGTTCTGATAATGTTAATTGAGAGGAGTTGAATTGAATTTCAATGCTAATAAAACTCAATCCTGTTTTTTTTTTTTTTTTTCTTAAAAAAAATAAAATCATTACTTCCAGGCTTGCTTTTGACAACACCCACGTCTCTAGGAGAAATGAAATTTCTGTTTTTGGATTACTCTAAACACATAATATAAATGTTGCCTCTTCATCATCCAAAAATTTAGGTTTTCTTTTTTCTCTCTTGGCATAACATTACCTCTGAGCAGCTATTAACTCTATACACAAATCTGGCTGACTATTGAATACTTCTCTCACATTTGGATTGGTATCCCTCTGAGCTCCCTAAATATACTTGACTCGGTTTGGTTTATTAGTTACTGATTTTCACCCAGATGTTTAATTTCCACTACTTGCATTTTGTACAAATATTTCTATATACATTGTTCATCAGAGGTCAATAATTCCTTGACTTATAAAACTAATAAAATTGCAATTCATGCAGCAACCATTCATCTTGCCTTCACAGTTCAATTCCAAACTTGGATTCCACAAATTTCTTCTTTTGACCTTCCTTTCTCTGTGATAGGTGCCTATATGTCCTTGTGAAAATGGCCCTTGCTTCCATAGTATTAGGCAACTCTAAGAAAGACCACCGAAGATTCAATTCTAGTTGCTGACTAGAGGAAATTTTTTTAGGCCTTTATGAATGTTAGGGCCACAATGACAGCAGTTGTTTGCTATATTCTTTTCTGAAACTTGATTCATTGATTGCTTGCGGTCATGTCACTAAGAGTGAAGGATGGAGACTGCCCACTGGTCTTAAAAAAAGCTAGTTAGGGCTAAAGAAGCTCTGCCTATCCCCTTTAAGAATAAAAAGGCATGTGAAGATTTAGGAGGATTTATACAAGTGCACGCACGCACGCACATGCGCACACACACACACAATCAGTCCTTAACTTTGGATTTCATTCTGATCCCGTTGTATGTCAAAGGTCATAAATCAGAAATCACAATATGAACAATAAAGATACAAGGATTGTGAACAATCCTTGTATCCTTACATTTTGGACATATGTGTCAACATGCCCAAAATGTAAAATATTTTGTGAAGTCTATGCAATTACATCCCTTCAGTGTAATCTTTCTTTTTCTCCACCTGTTTCCAAATTTGTAAGAGCTGCCTGGATACCATCGACAGAGCCTGTTGATATCCGTCATAGTGTGACTTACTGCTTGAAAGGTATCAACATGATGGAGAATGATACATCACAAAACTGCAGACCCTTGAGGGGGGTTCTTTCATTTTGGGGAACAGGTCAAAGTCACAAGTACTCATATCTGGTGAATATGGAGGATATTGCAATACTTCCCATTGCCACCTGTCCAACATCTCTATCACCAATTGTGACACATGACATTGTGCAACATACACGGAGAACCTGTGAAAAAACGTGGTCGCTTTCTCCTTGAAGCCAGGTGCAAATGATACTCCAGAAATCATCAATAATAGTGTTGTGTGTTAACAGTTTGCCCTCGGGGGACACAACATGATGGAGAATGATACCTTGAACATTGTCGTTAGTGGTTGTCAGTAGAACTTTAACTTTGCTGGGTTCCTGGCTAAGTTTTTTCAAAGTGATTCTAAATGACCCCACTCATTGGATTGTCTCATTAACTCAGGCTAATGAACCCTTGCCCAACTTTCATCAGTTGCTCTGATACAATTCAGGAAATTTCATATTGTTCCAGATGTAGGCCAGCAACTGCATACCTGTGCTATTTTTGCATCTCATTCAAGCGATGTTCAACCCATCAAGCTGAAATTTTGTTCATGCCAAGTGTTTAGAATGTGCCAAACACTTTGGTGGTTTATTCCAGTTTCTTGGGCCAACTAGTGTGCAGTCCATTGCTGATCAACCACAAGGAGTCCCCGAACAAGCTCAACATGTTCATTTGAAATGTCCAGATTGGTGATTATCATCTGGATGATCTCGCCCTGCACTAAATGCACTGATCATCTTGCAACAGTCCAGTACAGTAGGACACTATCACCACAGGCTTTCCCAAGGCCATGATAACAGTCACCTGCAGTTTTATCTCATGCAACCTGAACCTTGATTTAGGATCATTGTTCTGATCTTCTGAACATATCCTCCTTAGAGCATTGCACACTGAGACATCGACCTTGATTTAGGATTGTTGTTCTAATCTTCTGAGCGTGCTCTCCTTAGAGCATTGCATGCTGAGACATGGACTTTAACCACTTCTCCACACACAAGAACTCTTGCTAGAATGGGCTGTGTCATCTTGTACACATGTACAATACATACAACTAGTTCCTCTATCTGTCAAGAGACAGTTGGTAACATTTGAGTTACCAACTATCTCCTGATAGTGTTGCCATTACTTTATTTACAACCCTTGTATGTTAACAATTAACACATTCAAATGCTGAATTGTGTAGGTGTTGTTTGTTATATTTTTCACTGATTTTACTCTGTTTATAGTGAAATAATACAGTGTACAAATTATTTAAAATCACTGTACACATTGCAGTACATGTTTAGGACAAAAATTATCAAGAACAAATGAAAGAAATATAAAACATTTGTTATTCGAAATACGATCCTTTGGCATATATACAGTCTTTAGTGCAGTTGTACTTTTTCAGAGAGCCTTGGAAGATTCCACTTGTTTGATTGTCTTTAAAGTCATTGGTTACAGCTTTTCAGATGCAGAAATATCTGCAAATTGGTGTCCTTTCAGTTTCATTTTCAAATTCAGGAACAGAAAATAGTCCTGAGGGGGATGATAAACAGGAGGGTGGGAATGCTTTTTTGCATCCAAAAGTGATGTGCAATTGCAGCTTTATGAGTTGGCATTATTGTGCAACAGAAAAAAAATGAATGCATTTCAGGAAACAATCTCTAACTTCTAATTAAACTGAAACATATATTGATCTTTAATTGACCATGATTTATAAACATCTAATACCAACAAGTTTTGCCGATGGGGCTGTCCGGCTTATAATGGTAAGAGAAAAAAAACTCAAAGTGACTAGTACAGAGAAAATGGAGTAACACTATCGTATAAATTAAACATTAAAACAGAATGCGTAACATTACACGCATGGATCGTGTTGTGTTAGTCACTGTTATGAGAGCACATTCTGTAGTTTTGAGCGAAATTAAATTCTGGCAGACTGAGTGATCTTATTAAGGTTTTCCATATGTCAGCTATTATCATTCCCTGGTTTCTGTTAAGATTTTCTCAGAACGGGGGACTACAATGGCTTCTTTAAATTTCTACAACGGAAATCTTCTTCTAGATAAGGCATGGAGCTGCTATCCCAATCAATGGTATGGTCAGTAATTGCAAAATGATGGGCTAGACCTGAGTTGTGGGATGTTGTACACTCCAGCTTGTTTGAAAAAAAGCATTAATTTCTTTTGGTGATCTTAAAACATGATGGACAGTCTTGACTGATTTGAATGCAACTCTGCTGTTGAAAGGTTTAAAAAGTTTTGCGATCTTCTCGGACATGTACCTGCATAAGGAATAACTATGGACGACTGTATTGAGTGATGGTAGGTTGTTGTTGTAGGGGGATTTCTATGATATATCTTGTTGATTAGATTCTTTGGATAGCCATTTTTTATTAATGTCTCTGATATATGAGTAATTTCATTAGAGAGTTCTTTTTCTTCTGAGATGATGTTCGTAGCTCTATTTTTGAGCATATGTATTATGCTGAGAGCTTCTGGGAAATATGGTGAGTTGACTTGAAATGAAGATAGCGTCCAGTCTGTGTTGGTTTGCGGTAGACTGTTAGTTTGATATGTCGATCTGCTAGTTTCTTGATTAGGGTATCCAAAAATGGTAGTTGATTATCTTTTTCCAGTTCCAAAGTGAATTGTATTTTTTGATGAAAAGAATTAATTTTGGTTAAAAAGTCCTAAATAGCTGTTTTGTGTCCCTCTAAATTATGACACGATGGAATGGTAATTCCATTGTGTACGTACCTCCACCATACTAAAGGTTTTGGTTCTAATTTTGAGAGGATGTCTATTTCTAGCTTTTCCATAAACAGATCTGCACTGGGCGGCGAAAGGAGACTGCCCATAGTTAAGTCATTTAGTTGCTCGTATATCGTTTCATTCCATTTGAAATAATTAGATTTAAGACAGTGACGAAAAAGATGAGCCGTATCTTTAGAGAAAAGATTGTATATCATCATCATCATCATCATCATCAAATTCCTGCCATGTACCCTCAAGGGGTGTACAGGATATGATAGTACTACATGAAAAAAATTACATCATTACTAACTTCCTATCTACAATTTTCCTCCAAATCAGTCTGTTACTTGTCAAGACTCCAACATTATCAGATCTTATATTTCTATCGTCTAAGGCACTTTGTACCGTATCAATCCACCTATATCTTGGTCTTCCTCTGGGTCGTTTTCCTGCCAACCTGGCAGAGAACACTTGTTTTGCTAATCTTTCCTCTCCCATTCTATTTAAGTGACCATACCATCTGAGATTAGCTCTGCTAACGCATTCCTGGATGCTGACAATGTCAAGTTCTTTCCTAATATCCTCATTTTTAATATGATATTGCCATTGATGCCATCTGTTCACGCCTTTAATCTTTCTCAGGACTCTCATATCTGTGGTCTCTAGTCTTTGGTCAAGTGTTTTACTTCTGACCCAGCTCTCAGATCCATAAGTTAAAATTGGTTTGAACACAGTCTTGTATACAGCTAATTTAGTGTTCCGACTAATTTCTTTCTTATTCCATATGAATTTATTCAACTGACTTCCCACGATACCAGCTTTGCTGATTCTGTTGTCCATTTCTATATTTAGTTTACCATCTTCAGTAAAAATTGTGCCTAAGTAGCTGAAATGTTTTACTTGTTCCACAGGTTCTCCATTCACAACACAGTTGACATTTTCAATGATTCTGCCTACTTTCATTGTCTTTGTCTTTTTATTGCTGACCTTCATACCATATCTATTACAACAGCTATTCAATTTAGTCAGAGAATCTTGCAGACTTGTAGCGGATTTATTTAGAAGTATAACATCATCAGCATAAAGCAAAGAGCTGACATTAACATCTCCAATTTTGATATCAGGTTTAATACCACATTCCTTCATAATGTGATCCATATAGATAATGAATAGCAGAGGGGATAATGTACATCCTTGTCTCACACCAGATTTAACATTAAACCATCTTCCTGTACTTCCTTCAATTCTAACTGCTGACTCACAACTCAAATAAAGACTAAGTATTGCTTGATATAATGCCCCATTGACACCATATAACTGCAGCGTATTGAATAGCTTCTCTCTTGGCACCTTGTCATATGCCTTTTCCAAATCGACAAAACTTAAATACAGATCTTTGTTATATTCCCATGCTTTCTCGACTATTTGTCGTAAAGTGAAGATCTGATCCTGACAGCCTCTATTTGGCCTGAATCCAGCTTGTTCTTCACCAAGCTTTTCTTCCACAATTCTTCTCAACCGTTTCTCAAGTATACTTGCATAGATCTTGCCAGGAACACTCAGTAGGGAAATACCTCTGTAATTCTCACATTCGGTTTTATTTCCCTTTTTATATATGGGTACTATGAGAGCTCTACTCCAATCATCGGGAATTCGTCCCTCTGTCCAGGCTTTCTGAACTATGCAGTGCAGCCACTGTAAGACTCTTATACCACCATACTTCAGCATTTCTGGTCGAATATCATCTACTCCTGCTGCCTTTCCACATTTCAAGCCTTTGATGGCTTTTTCTACTTCAAGTATGGATATGTATTCCTGACTGCATGCCTGGTCAGTGTTTTTTATCACTGTGCTGTCATCACTGCTTGTTTCATTTAGCAGTTTTTCAAAGTAATTACTCCATACTTCAAGGATATCTTTTTCTCCTGTTTTCATTTCACCTTTATGATCTTTAATTCCTTTTACAGCACTCTTTCCTCCATTCCTAAGCTTCTTCAACAACCTCCAGAATATTTTGCCACCTTCTTGATATTTTTTTTCTATATTCTTGCCAAAGTCCTCCCATGACTTTTGTTTAGCTAGTTTTACACACTGTTTAGCTTTCTTACATTTGTCTCTGTATTCTGTAAGAGTAAAAGCTGACTTATTTGCCAGGAACTTTTGATATGCTTTCTTCTTTTCCTTCACTGCCTCCTTAACTTCCTGTGTCCACCAGGGAGTTCTGATTTTTTTATCCTTGCACACAACTTCACCACATGCCTCTCTGGCAGAATCAATCAATGTTTCCTTCAGAGTTTGCCACTGGATCTCCAAGGTTTGATTCCTGTTCTCAAACTCCTTCATTTTCTTTTCAATAATATTTCTGTATTTTAGTCTACAGTTCACATCTGAGAGCTGCTCAACTTTTATTCGCTTTAAAACTTTCTTACATGTTATTCTTTTCAATATGAAATTCAATTTTATCCTGCTCAAGACTAAATAGTGATCACTTCCAATTTCAAATCCTCTGTACACTCTGGTGTCCTGCACCAGGGAGAAAACATCACTATCAACAATAACATAGTCAATGAGACTTTTCTTATTCCTAGCCTCTTCTCTCCATGTGAATTTGTGTACATTTTTATGTTGGAACATGGTGTTAGTAATAACCAGTCCATGTCCTGAGCAGAAATCCAACAGATATTTGCCATTATTATTAGCTTTGCTCTTTTCTCCAAATTTTCCCAAAATATTTTTGTATGTCTCACAATCATTTCCTACTCTGCTATTTAGATCCCCAACAAGGACCAATTTTTCATTTTTCATTGTGTCAGTTGCTTTTTCTAAAGCCTCAAAAAATTCCTCCACTTCTACCTTAGTAGAACCTTCTGTAGGACCATAGGCACAAATAAGTCTCATTGTCCAGTTTCCCATTCTCATATTTGCCCACATTACTCTACTTGAGACTGACTGCCATTCAAGAAGATTAGCCTCATATTTTGTGTTGAAAACTATGGCTACTCCTTCTTTTCCTTGATTGTCATTGCCTGAATATAACATTTTGTATTTATTGCTCAGAAAGATCTCACCAGTTTTGGTCTTTTTTGTTTCAGTCACCCCTATTATGTCGATCTGGTACTTATCTAATTCCTCAGCTAGCTCCATTTCTTTGCCATTCAGGCTTCTTACGTTGATAGTACCGATCTTTAACTCTGGTGATGTTGAGTTGGGGTTTGTTTTCAGATTTGTTCCAGTAGCTGACTTTTCGCTGTTCGCCCTGGTTCCCTGGCGAAAACAACGGGGGCCTTGTTTAACCGGGCGACGCCCCAGCCGGCATGAAATTTTGTCATGTTGTACCATCATTTTTTATTTTGGTTTAACCAATAAGAATACAATTTGGTCGGCTAAATCCCAAATTGCCAGCCCATCCTCGTTCGTTCAGTATCAAAGTAGATACCCAACAGGGTGCACCACGAGAAGGTGAGGATTGGACATTAGGTCAGAACCCCTGGTCGGTTCTCCGCATTCCTTTAAAGGCTATGTGGAGGTCTCCTCTCAGTTATACAGCTTTGACCCTTAAGCACCCCTGAGAGATTGTATATATCATACTGAAAACTTCTTCTACTGGGATGTTGGTAAATAACGATACCATGTCCAAGCTAGCGAGAATGTCTATCTTTAAGATTGAGATGTTTTTCATTTTTTCAATAAAGTGCTTTGAATTCTTAATGTAAGTGTCCGATTTTCTGATATGTCCTTTTAGGAGGCTGGAGAGATGTTTGGACAATAAATATGTGGGGGCATTTCTTCCGCCAACAATCGGGTGTAGTGGAACTTCACTTTTGTGGACTTTCTGGGCTCCATACAATCGTGGTGTCAATGGGTGTAGAGACTTCAGATTCCGTTGCAAGTCTGTGGACCAACTAGTCATGTTCCGTAATAAGTTATTAGTGTCCTTGTGGTCTTTCCATGTTGGGTTCGACTCTAACATGTGATACGTTGATGGGTCTGATAGTAATTCTGCAATCTGTAATTCCACTACGCCCGATCGTTGACGGAAGAAATGCTCCCATATATTTATTGTCTAAACACCTCTCCAGCCTCTTAAAAGGACATTTCAGAAAATCGGACACTTACATTAAGAATTCAAAGCACTTTATTGAAAAATTGAAAAACATCTCGATCTTAAAGACAGACATTCTCGCTAGCTTGGACATGGTATCTTTATTTACCAATATCCCAGTAGAAGAAGTTATCAGTATCATATACAATCTCTTCCCTGAAGATACGGCTCACCTTTTTCATCACTGCCTTAAATCTAATTATTTCAAATGGAATGAAACGATATATGAGCAACTAAATGGTTTAACTATGGACAGTCCCCTTCCGCCGCCCTGTGCAGATCTGCTCATGAAAAAGGTAGAAACAGACCTCTCAAAATTAGAACCAAAACCTTTAATATGGTGGAGGTATGTACGTGATGTCTTCATAATTTGGAGGGATACAAAAACAGCTACTTAGGACTTTTTAACCAAATTTAATTCTTTTCGTCAAAAAATACAATTCACTTTGGAACTGGAAAAAAGATAATCAACTACCATTTTTGGATACCCTAATCAAGAATTAACAGTTCTTTTTCATCTCAGAAAAAAAAGAACTCTGTGGTGAAATTATTCATATATCAGAGAGATTAATAAAAAAAATGGCTATCCAAAGAATCTAATCAGCATGCTTCTTCATAGAATTTGGGTGGTGGTGGGGGGGCACCACCACCACCCAAAACAGCAATAACAACCTACCATCACTCAATACAGTTCATCCATGGTTACTCCTTATGCAGGTACAGTGTCCGAGAAGATCGCAAAACCTTTTAAACCTTTCAACATCAGGGTTGCGTTCAAACCGATCAAGACTGTCTGTCATGTTTTAAGATCGCCAAAAGACATTAATCCTTTTTTCAAACACGCTGGAGTGTACAACATCCCATGTGCTTGTGGTCTAAACTATATAGGACAGACGTCGAGAAGCCTCGAAATCCAAAAAAAAGAACATATAGGAGATGTTAATAACAACAGAACAGATAACTCAGGTCTAGCACATCATTTTGCGATTATTAACCATACCATTGATTGGGATAGCAGCTCCATGCCTCACCTAGAAGATTTCCGTTGTAGAAAACCTTAATAAAATCACTGTCTGCCAGAATTTAATTTCGCTCAAAACTACAGAACATGTGTGTAATGTTATGTGTTCTGTTTTAATGTTTAATTTATACGATAGTGTTGCTCCATTTTCTCTGTACTAGCCACTTTGAGTTTTTTTTCTCTAACATTATAAGCCCTGAAGAAGCCGGACAGGACAGCCCCATCGGCAAAACTTGTTGGTATTAGATGTTTATAAATCATAGTCAATTAAAGATCAATATATGTTTCAGTTTAATTATATGTTTGAATGACCAAATATAATCTAAACGATCTCTGACTTCTTTATATAATTGCACATTCACTTTTCTCCCCTCCAGTATGAATTCTTTGAGTGCCACACCTTGAGAGTCAAAAAAATAAACATCATTTTGACATGACTTTTGGGTTCTCAATTTCATTAGTCTGGGAGATGTCTCACCAACCCATTCATAACTGTATTGCTCTGCTGGGAACTTTTAATGTGCTTTCTTCTTGTTCAGATGAAAGCATATTGAAAGTTCTTAGTAAATAAGTCAGCAGGTGAGCTAAGTTATGTGTAAAAGTAGCTAAACAAAAATCTTGAGATTTGGTAATAATATAGAAAATAAATATCAGGAAGGTGGCAAAAGGTTCTGGGCTATTAAAAAAGCTTAGAAATGGAGAAAAGAATACTATAAAAGGAATCAAAGATTATAAAGGTGACATGAAAACTGAAAATGAGTAATCCTAGATGTCTGGAGTAATTTCTTTGAAAGACTGTTAAACAAACTAAGCAGTGACAGAATCATACTAGAAAATTTTCAAGAGGAATGCAAACAAGGGTACATTGAGGTAGAAAAGCCATCAAAAACTTGAAATGTGGAAAGGCAGCTGGAGTAGATGATATTCAACCAGAAATGGAGGTATAAAATTTTTGCAGTGGCTATGATTTGCATAGCCTGGTAATAAGGGTTCAGTTCTAGATGATTGGATAGAGCCAACTCTCTTAGTTCCCGTATGTAAAAAAAGAGAATAAAGTTGAATGCGAGTATTGCAGAGGAATTTCTCTACTAAGTGTTCCAGATAATATTTATGCAATCCTTGAAGTGAGGATTTTATTTCACTTTAAGACAAATAATTGAGAAATCATGGAATATGACAAGGATCTGTACTTAAATTTTGTAGATCTGGAAAAGGCATGTGACAAGGTGCAAAGAGAAAAGCTGTTCATAATGCTTCACTTATATGGTGTAAATGGGACATTATACACAGCAATACATAGCCTCTATTTCAGCTGTAAGTTAGAATTGAAGAAAATACAGGAAGCTGGTTTGATGTAAAATCAGGTGTAAGACAAGGATGCACATTATCTCCACTCTTATTCATCATCTATATGGACTGCATTACGAAGTAAAGTGGCATTAAACTGGATAGTACAATCCCTGTCAAAAAGTATCCGATCAATGTTGTTGATCACCGCAACTATTGCAATATACCCCGTATATTTCTTGGAATGTTTATCATTAGAACTTTTTAGCATGCAGGAAATGAAATAGCTCACTTTAAAGTATAAAAAGAAAAGAAAAATTTAACCATATTTGTATTCATAACTGTTCAATTTGAACAAAATTTATGTATTGAAGAAAAATAAATCCTAATATACATACAATATTACAGACATTGGTGAGATACTTTTTACCAGGGGTTGTAGAATAGGAGATATCAAACTTAGTTCTTTGCTTTTTTGTAGATAACGTATTCCTAAACACATCACTGCAAATCTCCAAGATTCTCTAATTAAATTGAGTAACAGCTATAACAAATATCATCAGTATATCAGCAATAAAAAGACCAAAACTATGATAGGCAGGAACATAGAAAACTTCAACTTCATTCTCATTGGAGAACCTATAGAACAAATAAAATATCTTAGCTGTTTAAGCACAGTTTTTAGTGAAGGTGACAAATTAAATATGGAAGTAGAAAACAGAATAAGCAAAGCTAGTATGGTGGAGAACCAGCTGAATAAATGTATATGGAATAAGAGAGAAATTAGCCAAAACATGGATCTTGCT
This sequence comes from Typopeltis vanoorti, assembly GCF_054136105.1. Taxonomy (NCBI): domain Eukaryota; kingdom Metazoa; phylum Arthropoda; class Arachnida; order Uropygi; family Thelyphonidae; genus Typopeltis; species Typopeltis vanoorti. The sequence goes on from NC_143551.1 coordinate 129,462,248, forward strand.
GTACCAGATAGTGTTCAAATCAGTTTTAAGTTATGGATCTGAAGTTGGGTTAGAAATAAAGCATTTGATCAAAGACTAGAGACCACAGATATGATTGTTCTTAAAAAAATTAGGGGAGTGAACAGATGGCATCATTGGCAAAATCATATTAAAAATGAAGATATTAGAAAAGAACTTGACATTGTTAGTATTCAAGAATATGCAAGCAGAGTTAATGTATAGTGGAATGTCCCCTTAAATAGAATAGAATAGAGAAAGAGACCTAGAGTAAGACCAAGGTCTAAGTAAATTGATAGATAGTCTGAAGTGCATTAGAAGCACGAATTGTTAGATAGAACAGTATTCGAGTGTTCACAAGTAACAGACCAATTTGGAGGAAAATTGTTGATAAGAAAATAATAATGTAAACATAACCATGTAGTGCTGCCATATAGTATGCCCACAGATACAAGATCCTTCGACACTTCTGCACATCTCAAAAGAAGGAGAATCCATTCCGATAATAGGGTAATCAATCCGTATTGTGGGGCGAGTGTTTATTATTACATGTCAGAAAATTAACTTCTCTTTTATGATCATTGTAGTTTTAAAGTTGTAACTATTTTGCTTGTATAACAGTCGGAAAATTTTACGTATAAAACAAGTGATTTTGCTTGTTGGTGAACAATTTGTGCATCGGTGAACAATTCAGGCTATTATAGTCAGACCACATAAGCGAGAGCTGTCATTGGCAGTCTGCCAATGACAGCTCTCGCTTATGTGGTCTGACTATAATAGCCCTAATTTCCCTTGATGGTACATATCAGGAAATTGATGATGATTGATGATAGATTATTTGAATTGGAAAAAAGCCTACAAAAAACAGTTTTTAAAGGGGGGGGGGGACTTTCCGATTTATAATTTTTGATTTTAATGGTATAGTACTTAAAATATTTAGTTCATTACGAATATTTCAGATTACTGACATTAATTTAAGCTAAAGTAACATTTTGAAATTTTAAACATTAATTCTGCATTTTCATTTCTGTAATTTCATATGCTTCTAGTTTTTCTTTGTTGTCTCCCATTATTATTTGCATTTGTATTGTGTATTGTATTCTTTGTTTGGTTCTTACCAATCATTTGTGTTCTGTTACTAGTATGATCTCCTAGGTTGCATTTCCTGTGATTTCTTTTGCTTTGTTTTTCACTATTTTCTTTGTTTCCCAGAGTTTCCTTCGGAGTTTCCTTACCTGGTTTCTGCCATGCAATTTTGTTGTCAATGTATAATTTCCTTCAGATTCCTTTGACTGCTGCTGATTTTTTTATTTATTTGTGTGGGGTTCCTCCACTGTCCCTTAGGATTGGTTGAGCCCTCCTAATGAGGGATTAAGTATGTATTTTATGACTATAGATCCATATTTGTTCACAGGCCAGTTTGCCTGTTCTGAGGGATGAAAAAGCCCTCTACCTCAGTATAGGACCAGCTAACTCACCTTTAATCAAAAGAGACCAGACAAAGGTTCCTAACATCATGGATGGGAATCGAATCCAAGTCTTTCAAAACAAAGAGCTTCATCTACCTACTGAGCTGTGGAGGCTTTACTGCTGCTGATTGATCGATTTGGTTTTGTAGGAAATTCAGTTTGCTATGAAAGTTTTGTGCTTTTTTTCTGTTGGTAATAGAGAGTTTAAAATAACATTGGTTCTTATAGTACTTAGGTCAGGATTTTTCCATAGTTCATTATAGTATATTATTTCATTATAATAGTGTTTGCTATAGTACATTTCTACTCTAGTATGAACAGTAAATGATTACTGTTTCATATGAAAAAACTATTAGTGATATTCTTTTTTTATTTATAACTAAAATTAAATTTAAGTATAATTTAAAAAAAAAAACTTTTTTTTTTTTTTTTTTTAGAATGGGAAACAAAATGCAGATCAGAAAAGTACTGCATTGCCCAATAGTTTAAAAAAAAAAAAAAAAATGCTGTCTCCAGTCTACTTCTTTTAGCTCCATAACCCTTTATAGGTTTTGGCTTGCTTTCACAATATTTTTCCATTTTACTCTATTCAGTGCAGTACTTTTCCAATTCTTAACTTTAAGAATTTCAAGATCTTTCTCAACCTCATCTAACCATCTCTTTTTAGGTCTTACCCTCTTCTTTATCCAATTATTTTCCATTTGTATATATTTTTTGACTCCTCTACTTTCTTCCATCCTTTCTAAGTGGCCTATCCATACTATCTTTGTGCCGTAATAAATCTAACAATACTTCTCCATTTATTAATTCGTTAATTTCACTATTTGTTCTTATTCTTTAATTATCATTCTTCTCTTTAATTGGTATCCATAAATTTTTCTCATTATTTTCCTTTCAAAAATCCTTAACCTATTCTCTTCTTTTTTTGGGGTAGAGTCTATGATTTGCATTGTATGTCATTATTGGTCAAATAATCGGTTTATAGATTTTTAGTTCAGAATTCCTATCTACAACTTTGTTACCCAATAATCCTTTTTGCATGTGATAGCATTTATTTCCAGCTATTATTCTATTATTTCTTCTGCTATGTTATTCGTTATTGTTATTAGGGATCCTAGATATTTAAAATGATTTACTGATTCAAAATTATAACCATCTATACTATATTTAGAGGCTATTCTATTTCCATTTCTTCCATATTGCATATATTTAGTTTTTTGTTCATTAATTTGTAAATCAACTTCTTTTGCATTTAAATCTAATTCTTTAAACTTATTTTCTAAATCTTTTTGGTATGACTAATTATTGCAGTATCACCTGCATATGCACAAATCTCTACAGATTTATTATTAATATAGCCTCTTATGTTGAGTCTTCTTATATATTCAAGTGTCAAATTAAACAGACCTGCAGGCATTGCATCTCCCTGTCTTGCTCTGGAACTTATTTCAAATGCTTCTGTTAACTCACCTTGTATTTTAACCCTTGCCTTAGATCCTTCTAGTGTTATTTCAATCATTCTAACCAATTTTTTTGTGATTTCCAATCTTTTAAGACTTAAGCATTTTTTGTCTATTTATTTTGATAAAGCCTGTTTAAAATCAATATATAAATTATATAATTCTATATTATATTCCATACATTTTTTATGTATATTCCTTAACATAAATATATTATCAGTGGTAGATCTCTTTGGTCTAAAACCAGATTGGTAATCTCCTAAAATTTCTTCAGTATATGGTTCTAATCTACTACTTATTAAACTTGATAAAATTTTATGTTACATTTAGTAGTGTGATTTCTCTATAATTACCATAATTCAGTTTATCTCCCTTTTTATATATTGGTTGAATCATTCCTATTTTCCATTCCTCTGGTAATTTTTCTTCATTCCATATTTCAATTATTAATTGCCATATTTTTCCCCATAATCATTTTCCAGCATTCTTGATAAGCTTTCCTGTTATTCCATCTATACCTGGTGCTTTAAAGTTTTTTATCTGTTTTATAATTTTAACTACTTCATAAGTTGGTTCTTTTATTTTTTTCTTCATTTATTCCAAATTCACTCAAATTCCTATCTTCATTATTAGTAATTTCTTCTTCTGATAACAATTCTTCAAAATACTCTTTTGGTATCTTTATGACTTTTTCTTTTTCAGTTATTATTTTTCCTTCTTTATTTTTGCATCCTCTTATTTGAGGATTAAAATTTTGTACTAGTGAATTCATTTCTTTATAATATTTTCTTATTTTTTGTTTTATTATATTCGCTTATTAACTCTATTTTCCTCTTCATCGTCATCGCTTTTTTTCTTTTGATTACATATTTTATTTGCTTCCCTTCTCTTTTCTTGATATTTTTCTCTATTAGCTGTTGTATTTCTTTTGTATATATTTCTTTCTTGCTTTATTTTTTAATTTCTATTGCTTTCCTGCATTCATCATCAAACCATTCCTTTTGATTCTTTTATATTTCCCTATTATTTCTTCTGCTGCATTTATAGTTGTTGTTTTAATTATCTTCCATTTATCTTCTGTATTATTTTGATTTTCAAATTATTTAATGTCCTCTATTTTTCTTTGTATAATTTAATAGTCTCTTTATTTGTGAAAGCTTCAGTATTCCATTTCTCAATTCTTTCTGCTTTCCCTCTATTTATTATTGATATTCTTTGTCTCAATTTTGCACCAACCAACATATGGTCAGAGTCGCAGTTTGCACCTCTAAATGATCTTATATCAATAATTGATGTTGCCTATCTTTTAGAAATCAAAACATAATCTATCTGATTACACTCATTAGTAGCTGGTATAATCCATGTTCCTAAATGTATCCTTTTATGTGGAAAATTGTGCTCATTACTCTTAATTTATTAGTTGTTGCAAACCTGAGCAACTTTATTACCATTATCATTAGTTTCTTCATGTAGACTACAACTTCCAAACTACTCTTTAAATATATATTCCTTTCCTAATTTAGCATTAATATCTCCTAATACAATCATAGCATCTTTTTTTTGTATGCCTTACATGCTTTTTGCAAATCATAAAATTGGCCAGTAACGTTTTCATCGGCATTCTCAATTGGAGCATAAATATTTATAAATATAATGTCATGAAATTTACGTTTAATACATATTTTACACATTCTCTCATTTATTGGTGTAAATCCTAATATTGATTTGTAGACCTTTTTTGTTATAATAAAACTAACTCCATGTTCTCCTTCTTTTATAGGACAACTAAAGTGTAACTTATCTTTTTTATTAATTACTCCTTGTCCTTTCCATCTTATTTCCTGTAAGGCTGTGATATCCATACTATATTTCAATAATTCTTCTGCTACATTTTGCATTTTACCAGCCTGTAATAACGTCCTGACATTCCGTTTTCCGAATTTCGTAATATTTCTCATTAACCTTTTCCTTTACATGTGTTGTTTCCATAGAGTCAGTCCGGTTTCATATTGTTTAGCCTTCTCAACAAAATATTTTTTCTAGGAATGGGTTGTTAGTCCATTGTCAACCCCTCCTCCTTTATCTGGGCTTGGAACTGGCAACAGTATCATTCAGCTACTCAATCCACCCATCGAATACTGCAGGTGGAGTTGTCTCCAATCTACTATCTAGCTGAAAATTTATTTATCAACTTTATTTCAGATTCTGGATTCTGCTTGAAATTAACATAGCTGTTAATATTTTTAGAAGAAGCACAAACTAATACAGAATTTGAAATGTTTAAATTTTGTATATATGTGAAATTTTTATGCTTTTTTTAAATATTAAATATATAAAAGATAATGTTGTCATCTCTTTACTGAATTAATTCTTTATTGTTCAGGTGATTTCCAATTAAACTCTGACTTAGGATTAAGTGGATTTTCAACCCAAAGCTTACTTCAGAATTGGCCAGGCCAAAGCTCGATGTCAACAGTTATTAGTCAAAGCAGGTATAGTGGAATTATTTCCTCCTTGCAGCACTATAGTTTAAAATACTACTTTTTAGAAGTATTTTGCAAAAATGTTGAAGTGTCTGTTAGATTTGTTTTTTTCCTCTATACACAACTCATTCCAGATCTCTAGTTTATATTAAAATTTGGTATTTGGAATGGTTTCAAAAATCTGCAAACAATTTCAGTTTTTCTATATAATTATTCACAAAGGAACAAAATAAGCTGTTTATTTATTGCAATAACTCTAATGTCATGTGAATTTAATAAAATAAAAATAAAATATTTGTCAGTACATAAATATGGCTTGTTTCATAAATGCAATGTAACTTTGATACACCTATTGGATCAAGTACATCATTTGTAGAGCTCTTGAATAATCTAATTTATTAGAGATATCATGATGAGTCCTCCCAAAAATCATGAATGTCAGCTTGAAAATTTAACTTGGAAGTTTCAAACTGTTATTATAAACAAAAAAATTGCTTGATAATGTGTGACATAACACACATATATTCATCTGTGCAGTAATTTTTGTTGTTAAATTCCATGTTCAAGACTGGTTTTCACATTCAAGACTATTTAAAATGATAATTTTTTAATCTGTTTTGATGGATTTTTAATGAAAGTGTTACCTATGATCACTATTAAAATTCGTCAGTCACTTTACATTTATTTCTGGAAGGTACATACTGTAGACAATTGGCTCACTCATTTTCATTGTTGGGGAATGCTGTAACTATAGAAGAATGCTGTTAAAAAAAAACACACTTTTTTTGTGTATAATCATGTCTTACATTTAGATGTGGTTATTCATTCATACCCAAGCATTACAGGACTCTGGCTTGATGGATTTTATTTAAATGTGGTATTTCAAATCTTTACAACATTTTTTCGAGTCATTCTAGTTTTTGTTTCATTCAGACTATTTGCTGGGAAAGGAGTGCAAAAAGGTAAAATGGATCTAAATTATATTGCAGTAACTGTACTCTGGCTGGATGGAATTGAATAAAATTTGGGATTTAGGGTAGGCACTAGATACCCATGTGGTTTGTTTTTGATTTCATTTGGTGTGTATTATTCAAAATGACAGGAAGTCAATGACTCATTGAAGGAGGCCATACAGCGCCCACACCAGCTGTCATACCTTAAACTCATTCGCACTAGATGCACTTGCCACTAAAACAGGCAAACATTTCCACTCCAGTGCTCTGCGAGAGAAAAATCCAACTCCGTACCCCTTAAAATAAATAAATTTCATCAGTTGATATCTTATAACACACATTCAGAAGTTTATAAACCTCTATTGTATGTATCTGCAGTTCACATACTCTCAATCTGTTCTCATAAGCTATATTCCATAATCTTTGTAACTCTTGTTTGCACCCTTTCCACAGCCTCTTTATCCCCTCTAGATCCAAAAGGCCAAATTTTCACAAAAGTTCAGGTACGGAATCATCAAGATCATGTAAAGAGGCAAAATGTGACTTCCTTATCCTTATGTGTCAGTTCATTTCAGCATTGCAATTATTCTCTGTGCTGTATTTGCAATTTTTGTTATGTGACCTCCGAACTTCAGTCTGCTATCCACTATAGCTCTAAGATCCCTAGCCTCGCCAATTTCTTGTGCATAATCCCACTAGTTAATATAGTTAATATGCTACTAGAAATCTCATCATGCCAAACTGCATAACTTTACTCTTACTAACATTGAATTGACAGCCATTACTTTCCCAGATTTTCAGCCTGTTCAAATCATTCTGTAAGTGCTGGATATCATTAGCATTTCTGATTGTCCTGCCTATCTTTTCATTATCAGCAAACAGTCAAACATCTATCAGGTCTTTCCAATATCATTAATGTATAGATAGACCAACAATGGCCCAAGGACTGATCCCTGGAGAACACCACTGGTCACCTTAAATCTGCTAGATTTGCAACCACCATACACCACTTTCTGATGTGTCCTTCAACCACCCACTTATCCAAGTCAAGAGTTTATATTTTTGCAACAGTCTTTCTTGTGGTATTCTATCAAACACCTTAACAAAGTCCAATGGTAATAATGTATCCATTCCCTTTATCCAACTCACTCATTATTATAAAATATAAGTAGATTGCTTAAAAACATGACCTCTCTATAGTAAACCCATGCTGTTCCTTGCAAATTATAGCTTGTCTTTCAACCCATTTCTGTATACAATTATTAAAAACAACACGTAAGTCCACTGTAATAACTTTAATTAATAAATAAGGTAGATATTTCATACTAAAACTAATAGTACATCTTCAGTGTTACAAAAAGATAGGAATAGAATACAAGTAACGAACATTCGGTGGATCACCTATTAAAATACAATGCTGTCGCGAGCTAGGATATGAACCTGCATCTGTTCATATGTCGATGAGGCGTTCATATTTGAACCTGCATCTATAAAGGAGAATAGTTTTATCCCACTGGATATTAAGGGTAGTGGTAATACTGTGTTGTGCTAGACCAGACTTCTCAGGTTTGTTGTAATCAATATAATCTTTAATTCTTTTTTCACAAAATGGCCAGTTTGTCCAAAATGAGAAACATCACATTCACAGGGAATTTGGTAAACGCCAGCCAAAGACAGAGATGACAGTTTATCTTTTGTAGAAGGCAATAAGGAAGAAATTTTGTTGATAGGAATATAAGTGGGAATCAATTGGTACTTTTTTAAAATTCTACCTATAGGTTCTGAGATTCCTGGAATGTAGGGGGATTGGAACTCTGCGAACTGCTGAAGAAACCTTAGGTATTGGAACATAAGATTCAATTATCTGTTGGATTTGATTAGGGTGGTAATTATTAGATACCATTAACTTTTTAATGATGGAAAGTTCTTGTTGTAAGATTTCTGGAGAAGAGCAAACTTTATGTGCCCTATTAATTAGAGATTTTTGTTTACCAATATCCCATTAGCCGACACAGTCAATTTATTATATGAAGATTACCCTCCAGATATTGCAAAAATTTTCGAATTTGTTATCCATTCAGGTTATTTTAGTTGGAAAAACAACTTCTACAAACAAGTTGAAGGTACTGCTGTGGGTAGTCCTTTGTCTCCACCTTTGGCTAACTATTTTTTGAAACAATTCGAAGAGACTATGTTTTCATCCATTCACCCTCAACTATCTCTTTGGTATTGTCATGTCGATGATGTTTTTGCCATTTGGTCACATACTGAAGATGAGCTTTCCAACTTTCTACAACAGATAAATAGCCTTCGTCCTGGTATCCAATTCACCATGGAAAAGGAAAATTCTGGTACTTTATCGTTTTTGGACATCCTGCTTACTTGAACTTTTTTTGGTACCTTATCTACAAGCGTCTTTCGAAAGCCCATATTTACTGGCAGATACATTCATAAAAAGTCTGCTCACCATACATCTCAAAAATTTGGCATTCTTAAATCTCTAATTAATAGGGCACATAAAGTTTGCTCTTCTCCAGAAATCTTGTAACAAGAAGTTTCCATCATTAAGAAGTTAATGGTATCTAATAATTACCACCCTAATCAAATCCAACAGATAATTGAATCTTATGTTCCAATACCTAAGGTTTCTTCAACAGTTCACAGAGTTCCAATCCCCTACATTCCAGGAATTTCAGAACCTATAGGTAGAATTTTAAAAAAGTACCAATTGATTCCCACTTATATTCCTATCAACGAAATTTCTTCCTTATTGCCTTCTACAAAAGATAAACTGTCATCTCTGTCTTTGGCTGGCATTTACCAAATTCCTTGTGAATGCGATGTTTCTTATTTTGGACAAACTGGCCGTTCTGTGAAAAAAGAATTAAAGAACATCAATATTATATTGATTACAACAAACCTGAGAAGTCTGGTCTAGCACAACACAGTATTACCACTACCCTTAATATCCAGTGGGATAAAGCTATTCTCCTTCATAGATGCAGGTTCAAATATGAACACCTCTTTAAAGAAAGTTGTGAAGCTTTTTTTACACCGACCGAATTTAAATCGAAATGATTGCTTCTCTCTCTCAAAGATCTGGGAGACTTTTATTTTATGTAATCATTAAAAAACTAATTATCTTAAATATTAATTATTTATTAATTTCTTTCATTTCCTAGCTCGCGACAACATTGTATTTTGATAGGTGATCCACCGAATGTTCATTACTTGTATTCTATTCCTATCTGTTTGTAACACTGAAGATGTACTACTAGTTTAAGTATGAAATATCTACCTTATTTATTAATTAAAGTTACTGTGGACTTACATGTTGTTTTTAATAATTATACTATGCCACAGGTCCCTCTAAAAATAAGAAACATTTCTGTATATAAGTTTTTACCAACTTCTCTAAAATCTTCACTACTTCATAAATACTGATAGGGTGGTAGTTAGTCACATGTTGATGTCACCATTGTGCAAAAGAACTATCATACATTCTTTCCATTCCTGTGGTATCTTTCCTGAGCTGAGATTCAATTTGTACAAACATCTCAAGAGTATAACCATTTCAGCTGAACATTCCCTTAACATATGTGCTGATATCCTATCTGTTCCTGTTGTCTGGTTATGCAACAGCTCTTGAATCTCATTGTCATGAACCACTATTAATTTCTCCAATGTAGTGGTAATGCTGTGCCCAATGTTATGTATACCTGGTTGATAGATCTCAACAAGGTGAGTACTAGTTATTTGAACAATCTCATCAGCTTCTGATGTACATCAACATTCAGTAAAGTTATTTTTTCACATTCATTCTTTCTTTTACTTGTGCATAACAATAAAATTCTTTTGAATTGCCTTTAGCCTGCACTTCCAATTTCTTGTCATACTCAGATTTAGCTTTCTGTACAATACTTGTAAATTTTCTGGTATGCACGTCATATATTTCATAATTCCTCTCACTCTTATTCACATGATATTCCTTCCACATAATCTTCTTATCCCTTGCTTAGTAGGTTACACATCCATTTTTTCTCTCCTGCCTTATTTGTTCTTTGAACTCTAGACACATTCAGATACTGCCTCATTTAACTACATTTCAGAACTTCTCATTCATTGCTGATAAATTTCCCATTAGTAATTAATACCATGGGACATAAGATAGTATTTCTCTGAGTTTGTCATAATTTCTAGCTTTGTAGTTCAGCATGTAACCTGTCCTAATTGGAACATCCATATAGTTAGCTACTTTTCAGCACCATGCAGCATGATCACTGTCATGGTGACAAAATACATTCTTAACAAATGACACCTTCCGGTGATCTGATCAAATCTAATGCTCTTTGCTTTCAAATTCCTTCTTTCACATTCTGCATGAGGAAGTTGTCTGCAACAATTCATTAAATTCTCCTTCACTCTTATGTGAGTTTTCTGTGCTACCAAGTTAATGTTTGAATAATTTAAGTCAGCTTTCATGATTACTCGCCTAGTACCCATCAAAGTCTTCATTAATTAAAAACCCTTTAAACTAAGACTGATAATTCTCTATTATGATTTCTATTAAAACTGAGTTTTATTTAGGTTTGATTTCTGTTAGATTATTTCTGTTGGTGAAAGAATTGTGTTTAAACAGAATTATAAGTCTAAAGTGCATAAGGCAAAACTAGGCTAGATTTAATAAAAGGCATCATAACTTATGAGAACTTTTCTGATTTTTTAATTTTTATTTGGAATTAGTAACTAATCTAAAACTCAACAGGTGTAAATTCAAATTTTTATCTGTTAATTATCATAAAAAATTTGCATTTTGTTGATTTTTTCTACTTGTGCTTTTTGTTTACCTTTACTGATAATGATCGGTTTATTGTCATACCTACAATCTAACGATGCATATAATGTTGATTTAGAATCTGGATTTAGAAAATATCTAACATTATTTTGCTTTTAGGTTTGAACAACACAAGTGATGATTAAACTTTTTGCCCAGGATTTAATTTAATGAGAATTATTAATTTTCTTAATATTTAAAGTCTAAGTTAACAAATTTAAGATATCTTCTCATCAAATATAAGCATTTGTCTTTCCTGGCTTCACAGGTCTCCCTCTCTTTTTATTCTTATATAAATGCTCTTTCCATTTCTCTAATTCTCTCTCATTTATCTCTGTGATTCCTTGATCTTTTTCATTTAAACTATAAATACCTGGTGTAATTTTTGTGCATACTTTGATATTTCTTTTTAACAGTATATTTCTTAACCATATAACAGAATGGGAGTGGCCATTGCTTTATAAAATGTGAGCTAGATTTATTGCATTTTGGGGGGGGGGGCATATTTTTATTTGTTCCACAGATTTTCAGAAATTTATTTTTTCATCTATATCTTTGTCTCTTAGATAGGATAGTTCAATTATTTAGATTGCATAATATCATGTGCCACCTGTTCTATTATTTTATCTTCTATCTTCTGTGACCATTTTTGATAAAACATGAGCCCTATCTTTAAATACCTTGCTGGCTGCAATTTTTATTCTTCTAGTCTGTACATTGTGTGTGTGTGTGAGAGAGAGAGCTTAATTCAATTTTGATGAATAAAATATAAAATTAATAATGGTTATTAATTAGTGAAATGACAAGGCAATTATTTAATGGATGATAAGCATGCTTCGCTATGGTCGAACTATATAATAAACTGTTTGTTTTCCTCAAACATCTTATGCATCTCTGAATGGTATAAGGTAAGCTTTCTGTGACAGGTATAAACATTTGTAAGATAGGGACATTTGTTTCCTACTTTTGATGATCTGATAAACCCATTTTGTGTTATAATAAATTTAGTTTAATCTTTTATCCAAGTGTGAGCAAACAAAGTTTGCACCTGAAAGTATCTTTAGGACTGGCGTAAGGTGGTACAACACTGGCCAACTCGTTGCAAAGGTGGAGCAAGCTAACATCACTCCTATCTCAGTATCTCCCATAATACAAAACACATCTCCTTGCGGGTATGTATAATGTTATGCATTAAGGGAAGGGCCACTACCCACTAATTACTTCTACTAATTAATAACCATAATTAATGCATAACATTATACATATCCGCAAGGAGATGTGTTTTGCATTATGGGAGATACTGAGATAGGAGTGATGTTAGCTTGCTCCACCTTTGCAACGAGTTACCCGGAGTTGTACCACCTTACCCCAGTCCTGAAGATACTTTCAGATGCAATATCACACTTGGATAAAGGATTAAACTAAATTTATTGTAGTTTAACCAAGTGAAAAATAAACTTTCACCTCTTAGCAAAGAATTTTCAATTCTTTGCTAAGAATCTTCATTCTAAATTTTTGTGTGACATTTAAGTAAAATGGGTCGTGCGTGTGTGTGTGTGGGGGGGGGTATATGTATTATATGCATTTAAATATAAATGGAGTGCTATCAGAAAGTATGATTAAAATAGATGTGAATTAAATTTTTACAAATTGAAATTTATTTACAAATGTAAATTATTTATGATCAAATTAAGTAATGATTACGGACATATATCTCCCAATGCACATATCCATACTGCATAGCATTACACATGTCTGTAAGGATATGTGTTGCATTATGGGATACTGAGGCAATTGATGTGAAGTCATTAGCCTTTATATACATGTAACCCAGTCGTAAAGTGACTTCACACACAAATGTTGTTTGCTTACACTTGAATAAAGGATGAAACCGAGAATATAATTTCTTGGCATCTTTAATTTATAGTATAGCGAGGTGAAAATACTTTCAACATCAAACAGTCTTCCCGAACCCTACTTATGATACCTTTTTTGGTTTTTCATAAAGTACCACTGTGTGACAGCTATTTGACTAATTAAATTTCTTGCAGACATCATGATAGTTCTTAGATAAACAATGGAAATACATAGTTGACTGAAAATTTTACTCTGTACAGCTTCCATCTATATTGTAAAATTTTAGAACAATGAATATTACAGCTAGAAGTCTGCTAGCTATAATACCCATTTGGCATAATGTGTAAAAAACAAAATAGTGGTTTGTGTTGTTAAACTAGTCCTAGGTTGAAGAGTGTTGAATAAGGATCCATTACTCCCCCCCCCCCCCTCTCCATCGTAGTTATGCCTGAGGTTTGGTTGAGTGTTTTTTCCCTGGCTTATATCCTCACTCATACAACCATTGACCAGGGTATTATTACTACTACTGAGGGTGAGGAAAACACTCAGATTTTAGAAAGAATATGGAATATTATATATTGCATTATATAAAAATGTCAGTGTACTTGGAATAAGGTGACAGCTGAGTGTATGAATGATGATTAGAAGATGCTGCTGAAAATATGTTCCTAACAGCAGAGCTTCAAGATTAGTACTATCAGTATAAAAAGCACCATTAGAAAAGAAATGGAACTAGCAGAAGAATTAGATAAGTACCAGATCAACATAATAGGTGTAACTGAAACAAAGAAGGCAAACACAGGTGGGTGAGATATTTCTAAGCAACAACAACCAAGGAAAGGGTAGCTATGGTATTCAAAACTAAAGAGGAGGATAATCTTGAATGGCAGTCATCAAATAAGGGAAGAAATACATCAGAAAGCAGCTGACACAACAACAGAAAATAAAAGCAAAAGTTGATCCTTGTTAAAGATTTAAATAGAGTAGGAAATGATTACCAGACATAAAGAAATGTTTTGGGAAAATTTGAAGAAAAGAGCAAAGCAAATGATAATGGTCTGTGTTGCTGGGATTTCTGTTCAGGATGTGGACTAGTCATTTAAGCATCTTTTAGAGATGAACTGTAGACTCAAATACACCTACATTATTCAAGAATAAATGAATGAGTTTGAAAACAAGAACCAAAGTTTGAAGATTCAGTGACAGATTCAGAAGAAAACATTAATTCAGCTGGAGAGGCATGCGATAAAGGTTGTCTGCAAGGATAGAAGAATCAGAACTCCTTGGTAAACTTAGAAGCTAAAGAGGTAGTCAAGGAAAAGAACAAAGAATATCAAAAGTTCCTGGAAAGTAAGTCTGCTTGTACTCTTAGAGAATACAGAGAAAAATGTAAGAAAGTGAAGCACTGTGTAAAACTAGCTAAACAAAATTCATGCAAAGGCTTTGGTAAGAACATTGAAGATAACTATTAGGAAGGTGGTAAAATTTGTTATTGCCAGTTTTCTGTCTGGACGTACACTATGTGTGGTGGTGGATGGTTCCTTATCCTCTCACCATTCAACTAATGCTGGGGTTCCACACGGTTCTGTCCTCTCACCAACCCTCTTCCTACTATATATCAATGACCTACTTCATTTGACCTCCAACCCAGTACACAGTTTTGCACACGACAGCACATTACACTCCTCCCTTTCTTTTGATAAACCTTATTCCACTCAACTCACCTCAACCTACAGACATCAACCACCACTGCCCCCACCACTGCCCTCAGAAGTGAGGGCAGTGGTGGTTGATGTCTGCCCTCACTGCCCTCAGAAGTGAGGGCAGACATCAACCACCACTGCCCTCACTTCTGATCTCCAAACTATCCTCCAATGAGGTTCAGATAACCTAGTCAATTTCAATGCTAATAAAACCCAGATCTGTCTTATTTCTCATTTAAAAAAAAAAAAAAAAAAAAAAAAAAACATTTTCTTCCATTATTATATTTGACAACACCCAAATTTCTTAATTTGAGATTTCTCTTCTTGGAATTACCCTGACATTAAGCCTCTCCTGGCAGACAGCCATTGCATCCTCAGCTTCTAAAAAAACTAGGATTTTTCTTTTGCTCAAGATGTTACTTCACCCCTGAACAGCTGTTAACCTTATACAAATCACAAATCTGCCCAACCATTGAATACTGCTTTCACTTATGGGGGCCCCCAAAAGCTCCCTCAAAATGTGCTTGACTCAATACGGAAGAGAGCAATCAGACTTATTAATGACCCATCTCTTACCAACTCACTCCTCCCACTTTTGCACAGACGACCAGTATCTGCACTATGTGTATTCTACAAATATTTCCATGGAATATGTTCGTCTGAAATAGCATCAATAATTTCCCCCACTTGGTACTAAGCTCATTGGAACACTTGCTGCTGCTGTCAACATCCCTTCACAATGCACCTTGAAACCCACAGAACAAGTTTCTTCTCCTCCTCCTTCATCCCTGCAACTGCTGTACTATGGAACAATCTTCCCCCCTGATGCATTTCCCAAGGAATACAATATACAGACATTTTAAGTCAAATGTGAACAAGTACCTTCTTTCCCAACTCACCACCCATGCATGCTACTAATGTACTATAGGTTGATCAACCAACCTCTTGTGTATAGGCTCAACAGAAAATATTCTGGAGGCTATTTAAAAAGGCTTAGGAATGGAGGAAAGAATACTGTAAAAGGAATCAGAGATAAAGGTGACACAAGAAAGCTGAAGAGAAAGATATTCTAGATCAGGGATGGAGAACCCTTGGCATGCAACCCGGGGCTCACCTTAAAAAAATAAAGAAAGAAAGAAATATGGCCAGCCTGGCTGGCTAGGTAGTTAGCGTTTCTACTCCCCAGCCAGAAGGCTGTAGGTTTGAATCCCGCCATGGGCATGGATGTTTGTGATTGTCCATGGAAATACCAGTGGTGGTGGTCAGCAATAGATGGCATTGGTGAAGACAGAGTTGTAGATTAGATGCCCTCCCTCGATGAGTCTTTGGACTCCCTGGAGGTGACAAATATCGTTGGATATTTTAATAATAATAAAATATCCAACATGTTCTGATAGGTTTTCATTGCATCATACATGAGGAGACAAAAGCTGACCTAAAGGAACTTCGAGAAGCGATGCAAACAGTAACAAGGTTGTTAATTACATTTCTGCACATGCTTTGAATAAAAGACAATTTCAGAATCTATTGAATGAAGTGGATTCGGTGTACCAAGGACTAACAATGTTCTTTGGCTTCGTCGAGGTCTTGTTCGTTGTTGTATGGCTGGATGAGATAAATCTCTTTTTGACTAATCAACAAATGTTTTATAAAGAAATGTATGATATCATGTGGGTTTGTAAACTGATGTTTTTTTTTTGCAGATTTTTGCAAACATTTAAATTACTTGAACCTAGACTCTTGATGTTGTGTTTGATGACATGAAGGCATTCAAAATGAAATTAGGAGTTTTTAATAGGGATGTAGACAGTGAGAGATATTTTCCAAACCTAAAGAAATACATCAATAATCTCCAAAAGGATGACATAACAGACTGCCAATGTCTTCAAAAGCTATTTTTAAATGTCATTGTGTCAACTGTTGAGCAGTTCTCTCTAAGATTTGTTAAGTTCATTTGTTAAATTAGGAGAGACTGCAAAATTCTTTAAGTTTCCAGACACTGTAAAACTGGATGAATTAAACTTGCTGATGTTTTTTGTGGATAAAAATGAATGATTTTGAAGTGCAGTTGGTTGATTTTCAAAGTAGCTCAATTTGCAGACAGAAATGTGTTGACCTCAGAGTTAACTTGGAAAATATTGAAAAGAAGCAATTAGAAATGGGAGTAACAGAAAGAAGTGTGGAAAAAGATATACTAAGGACTTGGAATACTACTCCAGAAACGTTTGTATGTTTAAAAACTCTTATAATAGCATTATTATCCATTTTTCCATCTACATATTCTTGTGAATCATTGTTCTTAGTGAAGAACAAATGATGAAAATAGTAGCACATGCATATCTCTAAAGGTTACAAAATATAAACCTAATATGTCATCAGTGATGCAGCAGCAGAAGTCTCATTGATGCTAAATAAATAAAACATCCACTATTTTTCTTTCTCTAGTTTTGATTTGATGTTTTTGCTAAAATTGGTAAAGCTTAACTTTTGTTTAATATATTATGTGGGTAACAACATTTTATTTTATCTGTAATTTTTATGTATTGTAGGGGATTAAGACTTAATAAAAGAATATCTTTAATTTTATTTTCTTTTATTGTGCTTTAGGCAAGTAAAATGATTATGAGGTTGTGCACTGTAATATATTGGAAAAACTTGAAAAAATTTGTCTGATTGATCTTTATAAAAAAACAAAAACAAATTCAGAATTATTGTTTACTGTTTTGCTGATATTAAAAATTGCGTCTTTAAATTGTGTGGATCTATATGGCAACTAGAATTATGCTTAAAGGCAAATAAAACATATTACACTATCAACAGAGTAGAAGGACTTTTAAGTAAGAATTCCGTCACTAATTTTTACGCTCATTCAATCTTCTTTCAATATTCTTTGATTTTGCTGCTCTAGCGTGATTTTTTTTATTATTATTTGAAAAGGTTCTTCCAATACTTAAAAGACAATAAATAATAACATGTTACCCAAAATTTCGGTTGGCATGTGAGAAAATTTTGCATCAAAGATTTAGTGATTTTGGCATACAAATTAAAAAGGTTACAGATTCCTGTTCTAGATGTTTGGAGTAATTACTTTGAAAGATTCCTAAATGAAACAGGCAGTGCAATGATAGAAAACACTGCACCGAGCAGGAATACCTATCCATACTGGAAGTACAAAAAAAAATTAAAAATCTGAAATGTGGAAAGTCAGCTGGAGTAGATAAAATTCAACCAGAAATGCTCGCATATGGAGGTATGAAAGTTTGTGTCTGCACTGCATAATTCAGAAGGCCTACTCAGAGGGTTGAATTCTAGATGATTGGAATAGAACTCTCATAGCACTTATCTATAAAAAAAGGAGAATTTCCCTACTGAGTGTTCTTGGTAAGATTTATCCAAGTATACTTAAGAAACAGCTAAGAAAAATTGTGAAAGGGGAAGCTTGGTAAAGAACAAACTGGATTCAAGTCAAATAGAGATTTTCAGGATCACATTTTCACTTTCAGACAAATAGTTGAGAAATCTTGTGAATATAACATGGTTCTGAATTTAAGTTTTGTAGATCTGGAATAGAATATGCCAAGAGAAAAGCTCTTTAAAATGCTACATTATATCAAGCAATACATAGTCCCTATTTGAACTGCAAGTCTGTAGATGAAATCGAAGGAGGTACAACATGGGTGCATATTATCTCCACTGTTATTCATCATCTGTATTGATCATATTA
This sequence comes from Typopeltis vanoorti, assembly GCF_054136105.1. Lineage (NCBI taxonomy): Eukaryota > Metazoa > Arthropoda > Arachnida > Uropygi > Thelyphonidae > Typopeltis > Typopeltis vanoorti. Next base: position 129,480,728 of record NC_143551.1, read on the forward strand.
TTCAGGAGAGTGGTATTAAACCTAATATCAGAATTAGTGATATTAGTTTCAGCTCTTTACTTTATACAGATGATATTATACTTTTAAATAAAGCCAGTTTGCAAGATTCTCTGGTTAAATTGAATAACTGATGTCATAAATTTGGTATGAAAATCGGCAATAAAATGACAAAGACGGTGAAAATAGGTGGAAACATTGAAAACATCTGTATCCTGGATGAAGAACCTCTAAAACAAGTAAAATACAGGTATCCCTTGATTAACGCGGTTGATTAATCCCTCGATGTTACCGCGTATATCAAAATCACGTTAATCAAATCTAATAATCAATGGTAAATTACAATTCGACCATGACCCATTATTGTATTAATAATTCGTTTTATATGATACTCTTTTAGGAAAGATAGAAAATGAATGCAAAGTAAATGTTTAATAAATACTTGTACCTACATTATTTATTGCATTTTTTTTATCAAAAGAATTTATCAACAGTCGTTTGAACAGTTTTAGTTTTTTTCTTATCAGCATAAATTCTACGATAACAAACAAAATGACTCTCCAGACCTTTGCAAATGAGCAATAAAACATAAAGAAAAAATACTGCAAATATAATACATGATGGTACAAATTAAGTGGATATTGAATCCAACATTATTTCATAGCCGAATATAGAAACTACAAGAGTTTCGTGTTGAATATATAGAAACTAAAAGTTTCGGTGGATGCAAGCATAAGTAACCTTATGGGCAACTCGTAGTAAAGGTGGATAAGCTCCAGATCACTTTCCTTAGTATTTTCCATAATTAAAAGCACATCTCCTAGAGGACATGTATGATAAATAAGCCTTTGGCTCTCTATTTCAGTAATACATGATGGTTACAATCTAGAAATTATTGAACAAAGAATCAAAAAAAAAAAAAAAATTAAACCATACTATACTGACATTGGAGGTCGCAGTATCTCTCAGACAAAATTTACTGTCAAATATCAGAAACCCTTACATAATGTGTTAAACCAAACTGACAGCAAAAAACAGTGCAGAATATCACTTGTAACATATGAATGCACAGCTACTCATGACCTCCAAGCTATACACTGAATTGTGTAAGAATATTTATATTGAACATTTTGCCTGTATCTGTCAGATCAGCTGCAAGCTCCGCAGGGTTAAAGGCGCATTAATCAAAACTCTTGCTGTGTATATCAAGGGATTGCCGCAATTAATTTCGGCGCGTTAAGCAAGGAATACCTGTATTTCAACTATTTAGGAACAAGTTGTAGTGAAAATGGCAAATTAAATATGGAAATGGACAACAGAATTAGTAAAGCTGGTATGGTAAGAAGTTAGATGCATAAATTTATATGGAATAAGGTCTGCACAATTATGTATTTATATATTTTGATGTCGTGTCTTTTTTTTTTATTTATTATTATTATTATGCCATACGCTAAATAAATAATATGGAATAAGAGAGAAATTAGTCAAAACAATAAATTAGTTGTATACAAGGCAGTGTTCAAACCAGTTTTAACTTATAGATCTGAGAACTGGAAGTTGCAAATACAAAGCATTCTGAGAAAGATTAGGAGAGTGAGCAGATGGTATCAATGGCACTATGATATTAAAACAAGGATATTGGAAAAAAAAACTTGCCATTGTTAACATGCAGGAATGTTAGCAGAGCTAATATCAGGTGGCCTAAACAGAATGAAAGAGGAAAGATTAGCAAAACAAGTGTTCTTTGCTAGGTTGACAGGAAAAAGATCCAGAGGGAGACCAAGATGTATGTGGATTGATACAGTAAGAAGTGCCTTAGAACAGTGTTTCCCAAACTTATGGATGTAAAGACCCCCTTTGGAAAAATTCAAAATATTTCACAGCTCCCATTGAAAAAATAATCATAATGCAGTCATTATTATAATATTTATTGTATTTATATTCAATACAAAATATACACAGCAAATATTGCAAAAATCAAATGCAAATATCATTTTTAGCATCTTATGTATACACATTTGACATGGCACATTATCTTATATTTTTAGATAGATATATTGTTATTGTACATTTGCAGTACAAGCACATGAAACATATAGTTCGTTGTTTTAATACTTCAGCCTTTCTTTGAAAAAACTCAATTGTCTTACTCTTATATTTCCCATGAACTATCTAAATGGCGACAAAGTTTTCTGGGTCGCATGCAATCATTTGATAACTGTTTCCAGCAGATTACACACACACACAGGTTTGTTTGGATCATTATATGATGGTACAAACCCATATTTCAAATGAGAAGGATCGTATTTTCAAATTTTTTCATACAACATTTTTTGCCTCTTGTCGTCTGGTGCCAAAGAAGATGCAGACTGTTCTGGTAAAATATGAGATACTGTCGATTATGAGTCGTTTGACTGTTTCTGCTTCTGCTCATTATTCTTTTTTTATTATTATTATCAGCCCTTATCCATCTCAAGGTTAAATTTTTAACGTAGAATTGATCAAATAACAGGCGTTTATAGTTCTGATATATGTGATCTGTGCTATCAGTGCAGTCGCCCTGCACCTAAAGCATATTTCTTTCCCATGCATTGCCCACACCTCTGTACACTAGCAATAAAACATTAATTTAAAGTGCAAAAAACTTGATCGTTTTAAAGGAGTGCAAGATTTTGCGTTTGTAAGCTTTTTTTTTTTTTTTGCTTCTTTCTTGCCTTTCAAATGAAACTTATATGAATAAGCATATATTTCCTAATATTCATTAAGCGCTGAAATACACAGGAATCTAAACATTGGTGTTGTGAACCAACACCAATGTGATTTTTTCCATTAAAATATAAAAAATAACAAAAACTTAAATACATTTCTTTTAAGATAAAAAAAAAAAAATCTACTTAGTCGTAAAACATTTTAAATTTGTTTTCATTATTTCATGCCCCCCCCCTCCCCATGGAGCCATGGCCCACAGTTTGGGAAGAGCTTCCTTAGAAGAAAGAAATATAGGATCTAATAATGTTGGAGGCTTGACAGGGACAGATTAATTTGAAGGAAAATTGTCAGTTGGAAGATAGTAATGATATAACTTTCTCGTGTAGTTCTATCATAATATCTTGTACACACCCTAAGGGTTCATGTCAGGAATTTGATGATGATGATATTTATGCCTTCAAGAACTTCTTAAGAGTTAGAGGTTGATAATGAAGCTATAGAAGAAGCTCTCAAAAATCTTAGAGCTAGAAGCACAGAGTTGCAGGAGAAGAGTGAAAAATGCAAAATAATAAGAAGCCACTTACCTAAAAAAAAAAAAAAGTTTACAATGAAAAAAATTGGCATTTGTCTCTCTTAATAAAGAATTCAGTTGTTTCAGGAAATCAACATGGAGAGATTTAGCAAAGTAGAACAGTGATGCAAGTGGCACTTGCTTGCTGCAGAGAAATTACTTTTGCAATAAAGATAAAGGTAAACCGTGCACACTAAGTTAGATGTGCACATTTTTAAATAACCTCACTTCTGTTTGTCACCTCATCCTATAAAGTTGGTCCCAGAAGAATTTGTTTTTGATGACCTAGTTTCCCCCTGCTTCCTGATGAATCTTCCAATTAATGAAGCAGCAATTTTGAAGAATTACTCTTGCTCCATGTTTCAAGCTGATTATTTTACTGGTAGGTGAACTAAAGCACTGTATACTCTTTTCCATTATTTATTAAAGTACTGTATACAATAAATTTATGTTAGAATTTGTAGTATTATTTATTGTATTATTTCACTATAAACAAAGAATGAAATTAGTTATGTACTGGGTGATTATAAAATAACGTCAAGTGTTCAGAGCCCTCTAGCGAGTAATGTATTTGACGAAACACACTAATATTCGGTAGACGTACACAGCGGAACATGAGGATTCGATTTAATGAAAAAAAATAGTACCAAAAGTCACCAACAGGGGAAATTTTGGCACTGTTTACAGAGTAAAATGCATTAATTTGCATTATAGCGTTACAATAAAAAGAAAGCCTGTGAGATTTCTTATCATTCGTAGACGAACTGCTTTTCGATGCCTCTTACCTTATGTAAGCGTGCTTTGTTAGTCAAACTCTATTATCAGCGGAACAATAATGCCAGTGCTTGTCTTTGTGATTTTCGGTATGAAAAATTTACGAAAAGGACCGATTAGTGTAACAAACTTATGAAAACTGATTCGGCGATTTGAAACTACTGGAACTCTAGCGGTGCAGGTAGGCAGGGGACGCAAACCAATCAATCACCGACAAGTTGCAACTGCTATTGTGGAACAGGAGATGATGAATGTGCAGGGTACCAGCAATGCACGAGCAAAATCCCGGCAAATGGATGTCGCATACACAACGGTGTGGAAAATTTTTACCCTATAAAATCAGTCATGTTCAAGCATTGTGCCCTGGTGATGCGACCACACGAATTGACTTATCTTTGCGATTCTTAGCGCGCATGGAAGTGGATGATGCATGGCCGTGGCATATTTTATGGAGTGACAAAGCGCACTTTTATTTGAACGGCGATATTAACACACGCAACTGTTGCATTTGGGCTGCAACTAATCTGCACATGTGTCTGCAGAAGACTATCCACTTGCCCAAAGTCGCAGTGTGGTGTGGATTTACGGCATCTTTTATCATCGGTCCATACTTTTACGAGGAAAATCGCCAAAATGGACCAGTGACCTGTTCCGTCAATGCTAACAGGTATGCCAATATGCTACAGAACTTTGTGGTTACACAACTGCAGCAAAGAGGATGTCTTGATTCGACCATCTTCATGCAGGATGGTGCACCTCCCCCACATCGGACTTCAGGTACAGTGTTTTGCGACAACATTTCTCTGACAGAAGAATCATTAGTCGTGCATTTCCCACACCATGGCCACCGAGATCGCCTGATCTCAATCCTTGTGACTTTTGGCTGTGGGAATTTCTTAAAAGTATTGTGTATCAAGGACATGTACCCGATATTCCAACTTGAAAGATCGAATAACGATACATGTGAGACAAATCAATTGCGATATGTTGTGCACTGTATGCAGTTCCTGGAACATCAGAATGGTGGTCATATTGAACCTCATAAACGTCATGAAATTGATGTGCTGTCTCTCATTTGCTATTTAGTTATTCATTAGTCACACCTACTAAAATTAATTTGGCAGTCCCAAAATTTCCCCTGTTGGCGACTTTTGGTACTATTTTTTTTTTTTTTTTCGTTAAATTGAATCTCCATGTTCCACTGTGTACGTCTACCGAATATTGGTGTGTTTCGTCCAATACATTACTCGCTAGAGGGCTCTGAACACTTGACGTTATTGTATAATCACCCGGTATAACAAAAGATATAGTGGGTGTTCTGTAGTAGTATGGCAACATTATTTTAAAAATATCATTAAACTTGTATAAAAACTTACTTTATTAAGGAAAAAAAAAACTGTTCTGTTTTTATATCAGTTTAATCCTTTATTTCAGAAATATAATGCTGTGTAAATTTAGATGAGGCAGATATGGTTTACAATCATTAACAATTTTTAACTTGATCACATCTTCTCAGTTTGAAAATGTGTACACAAAATATCATCGACACACTAATAGGTGTTGAATGTTATTCATAACTTATTTTAATGTATTACAACACCAAACCAACTAACTTATATTAAAAAAAAAAAAAAAGTTTATTAACTGGCTTATATTTCACTAGATTTCAAATCAGCATCTTTAGAGCACATTACATGTTACAGTCAACATGCAACAATGAGTAAAAACACAACAATGCAAATTGTAATGGACAAATGATCTATGTTCTAATTTGGTGCCCTCTAATGTTATAAAAAAGAAGTATTATAGCTATGTAGGAATTGATTATAAAATAAGTCTCCCAAATTTTTGGCAATTTAATGCAACCATACTTGTTCAGGTTAGGAGTCAGCCATGGCTATGAAGCATTCTCCTAACCTGAACAAGTATGATTGCATTAATTTGCCAAAAATTTGGGAGACTGTTATCTTACAATAACAGTCTCCCAAAAACGATCAACTCCTTTTTTCAACATTAGAGGGCACCAAATTAGTACTTTAGATCTTTTGTATGTTAGAATTTGAATTATTCAAAGTTTATTCACTTGATTATACTATACATTAAAGATGACAAGAAATTATATTCTTGGTTTCATCCTTTATCCAAGTGTAAGCAAACAAGTTTGCACATAAAATAACTTCATGACTAGACTACTTGTATTATATAGAGGCTGGTGACTTCACATCAATTGCCGCATTATCCCATAATGCAAGGCACATATCTTTACAGACATGTATAATATGTCTGCATATTATACAGACATGTATAATATGCAGACATATTATACATGTGAGAAAATACCTCTCCAAAAACTTGTGTGATCCCTCAGATTACCCAACGAGTGACCTGAAGGATCATTTAACTCAGTGGTAGTTCCACTCAGTGACAGGTTTACCCAAGTGTAACCAAAAATATAATTTCTTGACATCTTTATACAAACATCTTTTTCATTGTCTTTTAGCATGTTTTCCATATATAAGTAGTCTAAAGGTGTTACAACTTATTATTAAAACACTCTGGATTAGATATAGATGTTGAAAGATTTTTCACTTGGTTATACTATAAATTAAAAATGCCAAGAAATTATATTCTTGGTTTCATCCTTTATTGTTATATGGGCACCTCCATGGAGTTCTAAGACTCATCGCAGAATCCCCGATCCATTCACACAATCTATAATACCTCTTCTTGAATCCATTAACAGAAAAGAGCACTCACAACTGATAACCCATTCCACTCATTCACAACTCTCCAAGCAAAAAATCTAGTCCTCACACCCCTGCTAACCACACCTTTATTCATCTTCCAGGGATGACCCCTTGTTCTCGTCCCTCTAGCCAAGTGCTGAAACATTTCCCCTGCATCTATCCTATAAAACCCTTTAAGCAACTTAAATGTTTCTATCATATCCCCTCTTTTTCTCCTATTAACCTACTTCTGCAATCCACACACCTTCAATCTATCCTCATAGGGAATATTCCACAGGCCACTCGCCTCTGAATCATCTCCACCACTTTCTCATCCGAAAGAAACCCAGGGGACCAGACTCGAGCACATTAATCATCAACACTGTGTTCCATTGTTGTGAAGGGTACAAATAAATTTGAGTTTGAAAATAAGAGAAAAAAAGAAAGAAAGAAGGGGGGGGGGAATTATCTACCTGGCTACAGGTAATCTACCAAGTAGACCTACTTGTGCTGTTGAGATTTTATTTTTTTATTTTTATGGTGCAAGGACATCAAAAGTCATACTGCAGAGGACCTAGGTTACAGCAACTCATACAGTAAATGGTTAATAGGACAATCACAGACATCCATGCCCTTAGTGGATTCAAATCCACCACCTCTTGGCTTGGGAAATTAGATACACTAACCACTCGGCCAATCAGGTCGGCATGCTGTTGAGAATCTACAAACCTTTAATTATGTAGAAATTTCAGTCAGTGCAAATGTGCCAGCATGTGTGCTATATTCTCTGCTCACCTTTAGCTTTTGAAAATGCATATTTTCAATGCTTTGCTGCAGACTCCACATAGGGAATCGCATCACTCTTTCTTCGTATATGACTAGTCGTTGTATTCTTTGATGGCAGGGCTCGCCTTATCTGATTTATAGTCACACTCTGAATATCTTTATATGTTCATGACTATTGATTTCAAATAGATAACTGCTATTTGATAAAATTTTCTTCATGAATTTTCCACATGTGCCACACACCCAGAGGATACACTCCTGATTTTAGCATTCAGGCATGTAAATTGTTAACATATTTATGATTCTTACAGTGATTTCCAATTTATGACCTTTTCAACTTGTGATGTGATCATTAAATGAAATACCATCATAAATCAGGGACTGACTGTAATTGTATTAGGTTAAGCTGAATAATAATATGCTGTAGGATTTGTTCAACTTTTACAGTCAGATATATATATACACAGTCATACCCTGACTTACGCGAATCCGGAGTTATGCGGTTTCTTATATGTACGTATTCCCATTCCGCTTCACCACTAGTTGTATGTTTCCGGCGCCGGCCACGTTCGCCAGTGTCGCACATGCTGTGAACAAGTACTGACGTGTTTCATGCGTTCTCCATTCATACTGTTTTCATTAAACAAAATATATTAAACATTTTGTTTAATATATTTCTCCATGAAATATATTAAACAAACCTTGCAATTGTTTAATGTTATGTTCTTGATATAAATTTTATCACATAAAAATAATGATGTCGTCCAAAAGAAGCAAGTCCGATTCTGATATAGCTAGCAAGAAAAGAAAAACATAGACTTTGGAAACAAAACTCAACATTATTAAGGATTTTGAAGGCGGAATGAAAATTTGTGAGCTAGCAAAGAAGTTCGGTCGACACGAAATCCACAGTAAGAACAATCATAAAAGAAAGGTTTACGGATTTTGGAGGACATAGATTCTAATGGGGAACGAATTGTAGCCACAAGGCAAGGAATAAAAAAATCATTGGCTTGCTTATGAAGAAATTTTGAGTGACAAGAAAAAGACATTAAGCTGTCAGACAAATCTATTAGATTTTATAAAACGATCGACACAGAAATAACTTTCTTTTTTTTATGTACGAAAAACTACAATTATGATTATATTTCTTTAAAAAAAAAAATAGGTGTTTTTGTAATATAGGTAGTTGAAAGGGGGGGGGGTAAGCATCAGGTGTGAAGAAGTTAGTGCTGAGAGATTGGGTTGATAAGAATTGTTATAGACCAAAAATGAGGTCTGTGTTTATTGACAAAGGTCAGGGATAACAGAAGTCATCATCAAATTTCTGACATGTACCTTCAAGGGGTGTAGAGGATATGATAGACATGAAAAATTTACATCATGCTTACAATTTTCCTCCAATTCAATCTCTTACCTATCAAGATTGCAACATCATCAGCTCTTATATTTGTGTCTTCTAAGGCACTTTTTACTCTATCAATCCACCTATATCTTTGTCTTCCTCTGGATCTTTTTCCTGCGAACCTGGCAGAGATCACTTGTTTTGCTAATCTTTTCTTACCCATTCTGTTTAAGTCACCATACCACTTGAGATTAGCTCTGCTAATGCATTCCTGGATGCTGACAATGTCACCTTCTCTCCTAATATCCTATGATATTGCCATTGATGCAATCTATTCACACCTCTAATCTTTCTCAGGACTCTTATATCTGCGGTCTCTAGTCTTCGGTCAAGTGTTTTACTTCTAAACCAGCACTCAGATCCATAAGTTACAATTGGTTTGAACACTGACTTGTATACAGTTAATTTAGTGTTTTGACTAATTTCTCTCTTTTTCCATATAAATTTATTTAGTGGACTTCCTACCATACCAGCTTTGTTGATTCTGTTGTCTATTTCCATATCTAATTTACCATCTTCCTAAAAATCATGCCCAAGTAGCTGAAATGTTTTACTTGTTCTATAGGTTCTCCATTCGCAATGTAGTTGATATTTTCAATGCTTTTGCCTATTTTCATTGTTTTTGTCTTGTTATTGCTGACCTTCATACCATATCTATTACAACAGTTATTCAATTTAGTCAGGGAATCTTGCAGACTTGTAGCGGATTTATTTAGAAGTATAACATCATCCGCATAAAGCAAAGAACTGACATTAACATCCCCAATTTTGATATCAGGTTTAATACTACTTTCCTTCATAATGTGATCCATATAGATAATGAATAACAGAGGGGATAATGTACATCCTTATCTGACACCAGATTTAACATTAAATTATGTTCCTGTACTTCCTTCAATTCTAACTGCTGACTTACAACTCAAATAAAGATTAAGAATTGCTTGATATAATGTCCCACTGACACCATACAACTGTAGTATCTTGAATAGCATCGCTCTTGGCATTGTCAAATGCCTTTTCTAGATCTACAAAACTTAAATGCAGATCTTTGTTATATTCCCATGATTTCTCAACTATTTGTCGTAAAGTGAAAATCTGATCCTGACAGCCTCTATTTGGCCTGAATGCAGCTTGTTCTTCATCGAACTTCCCTTCCACAATCCTTCTTAACCGTTTCTCAAGTATACTTGCATAAATCTTACCAGGAGCACTCAGCAGAGAAATACCTCTGTAATTCTCACGTTCAGTTTTATTTCCCTTTTTATACATGGGTACTATGAGAGCTCTACTCCAATCATCTGGAATTCATCCCTCTGTCCAGACCTTCTGAACCATGGTGCAGCCACTGCAAGACTTTTATACCTCCATATTTAAGCATTTCTGGTCGAATATCATCTATTCCAGCTGCCTTTCCACATTCAGCCTTTTGATGACTTTTTCTACTTCAAGTATGAATATGTATTCCTGATTGCATGCTTGGTCAGTGTTTTTTTACCATTGTGCTATCACTGATTGTTTCATTTAGCAATTTTTCGAAGTAATTATACCTTACTTCAAGGATATCTTTTTCTCCAGTTTTCATGTCAACTTTATCATCTCTGATTTCTTTTACAGCACTCTTTCCTCGATTTCTGAGCTTCTTCAACAACCTTTAGAATATCTTGCCACCTTCTTGATATTTTTTTTCAATGTTCTTACCAAAGTCTTCCCATAACTTTTGTTTAGCTAGTTTTACATAGTGTATAGCTTTCTTACATTTGTCTCTGTATTCTCTAAGAGCACAAGCTGACTTATTTGCCAGGAACTTTTGATATGCTTTCTTCTTTTCCTTCACAGCCTCTTTAACTTCCTGTGTCCACCATGGAGTTCTGATTTTTCTATTCTTGTAGAAAACCTCACTCTGCCTCTTTGGCTGAATCAAGCAATGTTTTCTTCAGGGCTTGCCACTGAATCTCCAAGGTTTGGTTCCTGTTCTCAAAACTCATTTTTTCTTGAATAATGTTTATGTATTTTAGTCTACAGTTCACATCTGAGAGCTGCTCAACTTTTATTTGCTTTAAAACTTTCTTACATGTTATTATTTTCACTGTGAATTTCAATTTTATCCTGCTCAAGACTAGATGGTGATCACTTCCAATTTCAAATCCTCTGTACACTCTAGTGTCCTGCACCAGGGAGAAAAAATCACTATCAACAATAGCATAGTCAATGAGACTTTTCTTATTCCATGCCTCCTGTCTCCATGTGAATTTTTGCACATTTTTATGTTGGAACATTGTGTTAGTAATAACCAGTTCATATCCTGAGCAGAAATCTAACAGGTATTTGCCATTATTATTAGCTTTGCTCTTTTCTCCAAATTTTCCCAAGACATTTTTGTATATCTGACAATCATTTCCTACTCTGCTATTTAGATACCCAACAAGAACCAATTTTTCATTGTGTCAGTTGCTTTGTCTAAAGCAGTGGTTCTTAACCTTTTCGAAGTCACGGAACACTTTTGATTATAAGAAAAATTTGGGGAACACCAAAAGCATTAGGGTCATAAAACTAACAATAAACATATGCATGAACTTGCCTTTTATAAAAATGGAACTTATTTTATTACAATACTTGAGCATGTTGGATTTTTCAGTTTACAGCAATATCAGGTCTAATATGTGATATAGTTACCCTCTTATCTTTGTCTATATTAGTACGTCTTTCAAGCTTTTTATTTTTTATATTGGTTAATACTTAGAAACCGAGCTCAATCAAATATGATGTTGACAACTGTAACAAAATTTTCAGTGCCCTTATGGAGAGAGAGAGAGCTTGATATTCGACTTGGACAAAAATCCAAAATTCTTTAAGAGTTATTTCAGAGAATTTCATTTTTAGAGTACCATCCTTTGATAAGGTAACTACTTGTTCTTCTTCTTGTAACGAAAATTCACAACTCTATGTTAACTCTGACAAATGAATTTTGTACCCAGTCATAATTGTGTGTATTTAAGGAGGGAAAGTAACTTGGAATCTTTTCTTCCAATATAGTTAAATGTTCTGTTATAATGGAAATAATTCCTTGGATATTTTATTCAGAGTCGCCAGTTACACTCAGAACTGTGTCATGTGACATCTTTCACCGGCAAAACACTTGTAACCAGTTCGCAGAACACCAGTTAAGAACCACTGGTCTAAAGCCTCAAAAAAATTCTTCCACTTCTACCTTAGTAGAACCTTCTGTGGGACTATAGTCACAAATAAGTCTCATTGTCCAGTTCCTCATTCTGATATTTGCTCATATCGCTCTGCTTGAGATTGCCTGCCATTCAAGAAGATTAGCTTCGTATTTAGTGTTGAATACTATGGCTACTCCTGCTTTTCCTTGCTTGTCATTGCCTGAATATAACATTTTGTATTTATTGCTCAGAAAGATCTCACCAGTTTTTGTCGTTTTTGTTTCAGTCACCCCTATTATGTTGATCTGGTAGTACTTATCCAATTCCTCAGCTAGATCCATTTCTTTGCCATTCATGCTTCTTGTGTTGATAGTACCGATCCTGAACTCTGGTGATGTTGAGTTGGGGTGTGTTTTAAGATTTGTTCCAGCAGCTGCAATTTCGCTGTTTGCCCTGGTTCCCTGGTGAAAACACCAGGGGCATTGTTTAACTGGGCAGCAATCCAGCCCACATGAAATTCTATCATGTTGTACCATAATTTTATATTTTGGTTTAAGCTAATAAGAATACAATTTGATCAGCTAAATCCCAAACTGCCAGTCCATCCTTGTTCGTTCGGTATCCAGGTAGATATCTAACAGGGTGCACCAGGAGAAGGTGAGTATTGTATATTAGGTCAGAAACTCTGGTCTGTTCTCCGCATTCTTTTAAAGGCTATGTGGAGGTCTCCTCAGTTATATGGCTTTGACCCTTAATTACCCTTGATAACAGAAGTAAAGGAATTAAATGTGTTTACTGAGTTGTGTTGGATGAAAATGGTAACCTGATAGAGAATTTTTCTCTCTAAAATTATGGAGAAGATCATCAACAACCAAACTTATCTTCAGTAACACCAGCAGTATGGATTCTGACACTTGTGATCTACAGCTTGATCTTACTTTCACCACCCGCCTCTGGACTCATTTCACATTTCAAAGGTATTTGATTGTGTTTGGCACAGAATCCTACTTAACAAACTGCCATCCTATGGTCTGCCTGCCTCACTCTACAACTGGATTTCCAACTTTTTCACTGGTCGCTCACTACTTGTCATGGTGGACGGTTTACTCTCCTCAGATTTCCCCACCAATGCAGGAGTACCCTAGGGTTCTGTTCTTTCACTCACTATTCCTCTTGTACATAAATGACCTGCTTTCCCAGACTTCCAATCGTATTGATAGCTTTGCCGATGACAGTGCACTCCATTCTGCTTTTCATTCGACAAACTTTTCAAGTATTAGGATCCTCAAGATCTATCATGACCAGTGACCTGAACTCAGATCTCCTAGCTATAGTGGGGCAAGGACAACCTCACTGCCACCAAAACTCATATCTGTCTGACCTCTCACAAGAAAGAGCTCATATCTCATATATCTTCAGTAATACTGAGATGTCCAAACATGATCAGATTTCTCTACTCAGACTGACCTGCACCTCCAGTCTTTCCTAGCTCAACCACATTTCAACTATAGCTTCTGCAGCTACCAAACAACTTGGTGTACTTTTTCACACAAGATACTGGTTCACACCTTCACTGCTAACTCTATACAAAGCTGAAATCCATGCCAGCCATGGAATATTGTTCCCATATTTGAGGTGAAGCACCAAAATCATCTCTAAGATTGCTCAATTTTATCCAGAAGAGAGCAGTCTGGCTAATTAATGATCCTTCTCACATATCCACTTCAATCCCTCCCTCTTTCTCTCTCTCATAAACGTTCAGTTTCTGCTTTATGCCTCTTCTACAGATACTTTTATGAACAGTGCTCTGCTGCATTGGCCACTGTTATTCCTCCACTCTCCTCAAATCATTAAAACAAGTCACTGCTAACCAACACCCCTTTTACAGTCTGTTTTGAAACTCACTGAACCTTCACTGCTTCCTCCATCTCATCTATTTCTGTCCTTTGGAACATTCTCCCTCAATCTATCTTCTCCCAAAAATTAGAACCCTTAGCTGTTCAAGCATAATGTGAACAGATTCCTCCTTTCTACTATTCCTCTTGCCCACACGTGGCATTAATGTGGTATAGGTCTTGTGGCCTTTCCTGTGTGGATTGGATATTTTAAGAAAAGAAAAGTTTCTCATTAGAGTAGAAAGAGGTGGTAAGAGCTACTGATGATAGCAGAAGAATTGTGCTATAAGGAGATATGACGGTAGTTTTGAGGCATGCAGGTGTGTGGTGGTGACCAAGAACTTCTGACCTCATCTGTTTTCCTGCCTCCTTAACATTTTGAATCCACCATGAAGTTTGGATATTTCTATCCTTGCAAACAATTTTGCCACATTCCTCTGTCTGAATTATTGCATTTTTCACACTTAGTCTGTTTAGTTCTTATTTTCAAACCTCTGCTTTTCTGTAATGAATATTTTGCTGTTTACAGTTTATCTTTGAAAACTGCTTGACTTTGATTTAAAAAAAAAAAAAAAAAAAATTGTTGTACTGAAAGTACAACAATTTTTGTATTTTCAGTGTGATACTCATATTTATCCTACTAAAAATAATGATTTCCTATTTCAAATCCCCTATATACTCTTATATTCTGGGCTACTTGTAACTGCTATTAACAATATTATAATCAGTAAGACTTTTCTTATTTCTTGCATGTTCTCATTATCAAATTCTTGATATACCCTTAGGTGATATGCAGGATATTATGATAGTGTTAAATGAAGAGTTTATATCATTAACTTTCTTTCAACAAGTTTCTTCTGAATTAATCTATTATCTTTAATGATCAAACTCCAGTATGGTCTGATCATATATTTCAGTGCTCTGTGGCACTCCTTACTGTACCAATCCACCTAGATCATGGTCCTCCTGTGGGTCTGCTAACACGTTCCTGAATGCCAACAATATTAAGTTCCTTCTGCATATCAGTTCTTAATGCCATTAGTGCCACCTGTTCCCTTCATTAATCATTTTCAGAACTCTCATATTTGTGATCTTCAATCTTCTTTGATCTACTTTTATTCTGATCTAACTCTCAGATCCATAAATTAAAATTAGTTTGAACACTGCCTTGCATGCTAGTAGATCTAAATATCAAGATATCTGTGGATGACATAATTAAAAATTAGAAATGCAACTGATATAACCACAAGAAATAACATATATCTTAAAACCCTTCAACTTCCTATGTTTCATCAAATTGTAATAATTTGTTCTTTTTCTTTTAGGTTATATAAGAAGAGTTGCTTTTAATATCATTTTTGTTCTAGGTGTTTATCAGAACTTTTCAGCTCCTCCCCCCCCCCTCATAGTTTCACTCTTCATAAGGAATTCCATTGTGGTAGATATGATAGAATAATTATGTAATGATTTTCCTGCTGATGTAAAATTATTCATATTTGCCATAAATTCAGATTAGTTTTATTGTCAAAACAAACTTTATAAGCAGGAGATTCCATTGCAGTTCCTTCTGTTTCTCCTACTCTAGCAAATTATTTTGTGCAATAATTTGAAAACATATTCTCAGTGTTTTTTCTCTTAAGCCAAATATTTTGGACAAGTGTTATGACGTCTTTCTTCTCCGTTGTGTGTTCTGGCTGACTGACTCCACTTTTGAACACAAAGAAAATTTATTTTTAACTGTGCCACTCTGCATTCATATTTGTATGAACAATACTGTGGAATCAATCATCAGCAAACACAATGTTATATAATCTAATTCAGATCAAAACTCTCCTTAGATATTTAGTTCTAATTCAGATCGAAACTCTCCTTAGTCTTATATTACTTTCTCATTAAATAGGGTTCCCCGCTTAGATTTGAACTATTAAATGAGCGGTGCAATGAAATGAAATCAGGCAAGCACAAGATTCAAAACAAATGGAAACCTTTAATACATTAACACATGAAATTACATTAATCCAAAAAGTTCTAAACCTAAATAATATGATCATGAAATAAACAAGTTCTTATTGAAACAATAATAACTTCACTGTAGAGTAGTACACTGAGCACGATTAGATTTTTAACATATTGATTTCTACTAAAGTATAAAGAGCTAATAAGCTTCATTTCGGCAATGAAAACATTACTTAAATTAAGGGGATATTGAATCCCACATAGTTTTAAAACCGAATAAGAAACTCAAAGATTGGAATCAGATCAGAGAGTTTCTTGCCGAATATAGTAAACTATAAAGTATCGGCGGACACTAGCGTTAGCCAATGCAAGTGATCCTAGTACATAGTACATTACTGGGCAACTCGTTGCAAAGGTGGAGGAAGAAGTTCAGATCGCTATTCTTAGGTATTTTCCATAATGTAAAAACACATTTCTTAGGAAATGTATGCTGTTAATGTAATAATGTAATAACATAACCTCCATAATGTAATAACAGCATACATTTCCTAAGAAATGTGTTTTTACATTATGGAAAATACCTAAGAATAGCGATCTGAACTTCTTCCTCCACCTTTGCAACGAGTTGCCCAGTAATGTACTATGTACTAGGATCACTTGATTTCTACCCTTCTTATTGTTAAAAGCTTCTAAGCACAAATATTTTTTTAGACAAGGTTAACTATTCAGTGTGCTTCAAATGTTGACTCTGTTTAGCTGTTCAGGATATATAAAGCACACATACCAAGGAATTTCTAAAGTCCTATCAATCTATTACTGTAATTCTTAGTAAATCAGTCACTAACTTATATCACGTTCTCTTGGAACAAGATTCACGAAATCATACGTTCAGAATTGAACTGTTATTATGACAATATGCTTCCTTTAAGTATATTCACAAAAAACATAGAAAGGATTTCCTTACCGGAACAATTGGTATACTTTGCCTATTATCACTGGTTCTCGAAAACACTTCTTTGCTTCTTAATAGCTTTCTCTCTCTCTCAGCTCACATTAGTACGAAAGAACCTTGGTTTTAGTAGCAGTTTGGTTGGCTCGGGAACACATGCCTCCTTGCTCTAAATTGACTATCCTTCAGGTTTCCTTGTCATGCCTCTTGTCCTTCACTATTACTGGATGAGGAAATAGAATTCCAGATACAAACAAGAGCCTGAGAAAAGGTAAGTCAAACAACAGAGAGCTCCCTTGTCTATCTCTTCCACTTGGTTTCACCAGTTCCCGCTTCGTTCTCCTTTTCTATATCAACAGCGCATGTCTCTTCTCTCCCATTTTCACACCAAAATCCGCCTCGTGGTTTCTCCGTTAACACAGCATACTAACTAACGTCAAAATGTACACTGGCGGAAAACTTCATAATTTCTCACAGCACTTAGTTTCTGTTATACTGGCTAAGTCCTTGGCAATGGTTTACACAAACAGATTAAGTTCCAAGTTTCCGTGCACAGTTTACATAGGATATATACACTCTACAAAGAATTAGCACAAGATAAATAACTAACAAGTATTAGAATATATAATTATTTTATAATTATGGAATATACAACAGTAAGTAATAATTTGATATTTATCTGATGAGCAAATTTGGCTCAGGGAATGGCAGATCGTGTTAAATCCTGAATGAAACGCTATTATATCATAATTCTCTTCATTCAGGATTTAACACAAGATACATTGATATTTTTGCTATATGGAACTCTTCTTTGTCCAAACTTCATGAATTTCTTGAGAAAATTAAGTCAGTAAACCGAAGAATTAAATTTACACCTGAAGTAGAAGATAACAGTTCTCCCCCCCCCTTTTGGGATTTTCTTATTCTACATCAACATAATGGTCTGCACTTTTCTTTATACAGAAAACCATGTACTTGTAAATATATTAATGCTACTTCACATCATCACCCTTGTTAGAAATATGGTGTAATTAAAACTTTAGTTCACAATGCACATGAACTATGTTCTACTGATTCTCCTTTAAAAAAGGGACTATTCTTTATTACAGCTACTTTCATTTCTAATGGTTACAATACAAAAGTAATTGATAAAATAATTCATAATCCTCCTAGAGAAAAAGTTTCTAGAATTTCAATTCCACTTATTAAATTGACTGTTAGAGAATATTGCAATACTTCTTTGTCATACTGACTTACAATTTTTGTTCCATCCAGTTCAAAAAACTGAATTCCTTCATAGTCTCTCCGAAAGATAAATATCCACCTCTAGTTTACAGGATCCCGTGTTCATGCAGCCTTTGTTATTATGGGCAGATGGGTTGTTCATCTCTGATTCATCTATAATATCAAGAGTCTGATAAGTCAGGTTTGGCCAGTTGCATCCACTAGGCATAGAATTCTTAGGAATAACTTTTGTATAGGACTTTTTCTTCTTCTTGAAAGGTTATATAAAGAAAGTTGCAAAACCCACATATACATCAACAAAAATGATTGCCTTAAACTTTCTAAATTTTGGAAGGTCATCGTAAGTAACACTTCTTGTTTGTGTTTCATAAAACCGTAATTATTTAAATTTAGTTCTCCGAATTCTAATAATCACAGATGGAGTTATTTTCCTGCACTTGCAGTTTATATATTTTCACTATCTAATATAAAGATAGTGAAGGAAAAGATCAGCAGTGGAATATAGCAGGAAATCTATGTAACTTAATTAGATAATTATCTTTGGAGAATGGTTTAATTAAAAATGTATGCAGAATGCTTATCTAATTTAGTACTATTGAATAAGTCAGTAATAGTATATGTTTTTGTATAAATTAAAGGGTGTAATAAATAAATAAATAAATAAAAAAAAATCTCTTTTTTGTTTTTCCTCCACTGAGTTAGTTGGTCTTATGCCAAGACTGTGAGGATGGTTTTGTTCCAGGTATTGCGTGATGAACATAAAGACAACCTTGAACTACATTTGGTAGTTGGTGATTTGCTGATTCAAATCCTGCCTTGTTTCTGATTGTCTTTAGGTAGGAAATGAGTTTTGTGACCCAGTGTGAGACTACAAAAAAACCTTTTGTAGGTGAGTTTGCCATTGCTACCCTAGATGAGACAAATCTTCTTGGTTGGAAGACTTGTCTCATTATGAGACACCATTAATAATAATTGTTAGCAAACATTAATGAACATGATATTGCATAATAAATCTGCAACAAAGCATAATAATGCTGTTACCAATTATATGTCAAACATTTTTTTTTATCTACACACATGACATGAATTTCTTCACACTATAATAAAGCAAAATATTTCATATTGATCATCAGTTATGCGCTCTGGAAATAGATGGATCATTTTCAAGTTTTTGTTTGTATGCTGTATTCCAGGTAAGCTAGTTGAATTTTTAAAATGATTGAAAAGGTATACAAGAAAATATTCATTATTGCATTATTTGGCTTAAAAATTGTATTCAGTTGTATTATGTTAATTTACAATTATTTTAAGTGAAGTATATTTTATAGCCCAAGTGCCACAGTGACAACTCATACAATGCCTCACTTGACTCTTAGTGCTGGCACTCCTCCACCCACAAATTCTCCTCTTTCCATGAAGATCAAAAGTGAGCCTATATCTCCAGCACGAGATGTAAGTCTTCACCAGCCTTCATCAACACAAAGCCGTCTTTCTCCTGGACATTCTTTGACTCCATCCTCTTCACCAGATCCTACAGTTGCAGAATATGAAGGATCTCAAGCTAAGAGGACACGACTAACAGCAGAAGGTTGGGCAACATAGCATAAATTATCTTATTTGGTGTTAATAAACAGAAGGGTAGTCTTTCCATTTTAATGGATTATAAGATGGATCATCTGAATAAGAGGGTCAAAATTGACAATTAATGTAATATGTTGTGCTCCGTAGAGTTCTCTAGTGCATGTGAAGCATAAATATCTATCTGTCTCTCTCTCTCTATATATATATGTACATACATACATTATATATGTATGTATATATACATATATTAAAGAACTGTAATTCTGTCAAATGTGATGTAGATGCTTCACTATACAGTTGCTGTGATACACACAGTACCTCAATCTGCCTAGTGGGTCTAGAAAGTGAGATTCCACATGGCCTGGACCTCCTTGTTGTGTGAATATAGACTAGTATTTAATGCCAAAGGTTAGCCATAAGTTATATGGAATTGTTGAATTTAAGTAGTCTCACCGTGGAGGCATGGCCTATGTCTTCATTTATGTACCACACTGTTCAGAAAGTCTATTTTCACTAGCTACATTCCCCAATTAAATGAGCATAAATAAATGTAGTAATGTTTACCCTACCTTCTCCACACTGCTTCAGTGTCAGGGGCTGTATAGATCTGTTTGGTCATATCACATGGTTTTTCTAGCAGATGTGCACAAAATATACATTTCCTCATCCCTGTACTTAAGCCGTGTACTGAAAAAAAAAATATTTGATGTTTTGTTTCCATAATCATATTAGTGTATGTGTTAATTGAATTGTAGATGGATGATCCATATATCACCCCAGCTTTAATGGTTTTTAACATTTATCATCCTGATTTTTATGGTGAGTCACTTTTGTTTTGTTTGTGAGTAAACATTGTTTTTATCTTTAAAAAGTCTTTAATTCAAATTATAACAATGAATGTATAGAAAATGTGTATATTATATATGTGAAGATTATAAAATATATATGTAAATGAACAGAGCATTATAATTCATTGGGTAACTAGTGAAAGTCTTGTGTAGTAGATGATTGTTGTTGGTAAAACAGGGTTTTCATGTTTGTGTTTAAAAATAAAATGGGCTAAAATATTATAAATTATTTTAATTCCAAAAAAAGACCTCTTTAGAGAAATTCTATTCAAGTTAAAACCAATGAAGATTCTTTTATATATATATGCAGCTTGCTACATAAGTAATAATTGTAATATATTCACTTCTTGAATATAATTACGATCACTTGTTTTTATACATATGGAAACACTACCATAAGAAAGTTGGATTAAAACAATGAATCCCAGTCTCCCTCATATGAGGAACTACATAAGATAAATTAATAGTGGAATGCATTGATATTTTTCATGAATGTATTTATCCAGTTGTTAAGACTTTAAATGACAGTTATGGTATTTATGAGCATTACCAAATCTATAATAATTGTTAATTCAAACTATCAGAAACTGAAATAATTTATAAATACTATATATTTCTAAGCAACTAAAATGATTGTTGATTTAAAGAAATTACAATGACTTTTATTATTTTATTTTCAATTTTACATGATTTTATTTTTTATTATTCACTATCATTTTCTTTCAGCTCTAATAATTTATAAATTTTTACAGTATGTCTTGTGTGGAAAAATAAAAATATTCTGAATGAGTCATTTACCTTTTAATCGGAGTTACACAGAACTTGTAGATTTAGTATGTTTTCTGCTTCATTAGTTTAAAATATTTTTCTATTTCTACTTTCCTTGCTTATTTAAGAATCAATCCTTTAGTAGATTTTAGAGCATTGCACTGGTCATTTGTAACTAGGAACAAAACTGGTAGATTCTAGGTATTTTAAGGCTTAGAATTTAAAAGAATTCCCCCCCCCCCCCCATCACATCAGGAATTGTTGTTACCTATATTCCAAGACACAAGCTTGGCTAAGTATTGTGTAGTGAGGAGAACATAATTGTCATTATGTAAATATATATACTTTTAAATACCCAAATTTAAATTCTTACAAGTACTTCATTCCCATTTGTGAGAACATCGTGGTAATGGAGCAACAATGTGTTTGTTGCTCCATTACCATGATGTTCTGGTAGAGCCATTCAACCTTGCTTATCACTCACTGCACCAGAATTTTCAGGAAGCCTAGGTAAGAATAAAGAAAGTGAATTGTCTGTGATATCATGTCTGCCATCTTCTAGTACATTGTTATAAATTGATCAACTTAGTGCTCAATAGCTTTGTTCTCCAAAAAACCCTTCAGTGTCTTTCAGCGATTTTGGGGCTTTTAATTTTCTTTCAGTGAGAATCATTTCAAATTCCTCATCTTTTAATACTTCCCTGATTTTAGGTTCCACCTAAAGTACTTTCCTTAAGTTTGACTTCTAGAATTCTTATAAATCTTGCAGTTTTGGTACTACAGTGCAAGTCCAAAATTATTTGGTTCCTTAAGTGACTAGTAACTAGTTCTTCTTCTTTAAATCTTCTTGTCATGAGACCCAGTTTCCATTTTAAAGTGTTGTAAACATATTTTCACACAGGTAATGAAAGTATGCCATCCTTACTGCATGAGTGATGTTGCTGCTGTCTAACATTTGTAAATAAACCACATACACACACAACAAAAGTTACTTGTACTTGTTTTGCAACTTCTGACTTATAAAATTTTACATAATAAATTAAATAAAAAATCCAGAAACATCTGAGTACAAATGAGAACTCGAACTGACTGAGTTTGGATATGCTCAAACTATGGGTTACATTTATTATTCTTTTCAAACTACTGCTGCTACTACTACATACCTTGAGAGTTGCAAGACTTTTGAGGCTGTGGTGACTCTTATATGGCAATAATTTAAAATTGTAATATTATTACTGACTAATTCATAGTAAAATAGTCTAAAAATCTGTGAAGTGAATGCATGTCTTTTAATACTTTACATGGTTTTTCGATTTAGCACCTTGATATGTTTTGCATTATCATTTGTTTGTTTATTTTATATATATGTGTATATATATATATACTCACACAGGTGTGTGTGTGTGTTATAATAATGTAAGTAGGGCTGTCCAACTTTAGGTAATCCAAGGGCCGCATTAAAAAAAAAAAAAAAATTATCCAAGGGCTGCATCACAATGCATATCTAGTAATTTGGTGAGCAGCAGCGACACAACCTTGAAAGCTGAACAAACGAACAACACTAATTGCGCACTAATCGCGTGCTCACGTTCCCAGTGAGGGCCCAGAGCATGTGCATTTGAACAAAACGGTGTAAGAATGCTTCTTTGACACATCTAATATTTGAAAAACACATGGGTATATAGTGATGTAAAAGCACCAAATAAAATTACCAACATCGAGATTATCGATTAGTGATAGAATTAAAATATCTAATACGCATTCAATTCAAATTGTCATTTTATTTTTCCGCTCGTGAAATCAAAACCTGAGGCTGGCCGCACAAAATCACACCGCTGGCCGCATGCGGCCCGTGTGCAGTGCTTTGGACAACACTGCTGTAAGACAAAGATGCTGAGTAATAAATTGGAACCAGTTACTTATCGAAATGTTAATTTTAATTTATTGTGCAGAAGCAAAATTTTCATTGAACATTTAGTGAGCATCTGGAATATAAGATTAGTTTAAAAAATAGAACATATGAGTTTAAAAAATATGAGCATATTATGTCATAGTAATAGCATACATCGAAGTGGTTAGCGTATCCGCTTTCCAGCCAAAAGGCTGCTGGTGTGAATCCTGCCTTGGGCATGGATGTTTTTGATTGTCTGTGAAAATGCTGGTAGTGGTAGGCAGTAGATGCTGTTGGTGTAGATGATGCGGTTTGCTGTAGAGTGGGTGCCCTCTCTTGAATTAGCCATATACAGTAAAGAAATTGTGGGGGGGGGGACAAGCCTCTTTTCCAATTGAAATTACAAGACTGATATTTGTATTTAGGTGTAGGTGATTTTAACATAATCGTATGTGCTGACAAAATTGCACCTATATTGTTCTATCACGCAATCTTCAGCAGCAAATGTTTTAATTTGGATTTTAGAATTAGACAATGCATTAATAATTTTTCAGTCTTCATCTTCCCATATTAAGAATTCTTAGTTTTTAAGATTTCATAATACAAATTCCTTTCTCCAAATCAGTTTTTTGCATCTTTTCACTATCCATGCTTTGTCAGCAAGTAAGATGACATTCCTATGGAGATTAGTATATTCATTAAACAAACTACAAAATCATCCAATTGCAATCTATAATTAAGCTTGCTTCAACTTGTTCGATTTTTCCATGAGATTTGTTTCTGATTTGGTTGATTGTTAAGATTGACTTATACCAACAGCTCTCTTACTAATAAATAACTAACTAAAATAATGCATCAATAAAATCATTTTGCCATCAAGCAGTTTCATCAGATTTAGCCTGCTGTGTTTCTATTTCTTTTTAACGTATGTTATTTTTGAAGTGTTAAGAAATTATTGTACTGGCAAGAGGCATTGAACTGTTGCTATCCCAATTGGAAAAAGTCTGTATTGAAGAATTTCACAAAATGCATTTTTTAAACTATTTTTTAGGAAATAGTAATTTTTTTCCCTATTTTAATGTGGTTTTTCTGCATGGGTATACATTGAAACAGATGGTTGGAAAAAAAATATATATATATATTTCTAAGAAATGGGTTCACAGAAATGAATCCATTAATAAGTATTTTGTCATCATTTCCCAACATACATTCAAGAGATATGGTATGTGTGTTAGTCCAGCACAATTAATCAGTACACTAGTTTCCTCTAAACAGTTATCTTCCAAATTGGTGTGTTATTTGTTGGATGTTTTTCTACTAGAGTATTAATTTATACTTTGACAAACAATAATTGACACTGGGTTTAATAGGTCATGATAATATAGAGAGTTAACCTGACTAGTTTTGCTACATATTGTAGTGACTTCTTCTTCTGAGTTAGGAAGAACAAAAAAAAAATACAATAAGCAGTAACATGAACTATTACATAACTAAAACTGAACAACCGTTACACAAAAGTATAAAATCAGAAACATGTGGAGCATGGAAGCCAGCACAGGTCAGTCATTGTTCAGTAGATATGCATGATAGTTGGCAAAAAGTTAAGTGTAATGCGTAGAAAAATCTAATAAGTGACTCCCAAATATCACATAAAATAGAAGTTGTCTTCTATAGAGACTACTTCGGTGCCCCCACAAGACACACTCAACAGAAACCAAGGAATGTTTTTGTGTTATTTGGAAGTTAGTTATAGATTTTCCACACATCAAACTTACTTCTCTGCCAACTATCATACGTACCTACTGAATAATGACTGACCCATGCCAGCTTCCACTTTTCACTTTTTTTTTTCTTTTTTTTTTTTTAAATTTTGTGTAGCGGTTCCTACATGTTCAGTTTTAGTACTGCCACTAGCATATGTGGCAAAACTAGTCGATTTAACTATATGTTATCATTTTTTGCATTCATTTTTTTTTTGGCCAAAAAATCTACAGCATACTCATAAATTTATACTCTTGAATAAAATAAAGGTCTCAAAGCTTTAGCTCCTGGCTTAAATTCATTTGACTGAGTTTTACAGTAAACGTTAGATTTACTCATATTTACTGTGGTATATGTGTAGTACTGCTACATACTGGTATAGTAGTAAATTGTGGACATCAGAAACTATAAACAAATGTCACTACTTATAGCTTATTTTCTAAAGAAGCACCCTTTATATTAAATCATTGGCTTTTTTTTTTACTGCAGTTAAATTAAGACATGAATGATATGTGTTGTAAACATATATTGAAAGAGAGATGATATAAGAAGAGTAATTTTTGACATACCTTTAAATAATCTTTGTTTACTTTAAAATTTTTGATGAAACAACATCAGTAAATATAAACAGAAAACCATTAAAACAATAATGAGCTCTAAGGGATTTTTAGAACTGTCAGATTAAAAATGCATTGGAACTTTTTTCAGAAGGGGGTAGAATAGAGATTAAAAAAATATGAAAATTAAAAACAGAGGAATACATATAGTAGTGTCATAATAGGCTCATACAAAAGATGAACTACTGAAATTTAAAATAAAAGATAAAAATAGAAATTAAAGAGTATGAACCGTTTCGACATATAAGTTGTCTTCAGAGCTCAAGGGAATAAAAGTGGGGTCTATGTCATTTGGACTTTATGTTTGTATTGAATTTCCTGGATTATTGTTTATTGACAGAAATTTTGACTTAATTTGCATGTGGTGGAACTTCCAACTTTGTGAAATTGCATAGGGGCAGTGAAGATTTATGGAATTCCTGTCACACTTTATGGGTGTGGTTTCTGAAATTCTTAATACTGTTTTGCTATTTTGTATGTCAATTATAATAGCTTTTTCAGTCTGTGGAGTGCAATCTGTTTGACTGCATGGATCACGATTTCAATTTTTCTGGTATTTGATTTTTTTATTTATGTTTTGGTTTTTACTCTTCTTATTACTTAGTTATTCCAGAATGGGTATATTACAATCACGAAAAGTGTTCTTGTAACCTCAACCATAACGATCTGATCATTGAACCTGGGTCGGTGACTTCACAGCCATGTTGGCAAGGAATTTTTATACCACATTGTAGTATTCCAATATTTCCTTGTATGAGTGAAGTTTGGTGAGTTTTAAGAAAGTGGCCAATTTGTGACTAGTAGTAAAAACTAATTTATAGTCAAAATGCTTAAATATACATTTAAAAGCTTTGTATGTATTCTGGATGTATGGCAGTTTTATTGTCTTGTGTTGGAAAAATTTCTATGATTGTAGGACTGGTTAGATGAGTTTTAGCTGTTTGGTTAGTGTAATTTATTAATTGCATTGGGTAGTTTTGGTTTTTAAAAACATGAAAAAATTTCAGAATAATATGTAAACAAATATATGATCATTATCAATAAGATCTGACCTCCGTGGAGCCAAAAAAGGACCCATTGCCTAATAATCATTAAGGTATTGAAATGAAAGTTTCCCAAGTCAAGTAATTTAATTAGCTTGCTTCTAGTATGTATTTTGTGGGAAAGAATCAAATTATATTCAACAAGTAATTCTTGTTTTCATCATTATTTTACCTAAGCATGAGCAAACAAAAGTTTACAGGTAAAGTATTTTCATGGCTAGGTTACTTGTATATAGAAATCAGTTAATCGACTTTGCATCAAGTTGCCCTTGTATTCCATTGTACATGAAACTTTATGGATTAACAAAGTTTATTTGTTCATGCATAGATAAAATAAGTATATTTCTTGTGAATTATAATTTAATAGTCCTTAGGTTAGGTATATGTTTAAAAGTTGAGATTGAATAAGCATTAAATTATCCCAAATTTAGGAAACTTTAATTTTAAGATTCTCAGCCTTATGGCCATAACCAGCATAATTTGTCAGTAAAGGGCACCTATTTAAGACACTAGGTTTGTTTACATGCCCACAAGTTTTTGTATGTGGTTATTATATAGTGTTAATGTGTTTCGTGTCTGGTGATACGAAACTGGAAGTGTCTAAAGTTTGACAATAATTGTAATAAATATCAGGAAAAATTAAGTTTTGTATAAAGTATCACTCTGTGTAAATTGTTTATACAGAGTTATACTTTTAATTCTTTAATCATTGTTTTAATCATTTTAATTCTTTAATATTTAATTATTAAATATAATTGATATTGCCATTTTGAAATTTTAACCTTTTTTATTTATTTTAAAAAGAGAAAGCATGAGAACTGGATATAAATGAGATAAATGGGTTACACTTGTATATTTTTAATAGAATAAAAAAATTACAATATCATGTTTAATTGCCTAGTGTCCAGCAGCATAAATGAGAAAGGTTCTGAAGACTCAAAGTAAATTATTTAAAATAAAATAAAAATCCAAAGGGACAGAACATATAAAACATCTGTCATGATTGATCTGACTTCCAAATATCATGCAAGATGAGTCCCTGATTCCTGTTTAGAATACCACATAAATGTATAATATTTCTAGATTCTTTGAAAATTTGTTAAAGGAGGGTTTTCATTGTGATAAGGCATATCAAAATGGATTTTCCCATCCATGATATGAACTAGGAGGTCTAAAGTGTTCATTCTTCAGGATTTCAAAACTTCTAATCTGACTAATGTGAGTTTTGCCACAAGAATAGATGTTATAGACATTGGAATATTTCTGGAAAAGAGTTCTGTGGTTTGGAGATTTAAAAAATAAAATAAAATACATGGAGTATCTGCACTGATTTGAAAGAGGTTCTGACAACTACATTTTTTTTATTCATATACAAAAATAAAATACAATCTATGGTACTTACTGGCCCTTGATGCCATAACCTACCCTTATTGGCTTTCGTAGCTATAATTTTGGATAAAGTGGTTAGTAGTAGTATGTCTAAATGTATGCATTTCTGTGTGAATTATGTGTTCTCCTAGCCAGTTTGCCTGGTTGTACGATGAAAAATCTAAAGCTTTCTGAGAGAAAAGCCCTTGTAAAAGTTCTTCACATTCTATATGATTGAATTCCAGGGCTCTATGGAAATCAACTGAGCTATGGAGGCTTTTTTTTAATATATAAGATATACATATAAAGACCATTCCAATATATGGTAATAAACAGCTAAAATTTTTATATCTGACATCTGTGGTAATATATACAAGTTTCTTGGTGAATAATAACTTTTTAAGAATTCTTTTTGAGTATTCATTTTCAAGATATTGGGTGAATAGAGAAATTCTTTTGTCGTTTTTTAATACTATCATCTTTCAGGACACTTATAACACATATAGCCCTGTTTTTTAATGTGATAATTGCTAACATTTGCTGTGCATGATGGAGTGAGTTGACTTGAAGTACCTACCAGTTTGACTTGGTTACTCTGCAGATATCCAGTGATATGAGACCATCTGTTTACTGATTAAAACATCCAGAAAGGGGGAATTTGTATAATATCTTGATGGTGAACTGAGTTTTGGGCTGGAGACTATTTAGAAAAACAAAGTTGTTTAGATCATCTAGGCTATTTTTCTAGAAAATAAACATATTATCCATGTACCATGAACATGTGAGTGGTTTCAAATCATGTGATAATGCTGCCTTTTCAAACTGTTATATATAAGTTTGCATCTGGTGGTGATAAAGGAAAACCCATAAAATGCAGCTCTTATCTTTCCATTCAAAGGAAATTTTAATGCACTGTGATAAAGTTTTTCAGTATTTGGTAGAAATGGCTGTTATTAGAAATAGATTCTTAAGCTGGTGCATTTGTAAATAATGATAACAATTCAAACTAGCTAGAATGTCAGATGATTATTTCCGATATTTTATTATTATTATTATTTTATTTATTTTTTTTTGTACAGAACATGAAGAATATTTGTTAAGAGTCAGAATGTTTAATGCAGTTTTTTAAAAGTTTAGCAAAATATTTCAAAAGGAGGTAAGCAGAAGAGCTCATGTCATCTGTTGCATGGAGGAGTGTGCCAGAGCATGGTAGAATATTTATTTGAGTAATAGATAAACTTAATGGGATGTTGCATCCTTGATTTAGAAGAGAGAATACATAAAATACCAACCAAAACACTGCCGTGACAAGATATAGTGGTTTTATTTTAAATATTTGACACTGTCATTAAAAATAATAATGTACTTATTTCCTTACCACTCATGTGTGTTTTGGTGTAGAGAAAATAAGAGAAATATATTTTGATAAGGCAGCAGTCAAAACTTGCCCTTAATTGTGATGTTCCAACCATTTGACTGTAGTGGTTTTAGTAATAAATTAATAGGTGCATTTATGTGTTTGTGTGTGGGAGAGAGAAATATGTACACACATCTGTTAATTGATAATTGTAAATTTTTTATTTTATTCGTGTGTGGTTTCCCCCCTAATCCTCGACCGCCCTTAGGACTGATTGAGCCCTCCTAATGAGGGATTAAGTATGTATTTTATGACTGTAGATGTGTGTGTGTGTGTTCGCAGGGCTGGTTTGCCTGTTCTGAGAGATGAAAAACCTGAGTTTCTGGGAGGAAAAAAACCTCTACCTCTATTATGAGACTTGCTAACTCACCTTGAGTCGAAAGAGACCAGATAAAGGTTCATCGTGTCATGGACAGGAATTGAACCTAGGTCTCCCTGAAGGTCTTTTGTCTGTACTAACTGAGCTTCGGAGGCTCTATAATTCTAAAAATAACATTAGAAAACTTTACTGAATCAAAAACTGTTTACATATGTAGGAAACTGAATAACGAACAGAAAGCTGAAACTTTCTATTCCATATACAGAAAAGGAATTTTTAAATACAATTAATACATCAAGAAAGCTATGAGGCCAATTATGACAATTACAGAAATGAGCAGAATGCTTGACTCAGGATTTTGATAGTTACTTTAACATTTGGCTATAATTATCTAAACACAAAGCAACATTTCAGCCAGAAGTGAGGAACAAGTATACCAAAAGTTAAGGAATAAAGGTGTGATTTTCTTGACAAAACTTAAAAGTAAAACATATATGGTAAGAAAAATTATATAATCTGAGAAAGTAATGTTTTAAAAATATCAGAGTATTTCCAAATTTTTCTTTATAAATATTAAGTGAAATTAGATTAAATAAAGTGACTTTACATGTTCTTGCTAAATGTAATGTAATAAATGAAATAACAATGTGCGCAAATGTAAACATTAAAAAATAAATGACTAGATAACTAGATAATTAAATTAGTTCTATATTAATAGCACAATGATACTTTTTTCCCTAAAGTGTCATTATTATTATTACTTAAATATAAAGAGCCAATAGGCTTCATTTCGGCGATATAAACATTATTTAAATTAAAGGGATATTAAATCTCACATTGTTTTAAAATCAAATAAGAAACTCAAAGATTGGAATCAGAGAGTTTCATGCCGAATATAGTAAACTATAAAAGTATCGGTGATTACTAGCATGAGCTAATGCAAGTAGCAAGTAGTCGTAGTACAATCTCGGGCAACTCGCAGCAAAGGTGGTAAAGTTCTAGGGGGGGCCAAAGCTTGAGGCCCCTAGGAACGTGCCTCATTGCCTTAATGGGTAATCTGCCACTGTTGATGATAAACTTTTACTTGAATAGAATAATTCATAAGTGGTATTTTGAAAATACTGACTCCAAACAGTGATGTCTGTCTTTGTTGCAAGTTCTTATGGAGTTTATATTCTTAATCCCATGAAGAAAACTCAAGTTGATCATGAAGTTCAGTAAGGCAAGAAACTTTACACTAAAGCCTAGAAGAGGAAGAAAAGCCATACAACAATAATCTTGAGTTGAAGTTATTCCAATTGCTTCAGTGACAGGTTATTGCAGTATAGTCTGTTTGGTACAAATCATCCATTAAAGATAGATAAGTAGATATTTCATATTCTATAGGACACAAAGAGTATAGAAAGTGTTAGGTATTATCCCTACAAAATTCATCTTGCACACCATCTGCTCAAGAAAAATGAGACACATTTACTGTCTTCTTTAGCCTGATTGGGGATAG
Organism: Typopeltis vanoorti; assembly: GCF_054136105.1. Classification (NCBI taxonomy): domain Eukaryota; kingdom Metazoa; phylum Arthropoda; class Arachnida; order Uropygi; family Thelyphonidae; genus Typopeltis; species Typopeltis vanoorti. The sequence goes on from NC_143551.1 coordinate 129,512,016, forward strand.
GTGAGGATGACTACTGGTATTTGAACATCTTGAAAGATGAGGCATCTTCTTACAAATAGCACTGTAAACACAAGAGAAGCCATTTAGGTGGCTTGGGACTGGCCTTGGCAGAGTTTACTAGTGCATCATAGATCTTCAGTCATGCTTTATCATGAAGATATTCACTTGCATATTTTTAGGTGCTTATGCTTGGGTAAAATAAAGAAAACAATAATTTAATTTAAGTATAATTTACTCTCATTCCCATTGAAAAAACTCACTACAGATTCAGATATTTAGAATAAATTTGGAGTTTAATTTGATATTTAAAAGAATTGGCAATAATAAAGTCAAATATAATTTTTTTTGAAAATAATATTGTTCCCTGTTTTGTTTATTTTATTTTATTTTTTATATGCTTAAACTCTTAGAAAGGTCACTTTGCTGCACTTGAGCAAAGAAGACTCTTCTTTTAGCGTTTTTTTTTTCCCCTCACATTTTTACCAAAAGGTTACAAGCCTACATAGCACATTAGCATCTCCTCAAACATTATTTATCTCTGCATTCTCAACTACCCACTCTTTGACTCCTTAAAACTTTGAGGTGGAGTTTGTGCATATGTTTGCTCCAGTATACCATGCGGAAACTGGGAATTTCCCAATTTTGACTTCCTTAAAATTAGTCTACCTCATTCTACCAAATTCACATGCTGTCTCTACCACTCTCCTAATGCCAACAACCACTCTAAACTCTTCAATTACCTATCCCTAAATGTTGATTTTATTTAATCCAACTTACCTAACAGCAAAATCACCTTCCTTGGAGACTCCAGTGTTCACAACACCAGCTGGCCACCCTCTTCCAATTGCACAGATCAAGCAGGTAGAGGCTGGGACATTTGCAATCACAAATGATCTAGTACAAATTATTCACATGCCCTGCAGAATACCAGACAACCCCCAACCACTCCCCAAACACCCTGGATCTCTTCTTTATTAGTTATCCATCTAAGTATGCTGTGAATGTTGTCTGTCCTTGAATGTAAGCAGCTCAGACCACAATCTGGTGCAGATCTTTTCCCCCATGGAGTAACACATACACAACCACTCACATCCACACACCAGATCATCCACCCACACTAGTCAGATTACTATTTCCAGTCATCCAAGCCAAATCAATATGCAGAACAAATCAATAAAATAATTCTTGTCGGCATGGAAACATTTATTCCCCCGCTGTACCCTAAATTTCCATCCCCTATCTAAGCCACCATTCTCCTGTAGGAGAATGGTGGCTTAAATAGGGATACAGCACATATCAGTACTGTACAAAAGACAAGCTAGGCATACTGCAAATGGCTTGCATCCCAAACTCCATGTTCCTATACTGCTTACACCAAAGCCCAGAATAGTTGCAATATAATTATCACCACATTGAAAACTGACTTTGAGAAAGCTAAAAGTAAGAAAAACGTATCCTGCCCAAATGGCAGCCATGTCTTCTGGACTCTAGCCAAAACTGTTGGCCATAACTTCTGCCTAACACTACTCCCATTGCTGTTACACCCAGATGGTACAATTGCATTATCTCCCATAAAAAGCCAACCTACTGGCTTCCTATTTTTCCAGTTCTTCAGTAGCAGATCATGGTAAATGTCTCCCAACCATTCCAAACACTGCACTTAATGTCATCTTTGACCTTTTGCCAGAAAGTGATCAGAAAAATTTTGCTCAAATTGGATACCAAAAGTCTCCTGGCCCTGATGGCATTCTTCAATTGTTCTAGAGGTCTGTGCTCCAGAGTTTACACCTACTCTAAACCACCCTGGATATCTATCCTGCACTCTGGAAATGAGTCCACATACAATCTATTCCTAAGAAGGATGACAAATATTTACCTTTTAAACTACTGTCTAATTTCTCTCACCTCAGTTCCTTCTAAAGTAAAGAACCATCATGAAGACCATCTAATAAATGGCTGACAGTATGCATTCCATCACTCCCAATCAACAGTTACATCTACCAACCTACGTCACCAATCTGGACAAACACCATGGAAAGGTTTGACTTATCTCAAGTGGTTGCCCTCGATATCTCCAAGACTTTTGACTGAGTTAGGCACAAAGGTCTATTAAGTAAACTCTGATCATTCAGTCTGCCTCTTGACTTCTTCAGTTAGGTAGCCATCTTTCTCACTAGATGCTCACTTCAAGTGAATGGTTCCTTATCTTCTAACTGTACAACTAATGCTGGGTCCCACAAGACTCTTTTTTTTTTTTCTATATATAGATGATCTACTCCAGCTGACTGCCAATTCAGTACACAGTCTTGCTGATGACATTACATTGCATTCCTTTTCATTTGACCTGTCAAACACAAATCACCACAACCTGCGAAACTTGAATCCCTCCTACCTTAAATTCTGATCTTCAAAACATTCATCAATGGGGTTTGAATTACCTTGTCAACTTCAATGCTAACAATTATTTCATCTTACCCTTGACAATCCTAAATCTCTCTTCAAGATGAGATTTATCTTGTATTTATTAGACTTTCTTCTTTGCTCGAAACATTACTTAGACTCCAGACAGCTCCTAGCCCTATATAACATATCTGTACTTCACTCGCATTCACACAGGTGTTCAGTTTTCACAGGCTGTATCTTCTATATATATATATATATATATATATATATATATATATACTTTTATGACTGCTGTTCATAATTCATCCAAATGTGTGCAGCAGCCAATCAACACCTTAACGGTTCAACTCCAAACCCACAGAACAGATTTCTCATCTTTGTTCATCCCTCCATTGCTGCCCTCTGCAACAGTCCATAATCTCATGTGTTTCCCAAGAAATACAATCCACATCTTTTCAATAGCTGTGGTCAGTATGATAGGCTGACCAACTTCTTATGGATGGGTTCTTCATAAATAATGAAAAAAAAAAAAATTATTAGCACTGTGGATGAGATATTCAAGTCAAGTAATCTTTAAACTCTACTCTAGGACCAAACATACTACTTTTTTAAAGCGTGTTAGGCTTCCGATAGATAGTAAATGACAGACTCTGCAACATGTATGTATTTTCTCATCAGCCTTATGAAACAAGGTGGTTTCCCATTGTCTTCCTTGCTGTAAGGATATATATATGACTGTTGTAGCCATGTGTGTTCACAGGACTGGTTTCCTGTTTTGAGGGATGAAAAACCTGAATTATGAGCCTGGTTAACTCATCTTTAGTCAAAAGAGACCAGGTAAGGTTTCCTCATATCATGGACGGGAATCGAACCCAGGTCTTTCTGACCAAAGGGCTTTGTTTATACCAACTGAGCTACAGAGGCTCCACTCTGCAACATAGGGCAAATGAAATATGCAGCTTTCATCGAATCCAGGGACTAGATATTAGAGAAAAATGTGCATTTTAAAAGCTGAATTTGACAAGATATGCACTGGAGAAAGAACATATCAGTGGAAGAACAGAACCATAAATCGGTATTCAGAGATGAGAGCCTATGCTTGAAGACTAAAATATTTGAATAATGTAAATAAGGATAATGGGATAAATTTGTCCCATTATCCTTATTTACATTATTCAAATATTTTGGCCAACTGTGGTATATACCTGCGCTATCTACCAATAATTGTCCAAGCACTTTAGCAATTTATAATTGATACTAGCAGACAAACCCCAATATTGGGTATGTTCATGTTTGGCTTTGATCACCTCCTGCATCCTTTGAGGTGGGCCTTCCACCAATGTGCAGCAGCAGATATCAGGTGGAATTTGTCTCCATTCCTCTATCAAAGCAGCACTGAGTTCAGCGACAGATCAGTGATGTGCTGCTCTGCACCTCAATTGTCACTCCAATTCATCACACAGGTATTCGATAGCATTGAGGTCAGGATTCTGTGCAGGCCAGGGCAGTCATTTAACATCCATCTCTTCATACCATTCCATGACTACTGCAGCTTTGTGACATGGGGCATTGTCGTCTTGATAGTAACAGGGATCCATCCCATAAAAATCCCACAGTGTAGACAGCACCTGACTATTCAGAATATCTAGGTACTGAGCTGCCTTCATGGAACCACAGGCAATGACCAGTGGTCCCACTCCAAACCAGCTGAATGCACCCCACACCATTACTCCTCCACCACCAATCTGTGGGTACAACACACTGTGATAACAATCGTTAACCAGGCTGCCTCCACACATGCAGTAGTCATGGAATGGCATACCCTGCCATCAGACTGGAAACAAGTGAACCTTGATTTATTGCTCCAGAGTACTGTTTTTCCACCGGTCAGTTGTCCACACTGTTTGCACCAGGCGGCCAGACGAGCCCCTTGCTCGTTGTGATGTTTGGCTTGTTTGCCGCTGCTCTTCTGTGGAAACCCAGTAAATGGAGTTCTTTTCGTACTGCTGGCACTCTCAAACTCATCATGGATGATTGTGTTGATTGTAGTCAGTTTTTACATGGCACCCATTTTTTCCTGCACTAGTGATGCCAGAACATCTCCATTTATTGATCACATTTCCAATCATTGATTTTTGGATGCTTAAGTTGAACGGCAATGGCACACATATGGACATGTTGCAATGTGAAAGCTCACGATGACACCTCTCTCGAAATCACTGAGTTCACGTCATGTTGCTATACTATCTACAACAGTTTTTGTTATTAACAAACCTGGAATGTTCCATGACATGAAATAACAGGGGTGTCCAGACAATTATTGGTAAATAGTGTATATTTTTTGGATTTGAACAGCTATTATTACTTTATTGTATACATCATGTTCTTTATTATTCCCTAAAAATGCAATTTTTAAAAAAATTTAACCACCCTTAATGGCATACTGATCAAAATATGTCAGTGTGTATCCTTGTTGATGAAATGGCATCCAAATGTTATTTTCAGTGGACACTTTGCATCCATGTATTTAATGATATTAATGTGTAAACATGTCAAGCCAAGCCAGTACAGCAGTTAATAAGAGAACAGTGGCGTTTATATTAGTATAAAATGATTCAGTTCATATCGTTTGCAAATAGATTTTTTTCATTATTACTATGAATGTTTTCTTGCATGAGAACCAGATAATACATTAATACTTTAATAAAAGTAAACTTATAACATACAGTAATCTGTCATTTATCTGACTAGCAGAAATACAACTTAGCCTTTCCAATAATTGAATTGTTGAATAAGTGAATGCACGATTATGTGGTGCTGTATCAGAAGTCGGTTGTATAAAAGGGTTAGTTAATTGAAGGATTGTTGCTTTGAAGTCAGATAAACAGTTGATTACTGTAGTAAGTTTAACTATAAGTATAGTGAAAGTAAGGAAAAAGGTAAAAACTAACAATGAAAGAAATGAAGGATTAATAAATAAAAAAATTTGACAGTCAAAAGACATGAAATAAAACTGTATTTTTAAGAACTGAAAGAAGAAATATTTCTTAAAATGGTACCTCAAAATAACATCACATGAAAATGCACTAGTGCTCATATTCCATTATCATTACTGTGTTATGATTAATATAATTCTTGTAGAAAGGCTTATACGCTGGTTAAACATGATAACTAAATACTTAAGGAATTGACAGCGTACACTAGAAATATAAATTAAATCAACTTTAATATATACTTTCCGATATTTCGGCAACGCCACGTTGCCATCTTCATGAGAACTTAAGATAAAGACACGTGCACGCAAGTGCTACATAACAGCAAATGAGAAACGAAGTGAGGAAGCTACCATTTTCCTAAAGTCCTGATGGTGCCCCCCCCCCCTGGCTGGCTATATTAGGTGTTCTTGGCCTTTGGGCTGAAGTTCTTCTGATATATGTACTTGCGTGCACATGTCTTTATCTTAAGTTCCCATGAAGATGGCAACATGACATTGCTGAAATTTTGGAAAGTATATATTAAAGTTGATTTAATTTATATTTCTAGTGTACGCTGTCAATTCCTTAAGTATTTAATTATTATGATTAATGTAGTTTAATAAATTTTTGGTGCTAAACTGTTAGATGTCAAGAAAAAGAGGGCATACTTGTATGTACTGCAACAATACTTGAAGATGTGATAGATGATGAAAACATAGTTTTGTCAGATAAGTTAAATGTAAATTTTAATATGAAAGAAACATGCCATAGAAAATTTATTCTGAGATATTCTTGATTTAAGTTTCAAAGAATTCTCTTGAAACAGCAAAAAAAAAAAAAAAAAAAAAAAAAAAAAAAAAAAAAAAAAAAAATATCTTTGCTATATCTTGTGTGTGACCTTTTAAATAGTAGAACATGTAGGGATAACTAGTCTTCCTTGGGAAACGATAACTGTCATTTTTGATATCTTATAGCTTAGCCTTGCATGTTATTGCTCTGAATCCTTCGTTCAAAACATTTTGAGATGCAATTAATGTCGAATAAAAACACACACACACAAAAAAAATTTTTTAAATGAATATGAGAATTTCTGATTTAGTTATGGTGAAATGTTTTTATATAATCCCACCCCTGAAAGGTTGGAAATCACCTTTTGCATGGTGGGTAAGCTCAGAGCTAGACAATCCACGAATTCTCCTCTATGGCCAAACTTTTTTTTTCCCCAGGATACTTGAAAAGAAAAGGACATGTTTGGTTTTCTATTGTAATGAAGACCAAATATGGTCTTTCCAAATGGTAAACCACTGTTTAGTTTACCATTCAGGCTTCTAGTAAACAATTTGGTGAACTAAAACTAGTGAAACATGTGCACCTAAAAATTCTATTGGCATTCACGTCAAGTGTGGCTTGAACTCTACAAACTGTTGGTTGCAAATTGGAGAAGCCGTCTACTTCACCATATAGGCTGGCAAAGAAATGCACCTTCCATTATCTACAAAAATGAAAGATTGTATAAAGATGTGATACATTATTGAAAATCTTAATAGACAGGGAATTTCAAAACCAATTCACATAAACTGCTGCATTTCAATAGCATGGTGAGAAAGTAAAGAATTGTTCCAGTTCCAAATGGAGTGCACTAAAATTGCATTGTCTCTAGATTTTTGTAATTTTAACAGCTTTGAACTGTTGATGTGTTGGAGGGGGGGAGGGGGAGAAATGCTTAGAATTTCTTGGATTAAAAAAAAAAAAGTTTCGTTAACCAGCTGAAAAATAAAAAATCAATGACATTATTCAAAGCATTCTGGAATACTTCAGACACATAATCAAAAGAATATATAAAAAAATTTTAAAAAATACAATGAGAAGACCATCCTCTTAGTAAAATGGAAGAGAAAAGAACTAAATCAAGATGAATGGTGCAAATTATATGCTTAAAATTCTCCGAGGACAGAAATCAATGACTAGTGAATAAAATTTTGAAAGGATCAAGCCATGCTTCTTTTTAATTGTTTTAGAAAACTTTATTCATTGACATAAGTCCTTGAAGGACCAGTCTACTATGATTGTTAGTTCTTTGTTATTATAATAATTATTTTAGAAACATCTACCAAAAGCACATAGCTACTAAGATTCCTGCCCTAGTTTTAGTGTCTGCTGGTGTATAGTAATACTTCTGCTAGGGTTAGGGTTAAAAAATCAGTTAAAATATACTTAAGTTTAGGTGGGAAAAGAGAAGGTGAGAGAGTTGCTGAGGGCAGTGTGGTTATATGTGATGAGAACAATTCAATGAAACAAAAAAAATTTTCTCCTCTCTAGACCGGATTTTTTTTTTTTTTTAAAAAGTTGTTTACCTTTCTGAAAATAGCACAGGAAAAGGGCGTGTGTGCTTTCTGTATAATTTTTTTTCCATCATATCAACTTTTTTCCTAAACTTCTCTCACTGTACATTTTCCCCCTCCTCCTCAAATGTCTTTAGCAGCAAGTCACTTTTCTTATATACAGTTAACATTAAACATGTCCTTTTTGCAGATTATTTGAAAGTGAAATTGTTTTGGTACTGTAATGAAGAAGGCTTTTATTCCAAAAAAAAAAAACGTCACAAAAAACTTTCACATTTTGAGATATCCTTAATTGCATTTTGTGACATAATGATGATGCAGGCAGGAATATCTATCATGTGTTTATTTAAAGAATTTCTAAGTGTTTTATTGCTGTTATTTAATTTAAAATTATATTATTCAGTTCAGTGTATTGAACAGACTAATGGGTGAAATATGCTGCATTTTTGATCCTTGTTTTTCACATAACTTCATCTCACTCTCAAGATGTATATCATAATTTTTAATCATTTATGTTGTAGTTCCATATTTAGCTGTCAAACCTTTCTAGATTTATACATATTGAAAGCCTTTTGAATTGTTTTGTTTCCTCCTTCCCAAATTTTGAAGTGTCCTTCTAAAGGCCAAATATGCCTTACTAAAGCCAAGTTGGTTGCTGAAGCATAATGGGTTGCAAGTTCAAATTCCACTCTGACATGGATGTGGGTGAAAGTATAGATGGTGAATAATTTTCATTGCTGAGTATAATTATTGGATGTCTGAAATGCTGTGGGGGAAAAAAAAAAAGTTGTTTGGTCTAATATTAGTGCAGGTTTCCCAGATTATCTAACTCTCAGCCCATGTATACTCCTAAATGTTCAACAGTCAATTTCACTGCATGAAACTCTTAAGGATCACAGGAATTTGCTTTGATGGCTTTGGTCAAGATGTTTTGGTAATTGATTGTTATAATGATGTTTGCTACAATGAGAGTTGACTGCATAGTTTTACAACCATTCATTGGTGAGGTTCACATCTTTATACTGATGAAAAATAATAATAATAACTCCTACTTTTGGTCTTATACAAATGAACTTATGTAGTTGATACATGCTTTTTTTGTACCAGATATCTGAAGATCTGAATAATCTGTTCACTTAATTATACTATATTAAATAATGTAAAGATTGTTGGTTTTTTTTAGAATACAATTCGGCATTGATAATATAAAAAATTATACAACAAATAATCCTCTGTTTTGGCAATCGTCATTTATTCAGATCAGGATGTTAGGATCAAAGAACTAATTTCATTCTAACTTCAAATACAAAACAGCCTAGTCGAGAGGTCAATGTTTAACTTGCTGTAAGTAGGTAAGGAAAAAATTACTAGCTATTTTTAATAAGGTTATTGTTTTAATAGTGATGCTGATTGTTAATGCATAGTCTATACAGTAATAGTCTAACAGTAGTTTCACACTTTATTGCATTTGCTGGTAAAGTGGCATTGGTAATATATGTATTTTATCTTGTAAAAGATTGATAAACATTTTTCCTCCATAAAGATATCTTAAGATATCTTAGATACATAATTAGTTAACCTGAGTTCGGTGTTTTGTAATGATAAACTTTGACTTTCTTTCAAAGTACTGTATATATTTTTTTAATTATATATTGGAGGATTTTGGTAAACATGAAATATGTATTTGATGTATATTATGTATATAATTGTGTATGTACTAACTAGCTTATAGGTTCTCTACAACAGAACTTTTACTAGTTACCCAATATGTTGTTGAATAGTTTTGAAAGTGAAGATTGAGTATGATCTTAAAAGAAATATTAACAGTTGCAGTGAGTGGCACCTTGTTGTGTTGAGTGTAACATTTGTAACTGTCTTTACAAATAAAAATATATTGCTGATTGTGTATTTTTGTTTTTAATATATATATTTTAAATTTTATTTTAAAATACTGATGCTTGGTAAGTATCAGTATACAGCTGTCTCTTACTATAACAAACTTGTAGGAAACATAAGAAACATAAATACTCTGCTATATTGAATTTTAATTCAGAATAGTGTTGTACCTGTGGTACTTTGCTTGGAGCTTTTCAGTAGTTTGTTTTAGGAAGTGAGTTTGCTATAATGAGAGTTGACTGTAACATCTTTAGATACATATCCTCCTTATCATCAAATTTCTGATATGTACCCTCAGGGGATGTACAGATTTAATTAGGATAGTACTACTGAAAAAAGTTACACCATTACAAACTTCCAATCGACAATTCTCCTCCAAATTAGTCTGTTATCTGTTAAGATTCCAACATTATTAAATCTTATATTTCTGTCTTTTAAGGCACATTTTACTGTATCAATTTCATCTACATCTTGGTCTTCCTCTAGATCTTTTCCCTGCCAACCTGCAAAGAACACTTGTTTTGCTAATCTCTTTCATTGTGTTTAAGTGACCATACCACATGAGACCAGTTCTATTAACACTCACTCACTCTTGAATGCTAACAATTGTAAGTTCTTTCCTAATATCCTCATTTTTAATCTGATATTGCCATTGATCTCATCTGTTCACTTCATTAATCTTTCTCAAAACTCTCATATCAGAGGTCTCCAGTCTGCTCACAGATCCATAAGTTAAAATTGGTTTGAACACTGTCTTGTATATAGCTAATTTAGTGTTTTGACTAATTTCTTTCTTATTCCATATAAATTTATTCAGCTGACATCCTACAATACCAGTTTTACTAATTCTGTTGTCTATTTCCATGTTTAATTTACAATCCACACTAATAATAGTGCCTAAATAACTGAAATGTTTTACTTGGTCTATAAGTTCACCACCATTCAGAATACAGTTGATTTTTTTTTTCTGCCTATTTTCATTTTCTTTGTTTTTTTATTGCTGATTTTCATACCAAGTTTATCACAATGGTTATTCAGTCTAGTCAGGAATCTTACAGATTTGTATTGGATTTATTCAGAAGTATAACATCATCTGCATAAAGTTAAAGAGCTAAGTTTAACATTGAAAATTTTGATATGAGATTTATTACCACTTATGTTCATAATGTGATCCATACAGATAGCAACAGTGGACATAATGTACACCCTTGTCTCACATACCTAATTTAATATCAAACCATCTTCCTGTATCTTCTTCAATTCTAACTGTTGACTTACAGCTTAAATAGAGACTATGTATTGCTTGATATAAGATCCCATTTACACCATATAACTGTAGCCTTTTTAAGAGCTATCCTCTTGGCACCTTGTGATATTCCTTTTCCAGATCAACAAAACTTAAATACAAATCCTTGTTATATGAGGATTTCCAAGATTTCTCAACTATTTGACTTAAAGTTGAAAATCTGATCCTGATGACCTCTATTTGCTTGAATCCAGCTTTTTCTTCACCAAGCTTCCCTTCCACAATTTTTCTTAGCTGTTTCTCCAGTATACTTGCATAAATCTTTTCAGGAACACTCATTAATTAAATACTTCCTGTAATTCTCACAGTAAGTTTTATTTCCCTTTTTATAGATGAATACTGTGAGAACACTGTTCCAATCATCTGGAATTTGACCCCTTGACCAGGTCTTCTGATTATGCAGTGCATCCACTGTAAAACTTTTATACCTCCATATTCGAGCATTTCTGGGCGAATTTCATCTATCCCAGTTGCCTTTTCACATTTCAGATTTTTGACGACTTTCTACTTCAAGTGTGGATATGTATTCCTGACTGCATTCCTGTTCAGTGTTTTCTACCACTGTGCTGGCACTGCTTGTTTCATTTAGCAGTCTTTCAAAGTAACTACTCCAGAGATCTAGAATATTGCTGTCTTCAGTTTTCATTCTCACCGTTATCATCTCTGATTACTCTTACAATACTTTTTCTTCCATTTCTAAGCTTTTTCAATAGCCTCCAGAATATTTTGTCATCCTTACTGATATTTATTTTTTCTTATCAAAGTCTTCCCATGACTTGTTTAGCTAGTTTTATACAGTGATTCACTTTCTTACATTTCTCTCTGTATTCTTCAAGAGCACAAGCTGACTTACTTGCCAGAAACTTTTGGTCTGCTCTCCTCGTTTCCTTGACCTCCTCTTTAACTTCAAGACTGTCATAGAGTTTTGATTTTTCTGTCCTTACAGACTATCTCACCACATGCCTCTCTGGCTGAATCAATCAACATTTTCTTCAAGAATTTCCATCGAATATCCAAGGTTTGGTTCTTGTTTTGAAATTCTTTCATTTTTTTATTCAACGATGTTTGTGTATTTGAGTCTATTGTTCACTTCTGAAAGCTGCTTGATATTGATTCATTTTAAAAGTTTAAAATGCTCAAAATGAAATGGTGATCACTTCCAATTTCAAATCTTCTGTATGCACTTGTAAATGTCTGGAATAATTACTTTGAAAATTGCTAAATGAAACTTGTATCCTGAACCAGTGGAAAGCATCGCATCAACTATTTATTTCTTGCGTCTTCTCTCCGTGTGAATTTGTGCATATTTTTATGTTGGAACATTGTGTTAATAACTAATCCATGTCCTGAACAGAAATCCAGTAGACATTTACGATTATTACTAATTCTCATAGAAAGGCTTATATGCTGGTTATACATAATTATTAATTGAATTAAGGAATTCACAAGGTACATTATAATATAAATTAAATTAAACTTTAATATATATTTGCAATATTTTGGCGACGTCACATTACCATTTTCAAAGGAACTTACAATAAAGACACGTGCATGCAGGTACTACATACAGTAAATGAGGACGAAACAGGAAGCTGTCATTATGTATGTCTCCCAAATTTCGGGCACTCTCATGCAAGCAAATTTGTTGAGGTTTGGCATATTTCTTAGGGCTCAGGCTGATGTCATGAAAAGTCTTTCAAACTTGAACTTGCTACGGTGTATTATTGCGGCTTTCTTCCACCGTATTCTGTGGCGTGTATCCAGAGCATCATCTGCAAGACCAGAGTGGTTATACTGGTGAAAACGGATGTAGTCCTTGTGTTCTGATATTCGTGGTCTTGCCTGTTTGGCCAAAGTAGGATAGCTTACAGCTGCAAGGGGACCTGGTATACACCAGGTAGTTCTAGGGGAAGTGGTTGGTCTTTAGTGAAGTGGATAAGGGATGCCAATTTTCTATATGGTCTATAACAAGAGGTCAAGTCATGTTTTCTTAAAATTTTGATAATTTTTTCCGAGGTGCCTCGGATGTAGGGAATGGTGATGGATTTAGAGTAATCCTTGTTGTGAAGGGGGGGGGGGGGGGTTTACTGGTTTTCAATATTTTTTGGATTTTTTTTTGGGGGGGGGGGATAGCCATTGGCTGAAAAAGTGTTGAGAATGTGATTTAGTTCAGTGGTTAGGGCATTGTCGTTTGAACAGATTAGTTTAGCCCTGTTGTATAGTGTCTTAATAACTCCATATTGTTTTGAGGGGGGGGGTGAATGTATCTGCCTGTATGGGTGGGTTTTCTATAAACAGAGAAAATCAAGGTTCCATCAGGCTGGCGGGTGACTAGTGTGTCTAGGAAAAGGAGGCTGTTGTTTTCCTCTTTCCCCAGGGTGAACTTGATTCTGGGGTGTGCCATGTGGCCAAATAGCGAACACATCATCAACATAGCGAAGCCATGTGGTTGGTTTTTGGGGCAGTGTTTAAGGCTTCAGAAGTCTCCAAAAAGAAGTTGGCCAAGAGTGTGGAGAGTGGTGAATCCATGGCTGTCCCATCTATTTGTTTGTAGAATTTTCGTTGCCAAACGAAATAGCCTGAGTTCATTGTGAACTGAAATAGGGCTGAGATATTGGGAGGAAATTTAGCTTGGATTAGTTCTAATGTTTCTTTGAGCAGGATATTTGTGAATAAGGAGGAGACGTCAAAACTGACCATTATGTCAGTATGTTGGAGTGTAAGGTTTTCTATGCTGGCTTTGAAGTGGGCTGAGTTTTTTTATGTGTGATGGTGTGTTGCCAGTATAGTATGTGAATGCTTTGGCCAAATGTTTAGCCAATTTGTATGTGGGGGAATCAATGCCATCCACTATGGCATTGGTGTTCAACCTTTTTTTTTACTATGCGAGCTACTTTTCTATAAAAAGTTATTCGGCAATCTGCTCTCTTATATAGATCATGTTTCCCCAACCTGATATCTGATTACGCACAAATAAACGACTAAAAAAAATACGCAACTAAAAACTTTATTTGTGTATTTAAAAATTTATTTATCACTTTTAATTATTTTAATACAACAATACAAAAAAAAAATATATATATATATATATATATATTGGAATAAAATATTTATTTCTCTATTTGGGAAAACCAAAGTTAGAAAAAACAACAGATTGATTACAAACTCGCAAGTTAGAGGAAATGCTGGTTGATTAAAAAAAAAAAAAAGTTAATGTGAAATTTGGCATTGTTTGGACCTTGCAATATTTTCATAGTCAAGTTAATATGAAGAAGTGGCCAGTCGCAGACAATCATCCAAATGATCATTTGTAATTTGGTTTCTTAATAGATTTTTTATGACGGTCATATTTGAAAAAGCAGATTCTGACAAGTATGTTGATCCAAAACACGACAGAATTTTTCGCTCAATATCAGTTAATATTGGGAATTTTTCAAGTGCATACTTCCAAATTACTTCATTGTTTATTGATTTTAAATGTAAACTATTCTGAATGTTTATTATCTCAAGTTCTACTTCAGCTTGGTTTATATCAAACAGCCCACTAATTTTATTTGAAATTTCTGTGATGTTCAAGTTTTCTTGAAATGGATTATTGATAAATAATCCATTTCATTATTGATAAATAATGAAAAGATACAATCATTTCAGTTTTATTAAAATCTTTAAATCTTGAATTTATTTCTACCTAAACTAATTCTATTTCATGAATAAATTCTTTTAAATCATAGCGAAGCATTTTTCATTTTGTTCAAAAAATTTTAATAAATATGGGAGATGTCTAAATTTGCAGTCATTTATATTTTTCTTTAATAAACGTATTGTTGGAAAGTTTTTATTGAACTTAACATGTCTATTAAATTTTTATTCTACCTTGTAACTCTAAATTTAAATTGCTTAATTTTGTACAGAAATCTACTAAAAATGATAAGTGTAACAACCATCTTTTATCAATCAATTGTGGATAAATATCTCCTTTTTCATCAAGAAAATTTTTTATATTAATTTTTATAATTAATTAATATAAGAAATCTTTCTAAAAATTGACTTCTTCTGAGCCAGCAAACATTATTGTACAACAGAAGTTCCCTATCATCATCTGCCTGTAATTTAAATAACCGCCATTCCTCGAACAGAATTTGCAATTTTAAATGTAATATCCAAAACATCTTTTGTGTTTAATCTTTTACTACACAGTACTTGTTGGCGAATAATACAGTGGTACGTTAAAAAATTCTGAATATTTGTCATCATTTTTGCATAATGAAATGAAGCCTGATTTATTGCCTATCATTGCAGGAGCACCATCAGTAGTAATAGACACAAGTTTAAAAAGCGGAAGTTTGTGTTGTTTCACAAATTCATCAAATGCCGAAAAAATGTCTTCTCCCCTAGTCCTTCCCAATAATAGTATAATTTTCAATAGTTCTTCTTTACTTGAATAATCTTGAAATACCATGCGAATAAATACCATTAACTGACCAATATCAGTGTAGTCGTTTGATTCATCAAATTGTAATGAAAATGTAACACACTGGTGGATGTCTGACATTAACCTAGCCTGGAAACTTTTCTCCGGCAATTGGAACTCTTCCTTTCAGCAATTTGAAACCTTGTCTGAGGCCTAGAAGTAGTCTTTCTCTAGCAACGTCTCTAACCGAGAAGTTCCTTTCTGGAAGCGGGAAACTCCTCTCTCAAGCAACGTGGATCCGGGCAGTCTCTCTGACGGCGACTCTGGACCGGGGGCAACTTCCTCTTTGACAGCAATTCTGGAACCAGGACCCCTTCTGCTTGCTTCAGTCCCTTTTTATTAGGCCTCCTCTGAGACCTCGCATGAAGTTTGGCAACTCCTAAAGAATCGGTTATGAGTCTTTCATCTTAAGTTTCAAGTTCGGCACGCCTTTTGTTCTCCTCTGCTTTCTTTTGATTGCAAGTTGCCGGCCATCGGAAAGTTGTTTGAACTCTTTCTGACTGACTTCGGAGATATTTACACTTAGAGCCTGCAAGCCTTTCTCATACATACAAGTTTCAATAAGAATCTTTCTAATGCTGCTACGCTTTGGTGACAAAAAATCGCCTTTGTTTTTACACTGTAACATATTCTTATTAAAACAGTATATACAGTTAACTTCAAAAGAGTTATTTACAAAAACATCTAATACAAACTATACTGAGACAAACAAAGTTTATTCTTTTACAATATTCACATGGGACTTAACCTAAGTAAAAAAATCGATGTAATGTGCTTTGGAATATTTAATAAATTTAAGCTACAATCGAGTTTTTACACTTTGCTTATAATCGTATTCACTCGGCTTGCAGTTTGATTTCCACTGATCCAAATTAATTCATTTACCCGGACTTATAAGAAAATTACTGATTTGGCAATTTTAATGAAAAATGAATAAACAATAGCAATACACTTAAAGCGAATTTAAAATAATGATGAATAAAATATGTTTTCAGTTTTAATTAAATTTGTAAGTAAGGAGGAATACAGAAGAGATCGCTCCGCGATCGACGGGTTGAACACCCCTGCACTATGGGATATAATGGCACATTTTCTTTATGTATTTTTGGGAGTCCATATATATGGGGGGGGGGGGTATAGAGTTAAACGGTTTTAATTGCTCTATTATTAGATCGTGCTACTTACCTCCCCATTGAATACAATCCCACCAACTCTCACAAATTAGAAAACTCCATAGGCTGTTTAAAAAGGTCACTTCTTGGCCTGTGGAAGTTGCTAACAAATTAAAGCAGTTTAACTCTATACCCTCCCGTATATATGGACTCCCAAAAATACATAAAGAAAATGTGCCATTACTTTCCAAACATAGTGGATGGCATTGATTCCCCGACATACAAATTAGCTAAAAATTTGGCCAAAGTGCTTGCACACTATACTGGCAACACACCATCACACATAAAAAAAACTCAGCCCACTTCAAAGCTAACATAGAAAACCTTACACTCCAACATACTGACATAATGGTCAGTTTTGACGTCTCCTCCTTATTCACAAATGTCCCACTCAAAGAAACATTAGAACTAATCCAAGCTAAATTTCCTCCCAATATCTCAGCCCTATTTCAGTTCACAATGAAATCAGACTATTTCATTTGGAAAGGAAAATTCTACAAACAAATAGAGGGGACAGCCATAGGTTCACCACTCTCCCCACCCTTGGCCAATTTCTTTATGGAGACTTTTGAAGAGAAAGCCTTAAACACTGCCCCACAAAAACCAACCATATGGCTTTGTTACGTTGATGATGTGTTCACTATTTGGCCACATGGCTCTGACACACTCCTCTCCTTCTTAACATACTTAAACAACCAACACCCCACAATCAAGTTCACCCTGGAGAAAGAGGAAAACAACAGCCTCCTTTTCCTAGACACACTAGTCACCCGCCAGCCTGATGGAACCTTGATTTTTTCTGTTTATAGAAAACTCACCCATACAGGCAGATACATTCACCAAAAATCCCCCCCCCCTCAAAACAATATGGAGTTATTAAGACACTATACAACAGGGCTAAACTAATCTGTTCAAATGGCAATGCCCTAACCACTGAACTAAATCACATCCTCAGCCAATGGCTACCTCCCCCCCAAAAAAAATCCAAAAAATATTGAAACCAGTAAACTACAACCCTCTCTCCCCCCTTCACAACAAGATTACTCTAGATCCATCACTATTCCCTACATCCGAGGCACCTTGGAAAAAAAAAGAAATTACCAAAATCTTAAGAAAACATGACTTGACCTCTTGTTACAGACCATATAGAAAATTCGCATCCTTTATCTGCTCCACTAAATACCAACCACTTCTCTTAGACCTACCTGGTGTATACCAGGTCTCTTGCAGCTGTAAGCTGTCCTACTTTGGCCAAACAGGCAGGACAGCGAATATCAGAACACAAGGACTACATCCGTTTTCACCAATATATAGCCACTCTGGTCTTGCAGACGATGCTCTGGATACACGCTACAGAATACGGTGGAAGAAAGCCACAATAATACACCGTAGCAAGTTCAAGTTTGAAAGACTTTTCATAACATCAGCCTGAGCCCTAAGAAACATGCGAAAACTTCAACAAATTTGGTTGCATGAGACTGCCCCAAAATTTGGGAGACATACATCATGAGACCTTTAGCCCAATGGCCAAGAATACCTACATAACCCGCTAGGAGGCACCATCATGACTTTTAGGAAAAACAATAGCTTCCTGCTTCGTCCTCATTTATTGTATGTAGTGCCTGTGTGCACGTGTCTTTATTGTAAGTTCCTTTGAAAAATGGCAACGTGATGTTGCCGAAATATTGGAAATATATATTAAACATTTGCACTTTTCTTCAAATTTTCTCAAAACATTTCTATTTGTCTGGTGATCATTTTCTAGTCTGCTGTTTAGATCTCCCACTGGGATCAACTTTTCCTTTTTCATTGAGCCATCTGCTTTCTCTCAAAAAAAAATTCCTCCATTACTTCCTTAATAGAACCTTCTGTGGGACCATAAGTACAAATAACTCTCATTGTCCAGTTCCCCATTCTGATATATGCCCACATCACTCTATTTGATATTGCTTGCCATTCAGTGACTATCTTCATATTTAGTTTTGAATACTATAACTACTCCCGCTTTTCCCTAATTGTTATTATCTGAATATAACATTTTGTATTGTTTGCTTAGAAAGATATCACCTGTTTTTGTGTTCCTTGTTTCAGGCATGCCTATTATGTTGATCTGGTTCTTATATAAATTTTCTGCTAGTTCCGTTTCTTTTCGATTGATGCTTCTTACGTTGATATTACCAATGTTGAACTCCAGTGATGTTAAGTTGGGATGTGTTCTGGAATTTGTTTTTAGTAGCTAACTTTTTGCTGTTCACCCTGGGTCCCTGACAAAATCAAGAGAGGCCTTATTTAATTTGTTGATGTTATAGCTAGAATGAAATTCTGTCATGATGTACCATCATTTTACATTGTGTTTTAAGGTAGTAAGAATAAAATTTGGTTGGCTAAATCCCAAATTGCCAGCCCATCCTCATCCGTTCAGTTTCCAGGTAGATACCTAACAGGGTGCACCACGAGAAGGTGAGGATTAGATGTTAAGTCATAAGCCCCAGTCGGTTCTCCACATTCTTTAAAAAGTTACGTGGAGGTCTCCTTCCAGTTATACAGCTTGGATCCTTAGATGCATATTGATATACAAACATTGTTTTATAAAAGAATTTTCATCTCTGGTGATATATAAAATTTGAAAGATGAGCATAGATTGTGTGCCACCACAGCATTCACAATATATATGTATATGTGTATATATATATATATGTATATATATATACATATATATAAAAAATATATATATATATATATATATATACATATATATATATATATATATAAAAAAAAAAATATATATATATATATATATATATATATTTTTTTTTTTTTTTTTTTTTTTTTTTTTTTTTTTTTTTTTTTTAGTAGTACTCAAAGTTAATACTTAGCAAATTTACCAAATATTACCATTCATGATTTTTGTTGGTTTCCTTTTGGATTTGTGATATTTATATTTCAAGTACTATTTAAAATGATGGGAGGGGGCTTATGGGTCAAAGCTGTATAACTGAGAGGAGACCTGTACATAGCCTTTAAAGGAATGCAGAAAAATAATCAGGGCTTCTGATTTAATGTCCAATCTTCACCTTCTCGTGGTGTACCTGTTAAGTATCTACCTGGATACTGAACGAACAAGGATGGACTGGCAATTTGGGATTATCCGACCAAATTGTATTCTTATTGGCTACCACTAATAAAATGATGGTACAACATGGCAATTTCATTCCGGCTTGGACATTGCCCAGTTAAACAAGGCCCCCATTGTTTTCACCAGGGATCAAGGGAAAACAGCAAAAAGTCTGCTACTGGAACAAATGCTGAAACACACCCCAACTCAACATCACCAGAGCTCAAGATCAGTACTATCAACATAAGAAGCCTGAATGTCAAAGAAATGGAGCAGGCTAAGAAATTGAATAAGTACAGATCGACATAATAGGAGGTGAGTGAAACAAAAAAGACAAACTGGTGAGATCTTTCTGAGCAATAAATACAAAATGTTATATTCAGGCAATGACAATCAAGGAAAAGGAGTAGCCATAGTATTCAAAACTTAATAAGAGACTAATCTTCTTGAATGGCAGACAATATCAAGTAGAGGGGCAAATATCAGAATGGGGAACTAGACAATGAGACTTATTTGTGTCCAGTTCCAGAAGGTTTAAGGTAGAAGTGGAGGGATTTTTGAGGTTTAGAGAAAGCAACTGACACAATGAAAAATTTGTTCTTGTTGGGGATCTAAATAGCAGAGTAGGAAATGATTGTCAGACATACAAAAATATTTTGGGAAAATTTGGAGAAAAGAGCAAAGCTAATAATAATGGCAAACACCTGTTGGATTTCTGTTCAGGACATGGACTGGTTATTACTAACACAATCTTCCAACATAAAACTGTGCACAAATTCACATGGAGAGAAGACGCAAGGAATAAGAGAAGTCTCATTGACTATGTTATTGTGAATAGTGATGTTTTCTCACTGGCACAGGACACTAGATAGTGTACAGAAGATTTGAAATTGTAAGTGATCACCAGTTTGTCTTGAGCACAATAAAATTGAATTTGATATTGAAAAGAAGTACATGTAAGAAAGTTTTAAAGGGAATAAAAATTTGAGCAGCTCTCAGATGTGAACTGTAGACCAAAATACACTAACATTATTCAAGAAAAAATGAATGAGTTTGAGAACAGGAACCAAACCTTGGAGATTCGGTAGCAAATCCTGAAGAAAACATTGATTCAGCCAGAGGGACATACTGTGAGATTGTCTGCAAAGATATAAAAATCAAAACTCCATACAGGAATTTAAAGAGGCAGTGAAGGAAAAGAAGAAAGCATATCGAAAGTTCCTGGCAAATAAGGCAGCTTTTGGTCATAGAGGATACAGAGACAAATGTAAGAAAGCTAAACACTATGTAAAACTATCTAAATAAAGGTCATGGGAGAACTTTGGCACTTACATAGAAAATAAATATCAGGAAGGTAGCAAAATATTTTGGAGGCTGTTGAAAAGTCTCAAAAATAGCTGGAAAATGTGCAGTAAAAGGAATTAGAGATGATAAAGGTGACATAAAATCTAGAGAAAAAGATATCCTTGATGTATGGTATAATTACTTCGACAAATTGCTAAACAAACAAGCAGTGACAGCACAGTGGTAAAAAACACTCAACAGGCATGCAATCAGGAATACATATCCATATTTGATATTGAAAAGGCAGCTGGAATAGATGATATTCGACCAGAAATGCTTAAGTATGGAAGTATAAAAGTCTTGCAGTGACTGCACTGCATAGTTCAGAGGGACGAATTTCAGATGATGGAATAGTGCTCTCATAGTACCATATACAAAAACAGAAATAAAACTGAATGTGAGAATTACAGAGATATTTCACTGAGTGTTCCTGGTAAGATTCATGCAAGTATACTTGAGAAACGGTTGAGAAAGATTGTGGAAGGGAACTCGGTGAAAAACAAGCTTGATTCAGGCCAGATAGAGGCTGTCAGGATCAGATTTTCGCTTAACGACAAATTTGTTATGTCTCTATACGTTTCCTAGGAATTTCGTCTTTTTTTTCTAAGATCATCTTCTTCTTCAGTACTCAGTTCTCTTTTATTTCATGCAGGACTTCTTCATTGTTTTTTCTTTCTTTCCAATTTACTCCTAGCAGTACCTGTCAATAGTACATTTCAGTGTTTCGGTTCTTTTCTAGTTCTCTGCTATTATAGTCCAAGTCTCACATCATATAAGAATATGCTCCAAACAAATGTTTTTTTTATGAAACTTTTTCCATAGCAATTCTTCTTCAATTTCCAACTTGCATTTTCCTTCATGAAAAGTTCCTCCAAGATTTATGATCAGTTTTTACACGCCTGTGTAGCTCAGTGGAAATGGTGTTAACACTAAACCTCCCGAAGATAAGTTCAAGTCTGGTTGCCGACTAGAGGAACTGTTCTAAGCCTTGGTTGGCCGAGTGGTTAGCATATTTGCTCTCCAGCTAAAAGATTGCAGGTTCGAATCCTGCCATGGGCATGAATGTTTGTGATTTTCTTTGAATATACTAGTGGTGGTGGGCAGTAGATGGCACTGGTGTAGATGATGATGGTAGTTGCAGTTTGCTGTAGTTGGTGAATTAAGTGGTGGAGACAGAGTTGTAGAGTAAGTGTCCTCCCTCGATGAGTCTTTGGAGGTGTCACGTAATAATAATAATAACTTTTATTATTATTATTAACAGTTAGAATTGAAGGAAGTACAGCAGATGGTTTGACATTAAATCTGGTGTCAGACATTATCCCCTCTGTTATTCATTATCTATATGGATCATATTATGAAGGAAGGCTGCATTAAACCTGATATCAAAATTGGAGATGTTAATATCAGCTCTTTACTTTGTGCAGATGATGTTAAATACCGTATTTGCTGGCGCATAAGGTGCACACACCTATAAGACACGCCCCATTTTTTGTTCACATTTTTTAGGGAAAAAAGATTTTTTAGATCCTCTTCCTGATTCCGCCAGGTTCTTATCATTTTCTCAGTTGGGGTGACCCGAAATGGCTCTCTGCAGCCTTGTTTCCATGTTCTTTAGCATACGCAATCACACGTAGCTTGTATGCAGTATTGTAGCAATGCCGATGTTTTTCAGCCATAATTTGCCCAGAAATTTAGAGAAAATTGAATGGCAGAAATTTATCACCGTTCACAACAACCCCGACAACAATTAGAAAGTTTAAACGAACAGGAACACAGCTGTGATCGTCTGACAGCGCATCCACTGAACTTTACATAACTGGAATGCTCTCACACACCGCAAGGAAGCAAGAAAGAAATCGTGTAACTCGGAACAGAGAAAATTTCCAGAAATGAAAGTAATAAAAAATCGAGTATCGGCGTATAAGATGCACCCTGTTTTTCAGACCTATTTTCAAAAAAAAAAAATGCGTGTTATATGCCTGCAAATATGGTAAATCCAGTACAAGTCTGCAAGATTCCCTGACAAAATTGAATAACTGTTGTAATAGATATGGTATGAAAATCAGAAATAGCAAGACAAGACAACTGCATGAAGAACCTGTAGAACAAGTTAAGCAGTATGCAAAACATTGTGCGTAAAATCCAAAATCTAACATTATTAAAGAAATCGACACAATTGGAAAAGAACGTGGATTTAATGAACTGTTAATGAAGATGTGTGAAATTTGCTCAATTCCCATTCAGAACAATTAAGCGAGAATGATCTCCTTCAACTAGAAGAACAGCATGCATATATGAAGAAGATGAGGAGTGTGAACAAGAAGAGAATGTTACGACTAAGAAGCTAACTGCTAATGTTATGACTAAGAAGCTAGTTTTCAGTCACATTGAGTATGCCAATAAAATTTTGTTTGATTCTGATACGGAACGAAGCTTTGAAGTCCACTGAAAATTGGAATTCATTTCAGTAATTCATTCATACAATTGCAGTAATCAGTTAAAAGTCAATACCTAGATAAAGAGGAGACCCCCCTTGTATGTTCTGTATGTACAGGTAAACCTTGCTTAACGCAAATTAGATATGCGCGATCGAGTGAAATGATACTATTTCCCGCTTTAAGTGAGTGATTAATCAATTAACATGATTTTTTTTATGTTACACGAAATTTTTTTGTCGCCAATCTATAGCAAGCAGAAAAGCTGGATGTAATTATTTTTATTATAATTATTACATCCTCCATGGAGTCGACAAACTCATCATGGCTGGCGCTATTAATACAATGACTGAGGCACCTAGGATACATTGAGTCTACAGTTTGTACTTTAGTAAATAAGAGCAAAGAATACAAAGAACAAGGAAAGTAGCTACTTGTTCTTTTACCATGCAGATCACCTGAAATAGAAGCCATTTAATGATTGAGATGGAACGTCTTCTATCGCTCTGGATTGAGGATTATAACCAAAAAAGAATACCTCTTAGTACAGGAAATATTCAGGCAAAAGCTCTCATTATTTTTACATCATTGAAAAAGACCAAATTTCAAGAGGAATGTGAAAGCTTTACTGTGAGTTTAGGATGGTTTGACCATTTTAAAAATTGAGCTGGACTGCATAACATAAGAATGACTGGGGAATCTGCTAGTGCTAATAAAGATTCTGCAGCCAAGTTTCCTGAAGAATTGCAAAGGATAATTCAGGAGGTGATTATGATGATCGACAAATATTTAAAGTCGATGAAACATCTCTTTTGGAAGCATATGCCAACAAAGACTTTCCTAGCTAAACTGAAGCATCTCAAACAGGATACTAAGTATCTAAAGATCGTCTTTTATTTTTAACTTTTATTAGGAGGCAATGCATGGGCTTTAAACTGAAGTCTATGTTAGTTTGTTGTGCACAAAATCCAAAATCTAACATTATTAAAGAAATCAGCAGAATTGAGCAGGAAAAGAACTTGTATTTAATGAACTGGATAGTGAAGATGTGAGAAACTTGCTCGATTCCCATTAGAACAGTTAAGCAAGAATGATCTCCTTCAACTAGAAGAACAGCATGCATATGAAGGAGAAGATAAGGAGTGCAAACAAGAGGAGAATGTTACGACTAAGAAGCTACCTGCAAAAGAACTTGAGCTAGTTTTCAATCAGATTGAGTATGCCAATAAAATTTTGTTTGATGCTGATCCTGATATGGAACGAAGCTTTGAAGTCCACCAAAATCTTGATAAAGCAATCACTAGCTATTGCAAATTGCATGACAAGATGAAAAAGTCGAGCACAATTTAAACATCTTTACTTTTTTATCATCATCATCAAATTCCTGCCATGTACCCTCAAGGGGTGTAAAGGATATGATAGTACTACATGAAAAAAATTACATCATTATTAATTTCCTATCTACAATTTTCCTCCAAATCAGTCTCTTACTTGTCAAGACT
Organism: Typopeltis vanoorti; assembly: GCF_054136105.1. Taxonomy (NCBI): domain Eukaryota; kingdom Metazoa; phylum Arthropoda; class Arachnida; order Uropygi; family Thelyphonidae; genus Typopeltis; species Typopeltis vanoorti. The sequence continues at coordinate 129,536,977 of NC_143551.1, forward strand.
CCAACATTATCAGATCTTATATTTCTATCGTCTAAGGCACTTTGTACCATATCAATCCACCTATATCTTGGTCTTCCTCTGGGTCACTTTGCTGCCAACCTGGCAGAGAACACTTGTTTTGCTAATCTTTCCTCACCCATTCTGTTTAAGTGACCATACCACCTGAGATTAGCTCTGCTAACGCATTCCTGAATGCTGACAATGTCAAGTTCTTTCCTAATATCCTCATTTTTAATATGATATTGCCATTGATGCCATCTGTTCACGCCTATAATCTTTCTCAGGACTCTCATATCTGTTGGGCTCTAGTCTTTGGTCAAGTGTTTTACTTCTGACCCAACTCTGTATTTCTATATTTAATTTACCATCTTCAGTAAAAATCGTGCCTAAATAGCTGAAATGTTTTACTTGTTCCACAGGTTCTCCATTCACAACGCAGTTGACATTTTCAATGATTCTGCCTATTTTCATTGTCTTTGTCTTTTTATTGCTGACCTTATACCATATCTATTACAACAGCTATTCAATTTAGTCAGGGAATCTTGCAGACTTGTAGCGGATTTATTTAGAAGTATAACATCATCCGCATAAAGCAAAGAGCTGACATTAACATCTCCAATTTTGATATCATGTTTAATACCACTTTCCTTCATAATGTGATCCATATAGATAATGAATAATAGAGGGGATAATGTACATCCTTGTCTCACACCAGAATTTTAACATTAAATAAAAATTTAAGCATTTGATTTTTTATTAACGTTGATGATTTTATCCTCTAATATAGCTTATACTGTAATTTATATCCCTCCCCCCCCAAATTTACGCTACCTGATGGATGAATTATAATTATTCCTATTATTTATTGTATTCGCTTAACGCATTTCGGTTAGCACGCATTAAGTGATGGATTAATTAATCACATTAAGCAAGGTTTTCCTGTAATGTGGAGAATGAACTAGAGCTGACCCTCTCAAGCAATAAATATTTCCTTAGTTACTAAACTGATGATGATTTTAAACAACCACACTGTTTTACATATTCATTTTGATATCATAATGTAATCAGAATCAGATCTTTTCTTTGAAAAACCAGGATAAAAGTATATTTCTGTAGCATAAGTTTATTGAGAGCTTCTTCACTTGGTAAACCCTAGTAAAGAAAAAGATAATTTTAATACTTAATATACGAGATCAATTCTGTTTTTGGACAGCCAACAACCTCTCTGGTTGTTTACTATCTGTTATAGTCAGTAGCTTTCTCAATTCTAGGGGACAAGGCTCTATATATTTTCACCCACTTTCTTTTAGTACATAAATGACTTTCTGGCACCAACCTCAAATCCTGTTCATAGTTTTGTTGAAGACAGTATATTCTATTCCTTTTCTTCATTTGACAAACCTTATAGTACATAATTATTAAACACTTGTGAGGGTTCATAATGGAGATCTTAAATTCTGATCTCTTTACTTCATCAGCAAGGATAACATTGTGAGCTGCAGTGCTAGCAAAACAGTCCTGAATTATATATTTTTTATATTTATTATCTCTTTGATAATACCCAGATCTCTAATTATGGTTATATATATATATATATATATATATATATATATATATATTTTTTTTTTTTTTTAAGCTTACACTTGTAGCCTTTCCCTCATACAGACACATCTCATTCATAGCTTCTTCAGCCTCAAAAACTCGTATTTTTTCTCACATTATTTCTCATATGTACAACTGCTAACACCATAGATATTCAAATTCATCTAGTTCTGGGAAACTGGTCACATATTTTGGGTGTTGTACCTAAAACCTCCCTAAAGATGCTCAATACTATCCAGAAGAGGATCCAATTAGTGGATGAACTCCTTTTTCATAGATTCATTCTACTCGCACCCAAATGTTTTGTTTCGCTTGTGTCTCTTCTGTGGGTATTTTGATGAACACTGTTCTGTTGAACTGGCCACCATCATTGATCCATTTTATTGTAAGATAAAAACATGGGCAGCTTCTAACCAGCATATATTTACTTTCCGTCTTCAAACTTACCAAACAGCTTCTCTTCTCTTGTTTACTTATCTACCTCTGGTCTTTGGAACAACAGCCTCCCTCATTGTCTTCCTAATGGTTCGATGGTTCATGAAACAAATTAACAGATTACTACAGTCTTCTTTCCTACTCACAGCACTAATATTCTGTAGGCATTGCAGCCTTTTGTGTGTAGGTCTGGCAAGTCTTTTTTTTTTTTTTTTTTGGTACATCTGTCATAAGCAACCATGTGAAATTGCAAATCATTCTATCAAGTAGATTTATATATATATATATATATATATATATATGTTTATTTATTTATATATATGTTTATTTATTTATATATATATACAGCTGTTGGAAGCCAAAGTGTTGTCCGTGTCTCTTGAAATGGATAAAATTGAGTATCGTGTGGTTATAAAATTCTTTGTAAAAGAAAGTTTAATGCCAAAAGAAATTCATTCAAAGTTCATAAAAGTTTATGGGCACTCCTCCTTCATTTTCGACAATTAAGAAATGGGCTGCCAAGTTAAAACTTAGCTGTACCAGCCTTGAAGATGATCCACGTGAAGGACATCCAAAAAGTGTAACAACACCAGAAATCATTAATCAAGTGCATGATATGGTATTGGATGACCAGTGAGTCAAATTGCATGAAATTGCTGAGACTATAGACATTTCAAAAGAATGTGTAGGATATATTTTGCATGAAGAATTGCAAATTCTTCCATTAGAAAAAGCTTTGAGCAAGATGGGTGCTGCACTTGCTCACAGCAAATCAAAAATGCACTCTCATGAAAATCTCTGAACAGTGTTGGAGCGTTTTAACAAGAATAAAACTGATTTTTGTGTGTTGATTTATTACTATGGATAAGACTTGGATTCACCATTACACACCTGAATCTAAACAGCAGTCAAAACAGTGGACAGGAGCCGGTTGTTCAGCATCAAAGAAGACAAAGTCGGTTTTATCAGCAGTTATGTCATTGGTGTTTTGGATGCTAAAGGCATTTTGTTTATTAATTATCTTGAAAAAGGTAAAACAATAACCAGTGAATATTATTCCAATCTTCTAACCAGACTAGACGAAAATATTCATGAGAAAAGACCCGGTTTGCAGAAGAAAAAAATAATTTTTCATCAGGACAATGCACTTGCCCACAAAGGTGTTTTGGCAATGGGAAAATTAAGAGATCTGCAGTATAAATTGTTGGAACATCCACCCTATTCCCCAGATTTGGCTCCCTCTGACTTCTATCTCTTCCCAAAACTAAAACTATTCCTCACTGGTCAGTGTTTTTTTTTTCAAATCAAGAGGTAATTGCAGCTGGATCTGTGGTCTTGAACTTCCTTTAGCAACAGTTCCACAGTTTATGCACCATTAGTTTAAAGCCTCATTCTCTCGACTACTACAATGGCTGCTGACATGTTTTTATATGGTGTTAAAATTACTTATTTTAGTATTGTTGCTATCTGTTGTAAAAAAAAAATGTTATTAAGATAAAAAAAACTTGCTCAGATAACACATCTGCTTCATTTTGCGATGAAGTGGATGTTTGGGATTGTTTTTAAGTAGTGAGTTATATTTTTTTATTGGAGGCATACATATATACAGATACTGCTTGGAAAGAAGCTAATGGACACCTTCATGGGCAAGGCGTGTCGTGCAATGTAGTGAGTCGCTTGTTTGTAGCTGGTATAAATTGGAAGAATATGATGCTCCTAAGTCAGTGCAAATGTGTCCAGGTGAAGTCGCTGTGAGAAGGGAAACTGACAGTTTAAGAGAGAGACATTGTGATAGGATACCATGTTGCAGGCCTTTTTTTGGCAAATTGAGTCCTGCTCTAAAGTTTATTGAACATTTGTGGGATGAACTTGTAGCAACAGGTGAGGCCAGGAGACATCTGCCCCACAATTGTCCAGTGTTGCGACGTTTCTTATACTATTTATCTCTCTACTTATTTGTTATGATACGTTTGTACTCTATTGAACTTTCCCACTATATAGTCCAATTTATCTGACAGAGGCTTCTGAAGTTTCTCTACTTCTCTGTGAATCATCTCCGTTGTTCTCTCATCTTTAGTGAAGCAGTTTTCTTGATGTTTTGTGGAATTTGCCATTAGTTGACCAATCACACTGTAAAGGCGTTCCATCATGGGTTGATAAAGTTTCTCCACTTCATGTTTAACTAACTGGCGAACTTTGCTAAGGTTGGGACTGCTAGCAGTAGCTTGACAAATTGCTTCTGCCTTATTTTCGTCACTTCCTTTTTGTGTCTTCTGTCTCTCTTTCTTTTCATGATTTTCATTTCCAATTCTAGGATCCCTAATGTTATCCCTTTTTTCATGAATCATGTGGAGGGATCCAGTGCTGACTGCTGGACATATATCTCCTATCAGTTGCTCTCTTTCCTTTACAGCAGCATAACACTCCTTTAGACTTGATATCCCTTTTCCAAAGGCTGTTTCTCTTAATTCCTTCTTCAGGCCCATTCTAAAGTGTTGGAAGACCGTCCATTCAAGGTGGTGTCTGTCTTCACCTAGGACGTTCAAGATATTTGAGAGAGTGAGCATCCTGTCATGAAATTCAGATACGCTCTCTCTATCTCCTTGTACCATCTTTTGGAGCTTCCATAAATTTGGCCCTACATTCTTGCATTTTGAAAATTGTGAAATTAAGATTTCTTTAAACCTATTGTAGTCCAGTGTTTCTTTTAGGGTCGGTGACGAATGAAGATATGTTTTGGCCATTCCCACTAATTTACTACGTAATAATATGAGTAACTGAAAATCACTCCAGCAGGTAAGCTTTCTTAATTCTTCAATATATTCGAAGAAGGATACCACATCATCAGCGTCTTCCCCAGAATATTGTGGAAATACCTGTGCGGGATTTATAGATCTAAAAAATTCCTCGTTATTCATGTTGGAACTTGTAGGCAGAGCCATGTTGGTACTTTGGCTCACACTAAATTGTTATTAAATATTCTAATTACTATATTAATTTCCTGCCTGATATGAATTCAAAAACCAACTCACTGTGATTGATCTATTTACTAGACTTTGTTTTCGGGATCGAATCACATCCTGCCGGCTGCGCCATTTATGTTGCGACGTTTCTTATAATATTTATCTCTCTACTTATGTGTTATGATACGTTTGTACTCTAATCATTTAAATTAACTTCTATTGTTTTATATCTTTCCTTTATCCTACCAGCTACACCATTTATGTTGAGACTTTTTCTTATCTTGTTTGCTTTTTCTTTACTTAATTAGTTATTTATCCTTTCTTAACTATTCCAACATCTTATCTTTCTTAAATTCAAAACTCGTCTAACACCCTTACTTATACACATTTATCCCTTATAATTTAAACTCTACAATCAAATATTCTCTCCTTCAGTGCTTTGCAGTCCCATTGGCCTCTCTATGTCCTAAACAAACAATCCGAAGAAGTTCACCCATAAGTATTGACACATTTATTTTTATGCTGCGCCAGCTAATACCTAGGTAGAAAGGATTCTTGTTCAGGGTGACTCCTTTAGAGAGTTAATGATTATTTGATCAAGCATAAATTTATCTCCCCCTCGCTTGTCCCTTTCTTTCTTACAGTCACGGCTTACTTATTGCATTAGTATTCATGGGTTTATCCCGCTTGGTTCGTTGTTATTTTTATGAGCGGTAGTTTTGAATTCATATAATATAGGCAGATCAGGCAAGTACATGAATGAAACAATTTAATTAACTTTAAGGTGATACACCATAATACACTTCAAAACAGGATAATATGGTTGCACTCAACTCAGATCAAAAGCTCTAATTAACCTGTACTTATCACACATACAAAATCTTAATAACCTTAAATACAATCATAAAATACAATTCATAGATTATCATTAAGCCATTCGGATAGATACACGTGGCTATCAGTGAACACATCAGCACAATCACACTTTTAGTTTAACATGATCTTGTATCTATTCGGCCTCTTGGGCAAACAATTCTTAACACTGTCTCGGACACGTATCTAGTTGTAGGCTACTCTTACAGTTCTTTAAGTTCAGTCCAATTTAAACGTTCACACAGGAAATTCACTCTCTTCTTACAAGTGGAATTAGTATTTCAAAAATCTAGATTACCATTTCTGTCCTTGAACTCTTAAAACTTGTTCCCGCCTTGTCTAATCATCAAGGCCTTCAAATGTAACCGCCTTGGAGGATATCTTCCGTAGATCTGTGCGAGTAGAATCTCCGAGGGAAACATGGGAGGTGGCACGGTAACGTCGCCTTGAATGGACGGCTCAATTTAGTCCCTCCGTCATACGACAACATCACAGCTATCCTAGAACATGGACATAGCTTGGCCCAATACGAACATGTCTCGGAGTGGTCCTGCTCGTCGTAGGACCGTGTCCTACGACGAGCAGGACCACTCCGAGAGATCAGGAATCCAGGAAAAAATATCTCAATTTTCATGCAAGGCCTTTTTGCTTCATTTTCTCCTCTCGTTAAATCTCGATATTTGCGACACGCGCCGACTCGGTCACGTGTGTCTGCCTCCTATTCCTGGAAGACGCTTAGGTTTCCCTTTCCAATTCGTTCATAATGCAGGACGATAAAAGTGACCTTTGAACCCTGACTCACAGGCTTTACTATTTCAGTGCAAGAGGCTGGTTTTCCAAACGGATTTTGCCAGCTTACATGGATTTCTATTATCAGGTCCACACTCAATACAGATTATATTTAAACACTTTATACAATTCCTTAAACTTTATCTTGACCTGTGTTCACAAACAATTTAATTTTTTCTATTGCCAACGTTCCATGTTCTCTGCCTGAATAGAATTAATGCTGTGACCTGAATATTTTAATATAAACCATTTTAATGCTTATTCAGAACACAACACCAGGACCTCATTACATGCCTATAGTAAGAATGGTCCAAAATTCCCATTGAATAATATTGTATGCTCGTGAAAAGTATGCCCCATAGAATTGATGCATTCATCACAGGAGGAGGTCCTACATCTTAAGATGGGTGGGTGCCGTGGCTGTTTGTTTCTCACACTATGATGACTGTTGACTGTTCCAAGCAGTGCATGACACCTTTTTTTTTTTTAAATTATTTTCAATGAAAATACTGCTTTTCCTTATTTCTTCTTATGATGTTTTTTCTTTGTCAAACTTTATTGGCAGTGTTTGATAACAAAATTCTTTAGTCCTTCCACTTTGTACATGCTTTTTGATACTCATTGTTGCACAATGTAATATTCTGTTTAACTTTCAGCTCCAAAAAAAAAAAAAAAAAAAAAAAAAACTTAAAAATTAAATGAATTTTTTTTAACTGCTTCATTATATTGTGTATTAATTGTTTGGAAAGGCATGCAGATTAATATAAACACGTAGCAATAATTTCATTTATGCCTTTGATATTAAAACATTTGCGTGGTCGAGGGAGGTATATTGATCTGATATTACAATATCAGTACATAGCAAACCATCAACAACCACATTCTCTGCCTCCATCTTCATCGTCTTCGTTCACTATTGTGCCTAGTCAAGATCAACCTACCATATTCGTCTGCTTCTCTTCACCTTTGATATCGAGTTTTTGTTTTTTTCCTCCCATTATTCTGCATTCTTTCTTTATGCTGGCCCGAGTGGTTAGCGTATCTGCTCTCCAGCCAAAAGGCTGCAGGTTCGAATCCTGCCATGAGCAAGGATGTTTGTGATTGTCAATGAAAATACTAGTAGTGGTGGGCGGTAAATGGTGTTGGTATAGATGGTGGTTGTAGTTGGTGAATTTAGTGGTAGAGTAGGTGCCCTCCTTCGATGAGTCATTGGACTTACTGGAGGTGTCATGTAATAATAATAATTTTTCCATTCTTCTTTTCATATTTGTATCCTTTGGCTGTATTTTACAGTTTTTTTTTTATTTGCAAGTTCCTAATATTTTCCTTGTTACACTTTCAATTTTTCTTACTGTTTTCATCTCAATGGTTTCAATCATTTGTCTGATTTTTGTAGTTCTGCACATCTTTTTGCTGCATATATGTTAGTACTGGTCTGACAATGCCTTTGTAAATTCTTCATTTTGTTTCTTTACTTATGTTGTTATTCTTTCACATGAGGCTGTTGAGACATTCAGATATTCTACTAGCTTTTGTTGCTTGTTCTTATATGTCATTTTGTATGATGCCATAGTTATTTAGTTCTTTTCCTAAATATTCTATCTTATTGACAACAAACAGAACTTGTTCACATTTGGTTTGAAGTGTGTGGATTTGTATTCCTTGGGAAACACATAACATTGGAGACTATTCCTGAGACTACATTAGAAGGGATGAATAAAGAGGAGGATAAATTCATTTTATGAGTTTGAAGTGAACTGTGAAGAAGTGTTGAATAACTGCTGTACACATTTTAATGGATTATCAGAGAGAGTGTGTGAATTATTAATGCCAGTTCAGATGAACTGTGGCCATGGATATTGATGTAGAAAATGCAAGCAGTGGAAACTGGAGACCTCTACAAATGAATTGATGGGAGTGGAGTCATTAATCAGTGTAACTGCTCTTTTTGCTAAAGATTTGGATGTTGTCAAAAGTAATATTAATTTTTTTTTTTGGAAATAAGGTAGAGCTGTTTCTGCTAGCATTTAAATCAGCAACGTCATCTGAATCCCATTGAAGAATGATTTCAAGATTAGAATTTAGCTTAGCAGAGGTTGATGTTCTGGAGGTTTGTGGTGATTTAGGCATTGCAAGGTTTGTCAAATGTGATAAAGGAGTGCAGGTTACTGTAACTAGCATTTCTGTGTATTGGATTGGCAATGGGCTGAAGTGGATCATTAATACATAGAAGAAGAGGGATCATGAGAGAATAGTTTTGTGAAATCCCAACATTAGTTGCATAGAATATAAGAAACCGTCCACCATTCGTCTGTTCCCTGGCTTCTGGCAACACAGTTGCGGAAGTCAGGGAACAGACGAAATGATTGAAGCTTACATTTAATCATATCTGGTTAGAATTCTTGGAGATATCAAAAGCAACCACTTGAGATTTGCCAAACTTTTCCATGATATTTGTATTTATCCACAGATTTGTGACATACGTAACCAGATCTCTTGTTGATTGATGGTGCAAAATCAATAAATGACTAGTAGTTATTTATTAGTTGAGCCTTGAAAGTAGTGAAGGAGGTGGATGTTAATGTTTTTTTCCATTACCAGTGGATTATGGAAGCCTAAAAAACAAGGGATATAGAGGGGTTGTTACCTAGAGCACAAACTTTTAGAATAATTGGAGAAATGCCATCAGGACCAAGAGACTTTTGGTATCCAATTTGGAAAATATTTTTCTGATTGTTTTCTGGGGAAATGTCAAATGAGGCATTGGTTTTTAAAAATATATCTTTAAAATAGTTAATCCACAAACCAGCTGTATCCTTGAAAGGAAGAAATATTGGTTTACTCTGTTATTTCCAAAATACCAACTGTAAGCCTTTAGAAAGTTCTCAGGTCAAACGGGGCATTGACCATTACCTTTGCAGACATCTTTAATTTTATGCCTGCCTTACTTAGCCACTCATTCTCTGAGTTTTGGTTCTTGTTTTCAACCTTCCATGTGGAGCACCTGTTTGTTGTAGTGGAGGGAACCTACTAGTGATGATGCTGGTCCTTTTCAGGCAAGCAAAAACTCACCACTAAGCCAAGCATCAACCTCCATAAGCCACCAGCCAGAACTGCTCATCTTCCAGGGCAAGGCATCCACCAAAGGCCTGATAATGGTCACTTCAGTAGAAGCCATACATAGGCAGATGTCTACAGGTACCTTTAAAGATTAGGCAGATGTCTAACGGAATGCAGTGATCAAGACCAGTGGGCATCTCATCTGTGGAAACCATGGGAGGCAGACCCAGAAGAGATACCAAGGAACTTGGAACTTCATTGGTTGATGGACTGAGCCCTTGACTCTTCATCTGGATTTTAGTTTGTGGGTAATTTACCCACTCATTGTGAGCATTGTAGGCTGTATCAGCTTTCTCTTGCGATAGAGGATTTCAGTTTTTTATGTTTGAAACGATCTGAGGGTTTGTAGTCCGCTGGCTGTCGAATTAGCTGATTTGGGTGATTATCTGTGATTGTGAAGAATTTCTCTGCAATGCCTATCATGTAGGTCTCAATATCTGGAAGATTGACTTCTTAGTGTAACTGGATGTTTCTGATGAACCATGGGGCATTAAATGCGATTCTTAGGCATTTGTTCTGGATTGTCTGTAATCTGTTGACAGCTGTGTGATCCCAGGTTGGAGAGGCGTAAGTTAGTTGTGGTCTGATCACTGATTTGTAGAGGAGTATTTTGTTGCTTATGCTTAGGATGCTATTCCTATTCAAAAGTGGATATAGCTGTGCTATGGTTTGACTTGCTTTAGTGGCGACACTATGTGTGTCTTAAACTTTAGGCATCTATCAAGATGAACTCCCAAATATTTGGTAGAATTGTACCAAGGGATGATTTTACCAAAGGAAAAATGTTCATGGCAGAATGATTTTAAAAAATGCTGAGGGTAGGGAGGTAACCGAATCAGTCAATATAGTGGGATTATTGAGCGAGCACTTTGCAAGAGTATATCATCCAGGTGGTGACATTGGGAATGGAAGAACCAACAGCTTGTACTGGAATTGTGATGAATGAAGTAGAGGTAAATAGTCTATTACAGAACCTCAATGTCAATACATCTGTGGGATGGGATGGTATACCAGCTTGTGTCGTACGTGAAGCAGCTAAAGAATTGTCAGTGCCCTTGACCATTTTGTTTAATTTGAGCCTCGGGTCTGGGTCAGTCCCAAGGGGGTGGAAAGAGAGGAAAATAGTTCCGTTGCATAAAGGTGGTTCCAAGGCTGGGCTGCTGTTGAAAATTACCAGCCGATCAGCATAACAGGAATCGTTATCAAGGTCTTGGAGAAAATAGCCAAGAGGAAAATACAAGATTGGATAGATGAAAATGGGATACTGTATCAGGGACAGCATGGTTTTGTGAAGGGTAGGTCATGCCTCAGTGACGGCTGAACTGGATAAATGTAATGGGTTTAACAGTGATTCTACTGGACCTTGCTAAGGCCTTTGACAAGATACCACATGGAATTCTAATCAGTAAAATGCAGCATATGGGAATGGATATAAGGTTGGTGAGATGGATAGGAGGGTGGTTGACGGAGAGATATCAGAGAGTGGTTTATTCAGGAGTAGAGTCCAAAAGATGGCCTGTGACTAGTGGGGTGCCACAAGGATCTGATCTTGGACCACTGCTGTTTAATTTGTTCATTAATGATATAGGAAAGGATCTGAGAGGAATGGTTTATTTGTTCGTGGATGATGCAAGGTTGGGTAGCGCAATAGTGAATGCAGATGATGTCAAAATTTTGCAGGATGATTTGGATAGATTGGAGATATGGGCTAAGGAGAATGGATGTCAATTTAATGTGGCAAAATGTAAGGTTATACATATACATTTTGGGGTGAAAAGATTAGCAGCAGTTTACTACATTGGTGGAACTGTACTCCAGGAAATTGATGAGGCAAGAGATTTAGGAGTCTTGGTGGATAAGGAGTCGAAGTTTAGGGGCACATTGCAAAAGTGGCCAAATCAGATCATTTAATCTAATTTTTAAGCTACACCAAGTTGGAATTCCATTACCACTCATTCTACTCATCAAATCCTACCTAAATAACAGATAATTTAAAATAAAACTCAATGGGATCAGATCCACAGAGAGGAGAATCATGGCTGGAGTCCCTCAAGGTTCTCTGCTATCTTCCATACTCTTCTCCATATACATGGCAGATCTCCCCAAATTGTCGCCATCTATCACCGTTCCATATGCCGATGACATAATCATCATAGCCAGATCCCTCCATCCACATCTGGCCACAAACAAGCTGCAGAGAGCAGTCAATGAACTGGAGGATTGGTACACCAAATGGTGTATCGCAATCAACCCAAGAAAAAGCTCTGCAGTACTTTTCACCAGACGTAAAAGTAGAACCGAATACAAGCATACAAATTATTATTATTGCGGGCAACTCCAGGGAGCCCTTAGACTCATCGAGGGGAGGCCCCAAATCATGTTCATCACAACTATTCGACATTCACACAGTATCTATCATACCTTGCCTTAAACTCATTCACTGTCATAGCACCCACTACAGACTCTGGCAGCTTATTCCACTCATTCAGCATTCTAAAAGTAAAGAACCCAGCTCTAAACACACTCTTGCCCAGCTTCCATGGATGTCCCCTAGTCATCCCACCACCAGCCCTGTTCTCAAAAATATCTTCTGAATTAATCTTATAGAAACCCTTCAGTAATTTGAATGTCTCAATCATATCTCCCCTCCTCCGCCTATCAACCAATTTTTGCAACCTACAAATCTTCAACCTGTTCTCATACGGTTCATTCCACAGACCTGCTATCATCTTGGTCACTCGCCTCTGGATCCTCTCAACCTCCTCCCCATCAAGAAGAAACCTAGGTGACCAAATCTGGGCACAGTAGTCGAGATGGGGTCTTATCAAGGCTCGATACAGAGGAACAATAACATGCTTGTCTCTGCTCGTCAAAATATTCTTCAGCAACCAAGTGATCTGATTTGGCCACTTTTGCAATGTGCCCCTAAACTTCGACTCCTTATCCACCAAGACTCCTAAATCTCTTGCCTCATCAATTTCCTGGAGTACAGTTCCACCAATGTAGTAAACTGCTGCTAATCTTTTCACCCCAAAATGTATATGTATAACCTTACATTTTGCCACATTAAATTGACATCCATTCTCCTTAGCCCATATCTCCAATCCAGATGATGTCAAAATTTTGCAGGATGATTTGGATAGATTGGAGATATGGGCTAAGGAGAATGGATGTCAATTTAATGTGGCAAAATGTAAGGTTATACATATACATTTTGGGGTGAAAAGATTAGCAGCAGTTTACTACATTGGTGGAACTGTACTCCAGGAAATTGATGAGGCAAGAGATTTAGGAGTCTTGGTGGATAAGGAGTCGAAGTTTAGGGGCACATTGCAAAAGTGGCCAAATCAGATCACTTGGTTGCTGAAGAATATTTTGACGAGCAGAGACAAGCATGTTATTGTTCCTCTGTATCGAGCCTTGATAAGACCCCATCTCGACTACTGTGCCCAGATTTGGTCACCTAGGTTTCTTCTTGATGGGGAGGAGGTTGAGAGGATCCAGAGGCGAGTGACCAAGATGATAGCAGGTCTGTGGAATGAACCGTATGAGAACAGGTTGAAGATTTGTAGGTTGCAAAAATTGGTTGATAGGCGGAGGAGGGGAGATATGATTGAGACATTCAAATTACTGAAGGGTTTCTATAAGATTAATTCAGAAGATATTTTTGAGAACAGGGCTGGTGGTGGGATGACTAGGGGACATCCATGGAAGCTGGGCAAGAGTGTGTTTAGAGCTGGGTTCTTTACTTTTAGAATGCTGAATGAGTGGAATAAGCTGCCAGAGTCTGTAGTGGGTGCTATGACAGTGAATGAGTTTAAGGCAAGGTATGATAGATACTGTGTGAATGTCGAATAGTTGTGATGAACATGATTTGGGGCCTCCCCTCGATGAGTCTAAGGGCTCCCTGGAGTTGCCCGCAATAATAATAATTTGTATGCTTGTATTCGGTTCTACTTTTACGTCTGGTGAAAAGTACTGCAGAGCTTTTTCTTGGGTTGATTGCGATACACCATTTGGTGTACCAATCCTCCAGTTCATTGACTGCTCTCTGCAGCTTGTTTGTGGCCAGATGTGGATGGAGGGATCTGGCTATGATGATTATGTCATCGGCATATGGAACGGTGATAGATGGCGACAATTTGGGGAGATCTGCCATGTATATGGAGAAGAGTATGGAAGATAGCAGAGAACCTTGAGGGACTCCAGCCATGATTCTCCTCTCTGTGGATCTGATCCCATTGAGTTTTATTTTAAATTATCTGTTATTTAGGTAGGATTTGATGAGTAGAATGAGTGGTAATGGAATTCCAACTTGGTGTAGCTTAAAAATTAGACCATGATGCCAGACTCTATCAAATGCCTGAGTGATGTCCAGGAATACTCTGCCAGAGTGTTTGTCCCATTCATACGCTTGGGTGATATATCCAACAACTGTAAATTTGTAGCGTTGTGGAGTGATATTTCCTAAAGTCGAATTGCTCGTCTTGAATGACATGGTTGATATCTTCTGCCTCTTGAACTCTTGTGAGTATAGCCCGTTTTGCTATCTTACCTATGCATCATAGAAGGCTGATCGATCTGTAATTTTCAGGAAACTGTATTTTTTTCAGGTTTTGGAATTGGGAAAACGTTTAGCAGGTTTCAATCGCTCTGGGAAATAATTTAGCCAAAGGACCTTATTTGTTATTCCATCCGGAGCCTTTTTATTATTTAGTTTTCTTAAGATCTCATATATTTCTGTTGGTGACACGGATTTTTTGTTTGATTGCAGTGAGGCGTTTTGAGTTATTTTATTTACCTGGGTGTGGATTTTTCTTATGAAATTTATGTCTATTGATATAATTCGGGGCTGCATTGTTTTTCTAAGCTGTCTGCAAATGCTTCTGCTTTTCCTCGTCATTGTAAGCAACACTATAATCACCTTGGATTTGAGGAAGTGTAAAACGCTTCAAACGGAGTAATCTCATCATTCTCTATGATGACTGATCCTTTGTGTTTAATTGGTGAATTTTGTTATTCCAGAGTTGGTTACGGTGATCCTTTAGGGCATACTGAACCTGGTTAGTTGCTCTATTAACTGCTTGTTTAACCGCTGGGTCCATTGTTCTCTGATATTGTCTTCTTAATCTGTTTTTCTCTTGGATAAATGTTTTATATCCTCTGGGAGTTTATTTGATGGTGTACATTTGGTTATATTTGTTACCTGTGTTATCGCTATTAGTAGTTGTTTTTCAAGAGTTTTCACTGCTTTTTCTATATCTTCAGTGGATGCTATATGCGGTATTGGGCCAAGGTTTTCCTGGAAGGCTGAGGGAAGTTGTTTCCAATTTATAAATGTGTTGTTGTTTTCCATTAAATCTTGTATGGTGCCTAGTTGTATGATGGGGTTGTGATCAGAACTTAAGTCGTTGACTGCTTGTATTTGATAGCTGTGCACTATGTTTTTTATTCTTTCTTTAATATTTGAGTTTCTGCTATTCCATACTGAATGTTTGGCATTAAAATCTCCGGCTATAATCACTGCTCTGCCTGTATTTAGTATCACAAGTAAATCATATTCAAGGAGTTTTTTATTTGGGGGGTTGTAAGCTGCATATATCCTGATGCTGCTTGTGTTTTCCATTTGTATTTCTATTCCTGTAGTTTCTGTGTTCTGTTTGGGGTTCGGCTATTGAATTATGTTTTGTTTCTTTTGACAAAGATGGCAGTGCCTCCACCTCTGGCATAGGATCTATCTGTATGGTAACTGCTATAATTGTTAATTCTGATCTTGTCACTTGGATGAAGCTGTGACTCATTAATGAGGATGATGTCTGCTTGGGTTTCTGCTGCAAACTCCTGTAATTTGTTTGATAGGCCGTTTGCATTCCAGCTAACAATCTGTAGTGATTTTAGCTTTCTTTTAGTCTTATCCATTAAGGATTTCAACAAGGGGTGACTGTGTGTGTACCTGAAGATGATATCCTTGGCTTTTTGAGTTGGATTGGTTTCTCAGAGTTCAGCAAGCATTTCACCTATGTGACTTGTTATGTTCAGTAGGATAGGTTTGCTGTAGCTGGTTTGGTTTTGGGTCTTTTAGCTAAGTTGGTCTTGTAATGTCAGCATATGATCTTCCATCCGTTGTGAAGATTGTCGTTTGATGGAAGGACGTGCGTTCTTGTATAGGTTTGCTGGCTTTGAGTTGTGTCTTTTGGTTTTGAGGAAAAGCTATGCAGCCCCTATAATTTGCAGGGGTGGGCCTCTGCAATTTGCACACTTTCCTGGATGTGTGCAGGGTTTTTGGCATTCATTTGTTGCGTGTTTGCCACCACATTTCACGCAACGAAATTCAGCCTTGCAGCATCGTTGTACGTGCCCAAATTTTTGGCATCTGTGACATTGCATTGTAGTTGATTTATGTTTTAATGCCTCTACTTATATGACTAGATCACAGATGGTCTGGAGATTGTATATGTGTTTTTGGTCTTTACTTATTTCCACTAGAATTAGTGGGTAGCGCAATACTGCCTTCCGCCCATAATCCTCCTGCGTGTGAATTAGCCCACTCTGTATACTGTTAATTTTCTGCAAACAATTAATCCCAAATTCACAGCGATTGATGATCTTAGCACCATTTCCTGCTGACTCTATCATCTGCGTTCCTAGCAAATCCCATTTTCATGTTTTTGACCATTTACTCTATCCTTTACATTACTATTTAAATTAATTATGTAAATCTTGGAAAGTAATTTATGCAACATTCAAATCCATAGACAATATGAGATTTTGAATTACTCTAACCTCCACTATCTCTTGGAATAAATAAAAATATTGCCTCCTCACCATCCAAAAAAAAAAAAAAAAGTCATTACGACCCACCCAATTCAGAATCTTTTCAATACTCCTTTATAGTAAAACTTGGAACATGCAAAACAATATTTCTTTGCAATTGTGTTACCGGTATTTTTACCGCATGGAAAAATTGGTACTAAAGATGTTTATACTGGTTTCCATAAATTAAGGAACAAATAGAAAAATTGCGATAACTTCAGGGAAAAGGAAGAAACATGAAACTCGGGTATATTTATAAAATATTCAATGCTAAATCTGATTATCATAAAAATGAGTAGCACTGGTAGAGATATATGCAAATAAGCTATTGCATAAAAGGGGGCATTTTGAAGGAATTTTCCATTTCATGTCTAGAGTGAGAACAAGTCATTTTGTGATAGCAAAATTCTTGGATATGATTGCAAGACATTTAACTGATGAATTCAGGTGGCGAGCCATTGTAAAACTATAGGTTGGCCAGTCATGATTAACATCCCTCTAATATCCGTGAAAGGGACACTTTTTGGTAGAAGTAATGTGATGGTTTGGGGAGAATCTCGTTGATTGACACACTGACCTGTCTGTATTCTAGCATAACCTTGATTGCTGCAAATTATAGCTACAAAATTCGGCACACTTAACTTTATATGTGGGTGCGATAGCGGCGACATTTATCCTCTAAGACAATGCTCATCCACGTTGTGTGAAGCTCGTGGACTAATATCTTTAAGGAAAAAAGACTACCGTACATATGGACAGGCCAGCCAATTTCCTGATCTTAATTCTATTGAGCATGTCTGGGATAGTCTAGATAGACGTGTTGCTACTCTCATTATTATTTCCAACTGAGCTGCTCGACAGTATTATAAACAGTATGAAACTTGAGGGGGGGGGGGGTAACCACATTTCTTATTGCAGCCCTTTGACAATTATCTTCAGGTACCCATTTGATACTGAATTAAACTTATATTGCAGCCCTTTGGCAATTCTTTTCAGGTAACCCAATACTGAATTAAACTATTATATTTACAATTTCTTTTGGTTGGTGTTTATTTCACATCTCATATCACTGCTTTAATTGAATTGTATAAAAATTCATCATATCGTTTATGAGTTATCGCGATTTTTTCTTTGTTCATTAATTTATGGAAACCAATGCATCAAGACAACTACTGTAGTTTCATAAAATTCCTGTTTCTGATCATCAGGAGGTGAAAAATGAATAAAATAAAAAGGTTTCAAACGTACTGTAAATTTGAAAACAAGAATGGAATGCTGAAATGTGCGATACATAAATCTGTGTGTGTTAATGAACCCACATCTAATATAAAATCGTGCCTTGTTTCTAGTTACACTGTTGAGGATGGTTTATCTTTCAGCCAATGCTTGAATAGAATTTGTAATCTATGTGGATCATCTTAGTTTGTTGCCACATTATTTGATTTTTGGTATCCGTTGTATGTGCTGCCAATTCTGATATTCGCTTTGTCTCGTTTTCCATGATTGATGTAACACAGCCCACAACCGGTTTATCTTGTAGACCCTAGGCTTCTTAAGTGGTGTATGGGGAGGTTTTTTGAGGCATGAGGAGAATGGAGATCTTGTTGAGGGAGTGGAAGGCAACATTTATAGTTGTGTTGACATAGTAATTTCAAAATTCCCTGTGATTGACCCTATATAAGGGAGAATTACTGTTCCTCTGAAATCTTGTTTTCCATATTCATCTTGCTGTCTAGCAGGTAGAAGTAAAATTTGCCTGGCCAATGATTTCTTATAGTCATTCCTTAAAAGGACTGAAATGATGTAATCGAATTCCTGGTTTCTTTTGTTTATTTATATTGTGGATATTCTGTATTCTCACTCTTAATATTCGTATAAGTTTGTGCTGGGTAGTATGCAGGTATTGCATGCCAAATTACAGGGTTTCCTGTAAAACCGAGTAACTGAGTTTGTCTGCTCGGACATGTTTATCGAAGAACGCTAAAGAGGTGCTGTTTTCCAACTCAAAAGTGAATTTTATCTGAAGGTGAATATTATTAATGTACGAGATAAATTCTTGTTGTTGGTCAGTGGAGCCGAACCAAACGATGAAAATGTCATCGAATATACCTTAACGACACTTCATATTCCTAGTGTTGTAAAGCTTGTTTCTAAAACTTCTGAAAAATTAAAAAGCTGTATGAAAAAATTTGCTAGCAGCACAGAAAGGGAAGAATCCATTGCCAATCCTTCAGTTCAAAAAATTCTTGGAATTTGAAGAAGGCATTGTTAATATAATTCTTAACTTCTGTAGTGCCCGTTGGAAATAGGCCTTGGGATAACTGCATAGTTTCTGCTTTGGACATTTTAATGAACATAATGAACATATTGACGATATCCAACTTTGTGAATATATCAGTAGTTTCTATTAAAATGTCTTTCGTGCGACCATTGAACTAAATTGTAGTTTTTAGAAAATGGTGTGGCTTGCCACTATGAAGGCTTAGCAAATTCGTTAGATGCCTGATAATGAGATTGACGAATACCTCGCTTCTATTCGTCGCGGAAAATATATCAGGCATGCCCTGCTATATTTTCAGCACACGACTTCAAAGACACGTGGAAAACGAGATAACGCACAAATATCGATTGGCATGACAACGAATATCACACATCAAGTAATGTGGAAACATATTCCGATGATCTATATAGATTGTGATATCTTCAAGAGCATTAAGCGAGTCGAATGAAATTTTAAAACACCCTCAACAGTACAACAACATACGAGGATTGATTTTACATCGAGTGTGGCCCTCTCAATAAACAATCAACGAACGCAGATGTTCACATAATGAATGCTAACATTTCATTGTCTTTGTTTTTAAATAGTTTACTGTGATCGATATATGTTTGTAGCCTTTTTTTAAAAAAATTGTATTCGCTTTTTATCTTCTGATGATGTCAAACTCAGGAATTTCACGAAACTAGTTGTGTCTTAATAAACCACTTTAGTACCCACTTTCATGTGAAAAAAATATCGGCAAAACAAATTGCATTATATCCTTTTCCCACAAGAGTTTACATAACAAAATATTTTATTTTCATTGAATTTTTATTACTCTTTTGAACCATTGCTCTTCTGCATCTTCTTAATGCATAAAAACCTGCAGATCTTGAAACCAAATATCTTTCTTCTGAACTGAATATATCATAAAACAGCAAAATACCAAGAATGTCCTTTATTCCACAAATAGAATAGGCAGAGCGCCTCAACCCATAATTAACTTGTAAAGACACGTGCACAACCGCTGAGCATCTTTCACTTAGTAGTGAGCTGAAGCAATTGTTGAACCAGCCTTTCAGAAGTGATAGTATGACAAACAGCTGCCACCAACTCCGGTCCTGAGACGAATTATTTATAATAATGTGAGTTCCAAGGTTAATTTTTGAGAAGCGGACCGAAGAAAGGGCTGAAAAAGTTCTATTTGCCAAGTAGAATTGAACCTAAAAAATCTTTGGAGCAACTAATTTGTGGGAGAGTTAATATAAGGCATCAAGGTAGGGTTGGGGCTAATGGGGGTCTTAAATTCATGTACACTAATACTAGGAGTATTAGGAACAAGAAGGAAGAGTTTTTGGCCATGGTTGGCACTTACAGATCACAGGTTATAGGTATTAGTGAAACATGGCTGACTGTAGATGATATAACTAGTGGGATTGAAGGTGATGGGTATAGTGTGTTCAGGAATGACAGAGAGAATAAAATGGGGGGAGGAGTATTGTTGATGATAGCTGATGAGCTCCAGCCAAGGAGAATAGAAGTTGAATTGCAGGATAGAGAAAAGAGCACATTTGAGGCCATTTGGTGTGAGATTGTGGCTAGCAGAACTAAATATACAATTGGGTGCTGCTATAGACCAGGTGATGGAAAAGATGGTGGTGACAGTATGCACAAGCAAATAGAAGAAATGGGTGGAAGGAGGGTGATTATTATGGGAGATTTCAACTATGGTCGCATTGATTGGAGTGAGGAGAGGACACACGGGAGGAAGGAACTGGATTTTATGCGGTTATTAAGGGATAACTATCTGCGACAGCATGTAATGGAAAATACTAGGGGTCAGAGAGTGCTTGACCTAGTAATTACATCAGAGGATTTGGCTGTAACAAATATGACCACATTGCCACCAATCGGTGAGAGTGATCATAGGGTCTTAACTTGGGAGGTGGCTAAAGGTGTAGAATTTTCAATTAAGACAGGGTACATGTGGAATTATCAGGCTGGAAAGTATGACAAGCTTAGGAGTTTGATTGGTTCAGTGCCATGGCATGTACAACTGCAAGGACTAGAAGTTGATAGTGCATGGGAGGTAGTTAAGAAGTGCTTGCATGAAGCAATGGCTGACTGTATACCTAGAGTCCGAATAATAAATAAAGTAGGGGTTAAATGGATGAATAACACGATTAAGCTTGAGTTGCAAAAAAAGAAAACTATGGAGGGAATTTAAGGAGAAGGGTGACCGGCAGGCACATGAACGGTATAAAGCACAGGCCAGAAGGGTGACGAGTGTGGTAAGAAAAGCAAAAAAGGATTACTAAAGAACATTGGCCATGCAGGCTAAAGAGAATCCTAAACAGTTTTTTAGATATGTAGCAAGTAAAAGGAAAAATGTACATGGCAGATTGATTTTAAAGAATGCCGATGGTAGGGAGGTAACTGAATCAGTTGAGTTACTGAGTGAGCACTTTGCAAAAGTATATCATCCAGGTGGTGACATTGCAGAAACGAATAAACCAGTAGATTATACGGGAATTGTGGTTAATGAAGTGGAGGTGAGTAGTCTATTGCATAACCTCAATGTCAATACATCTGTGGGATTGGATGGTATACCAGCTCGTGTTGTACGAGAAGCAGCTAAAGAATTGTCAGTACCCTTGACCATTTTGTTTAATTTGAGTCTCGGGTCTGGGTTAGTCCCGAGCGGGTGGAAAGAGGGGAAAATAGTTTCACGGCATAAAGGTGGTTCCAAGACTGCTGTAGTAAATTACCGACCGATTAGCATATCAGGAATCATTGTCAAGGTCTTAGAGAAAATAGTCAAGAGGAAAATACAAGATTGGATAGAAGAAAATGGGATACTGTATCGGGGACAGCATGGTTTTGTGAAGGGTAGGTCATGCCTCAGTAACTTGCTCACGTATTATAACACAGTGACGGCTGAACTGGATAAGGGTAATGGGTTTACGGTGATTCTACTGGACCTTGCCAAGGCCTTTGACAGGATTCCACATGAAATTCTAATCAGTAAATTGCAGCATATGGGAATGGACATACGGTTGGTGAGATGGATAGGAGGGTGGTTGACGGAGAGATATCAGAGAGTGGTTTACTCGGGAGTAGAGTCCACAAGACGGCCTGTGACTAGTGGTGTGCCACAAGGATCTGTTCTTGGACCACTGCTGTTTAATTTGTTCATAAATGATATAGGAAATGATCTGAGAGGAACAGTTCATTTGTTTGCGGATGATGCGAAGTTGGGTAGGGCAATGGTGAATGCAGATGACGTCAAAATTTTGCAGGATGATTTGGATAGATTGGAGGTCTGGGCTAAGGAGAATGGATGTCAGTTTAATGTGGTAAAATGTAAGGTTATGTATTTTGGGGTAAAAAGATTGGCGGCAGTTTACTGCATTGGTGGAACCCTGCTCCAGGAAATTGATGAGGCACGAGATTTAGGAGTGTTGGTAGATAAGGAATTGAAATTTAGGGGACACATTGCAAAAGTGACCAAAACAGCTCATCAAATCACTTGGTTGCTGAAGAATACGTTGACAAGCAGAGACAAGCAGGTTATTGTTCCTCTCTATCGAGCCTTGATAAGACCCTATCTAGACTACTGTGCTCAGATGTGGTCACCTAGGTTTCTTCTTGATGGGGAGGAGGTGGAGAGGATCCAGAGGCGAGTGACCAAGATGATAGCAGGTCTGTGGAATGAACCGTATGAGAACAGGTTGAGGATTTGTGGGTTGCAAAAATTGGTTAATAGGCGGAGGAGGGGAGATATGATTGAGACATTCAAATTACTGAAAGATTTCTATAAAATTAATTCAGAAGATATTTTTGAGAACAGGGCTGGTTGTGGGAGGACTAGGGGACATCCATGGAAACTGGGCAAAAGTGTGGTTAGTAAAGGTGTTAGAGCTGGGTTCTTTACTTTTAGAGTAGTGAATGAGTGGAATGCGCTCCCTGAGTCTGTGGTGGATGCTGTGACAGTGAATGCGTTTAAGGCGAGGTATGATAGATACTGTATGAATGTCAAATAGTTGTGATGAATATGATTTGGGGCCTCCCTCGATTAGTCTAATGACTCCCTGGAGTTGCCCGTAATAATAGTAATAGTAATAGTAATAACTAGCTCTATAGAAGCAAATGCCATTTCCGCAGTCACCTTAATTGGGAATATTTTTTATTTAAATAAGAATACTAACTCTGTATTATCTGAAGGACAACAGTAAATATGTTTCTGTATGTTTCTTGTCTACGTCATCCTGATTTCTCCCTTTCCTCACGGCAGGTCTCTCCTTTCACTACTTAACACCAATCTCCCCCCCTAGCGTGCTCTTCGGAGGACATCCGCGTGCGCGGTCTATTAGGTGCACGTATATGACTTCAGGCCATTGCTGTATAATCGGATTGTCCTTTGCCTTCAACACTGTAATAGCACTTACATAGATTACACATGGTTTCAACTTCACAAAACACTTGATTATTTTCAGTATGATGCATTAGGTAAAACTTTCTTAAATATTAACGTAACTGATAAATTACAATTGGTTATTTTTCTCTTGATATATTAATACTGGCTCTGGAATTGATAAACCGTGTTAAATCTAAATGAAGGTAAAGGTTTTGACTTTCCTTTCATTCAGAGTATAATAATATAACAATATGTCAATATAGGAAGAATACTCTGGTTAAAAACTCTTCTCTTCAGGTATAATTGTAGCTGGTTTTTGAATACTGAATGTAATTTTCCAAATGCTTTCCACTCAAGGATTGTGCATCTTTTAATTTCGTCCATGATATTTTGTTCCATTGATATCTGTTGTCCTAAGTATATGTAAGGATCTACTTGTTTATTTTTCTCATTATTGATTTTTATTATTTCTCGTTGGACATAGCTATTGAACATAACTTGGGTCTTCTTTGGGTTTACCTTTAGGCCAGTTGATTTGCTAACAGTTTGGAGTTCATGGATACGAGTCTCTAATTCATGCTCAGTTGAAGTAGAGATAACTATGTCATCTGTAAAAGCGTAGATGGCTTAAATGTCTTCCATTTATCTTCAGTCCTTTCCCTTCCCAATCAAGAAGTTTGAATATATTTTCTAGGCACGCTGTAAATAATTTTGGAAATACTGTGTCACACTATCTTATACCTCTCTGTATTTCCACAGTAGAGATGTTTCCATTGAAATGAATTGCTGCTATGGCATTGTTGTATGCTGATTTGATAATCCTGATGTATGGTTCCTCCACTTGTTGGTTTCATAATGCTTTAAGTATTGTACAAGTTTTTAGTGAATCAAATGATTTCTCATAGTCAAAACCAAGGCATGTTAATTGATATTCATTACACCGTTTAATAATATGCTTTACAACTTGAATATGGTCCATTGTACTAAAGCCCCATCGAAAGCCTGCCTGTTCTTTTGGTTGTGCCTGGTCTAGAGTTGTATAAAACCTTTAAGCTAAGAATTTTGTAAACACTTTGTAAACCACTGATAATAGACCAGTAGCGCACTCAGGATTTAATCTTGGGGGAGGGCGAGTTGAGTAGACGATTTGAGAATACACACTACGCATCGCATACGACCTATGACTGAGCATCTGCAATGATCGCTAATTCGTAAGTAAATAGAGGACACGACGCAACATAAATTTAAAAAAATGAATTTTAATTAGGAAAAGATTTTTGGAAAAATTTTTAGTGTTTTTTCCATTTTTATTTGGGTGGACAGGGCCCCCTCTGGGTGTGCCACTGTAGTAGACTGATAGGTTGGTAGTTCGTCAAGTCTTCTACCTTACCTTATTTTTATGTATCAGAATTAGGGTAGTCTTCTTCCATGTTCTTGGCACATCATTTTTCTTTAGGCATAAAGTAAATAAGGATGATAGGAGTCCCAAAGGAATGCTTCAATTTCTATATACTAATGCGAAGTATCATATACAACAGGAAGGAGTTTTGAGTTTAGTGCAACAGCAGATGATGTAGATACAGGGATAGTATGTGAAGAGTTTAGTATTTTCAGAGAAGATAGAATGGCGATGGATTTGGTTTGCTTTAACATATGTGACAGACACTAATGCAGGAACAGAGATGGATGAATTGGAGTTCCTAGGATATTGCAGAATCTGAATGTAAATACAGCTGTAAGATAAGATGGGACATCAGGTCTAGTTTTGCGAGAATGTGCGAAGGAAATGGCAATGTCTCTGGCTAGGTTCTTTAATTTATGTCTCAGTCCCAGTAGAGTTCCAAAGGAGGAGGAGAAAGAGGAAAAATAATTCCTTTGCGTAAAGGAGGATCTAAAACGGCAGAACGAAGTGGTTTCTATAAGGGAATTAAATTAAAAGTAATCGGACTTTCGGAATTGGATTCAGCAAGTAACTTAAAAAATCGGATACAAAACTATGGTTATTTCAATTAACCGCTATTCCAAAGAACAGTTTTTACTATTTTTTTCGAAGTGGTTTATTATTAAAACAAATTTGGAATTTGTTTTAATTTGTACATAAAAGGCAGGAAATTTACTTGATTTGAAATATGTTCAGGAAAAGAAAAATTATTTTTTATTAAGATTGTGAGTGTGAATTATCAACTTTCTGCTAAGCTTTGCTGATTCTTAAAAATCGTAATCTTTTCTTATCATAGAGAAAGAAATAACTGAACATTAAAAAGAAATGACAGATAGCTTTGCAGTTCTGAAAATCAGTCGGTCTTATTTTCTGACTAGCGTTTTTTAAATATTCATCCATTCATAACACTAACTATGATTACAAGAAAAGAAGTTCTTTTCATGTAAGTAATTTACTTAAAAATTATTCCCAATAATCTTAACCTGAATTAAGATAATGCAGGGATTTCAAGAAATAAAACTAATCTGTGCATAGGAAAGTTTCTATTCGCAATCGAAATTTTGTCAAGACGAACACAACCCGCATTCTTCCCTTTCTATTTATTTTTTCGAATATTACGATGGTTTGTAATAACAGTTGGTGGAGTTGGGTGAAATAATTATGTTGAACTCAAAAGAATTTTTAGTTAGTGTTCTCAATAAAACAGATAAAATTCAAAGAACTGAGTTTCATGGCAAAACCACAAGAATTGACTTACCACACAACCTGGAAGTGTGTAGTACCGGGCTCCTAAATTACAAAAAAAAAAGTTTAAAATAACAAATACCACAATCAAAACGACAATCATGTACCATACTTTTCGAAATCCTAGATATCGCAAGGTAATAATTAATCCAGCTTAAGATTACGTTTGTGATAACTTTTACATAATAATCTGCATGCAATGAACTTCTCTCTTGTAACCATAATTAATATTACAAATGATTGAATATTTAAGAAACTCTAGTCAGTAAATAAGACGGATTCGTAAGTACTGATTTTCTGACACTTCCAAATGTTTTTTGGGAAAAAAAAATGTAATGAAGAGACTGTGTAGCTCAGTAGAAATGGCTTTTGCACTCTTCGTCGCTTGATCGTACGAAGAAAGACTTTTGTTAGAATCTAATTTCCGACTAGAGGAACATTTTCTAAGGCTTTCTCTGCCGGTTCCCGAGTTAGCCAATCTCTGGCACGGGCAAGCGGGGTTTTCTCCAGGAAACGCGAGTTTTTCGTCCTGTAAACTCAAGAAAATAGGCTGTCAAACCCACACTATTTTCAGACATTAAAAATATTGTGTTAGGTTAGGGTCCACGAGATGGCGATACGTGCTAGTCGCCGCCTTTATTGTGTACCAATTAATTAGTGATATCCTTGGGCCAGCTATCTCTGATTAGCTACCAGTGGAGATAGAACTGCACACACAGTCTCCAAAAGTTATATAGAGCTAAAACGCCTACTCCCTATATGGGAACAGAAAGGCGTTAGCTGTTTATTATTTTTTTTTTTTTCAGCAATGTAATGAGAGGATGAAATCGCACACGATGAAACTATTTCAGTTACACATCGAATCCATTTGTGTTAAATGCAATAAGGTATTTGTAGTTTGTAAAACAACCCTGCTTTTAAATTTTATTTACTAAGTGGAACATGGATTTTGTATGCTGTCAAAATCCATGTTGTTGATTTGGTATCCTGGGGTTACCAAACTACCCCAGGATACATTAACTCAATTTTACTGGATGGAAACAGTCGTTCATGTCTCTCATAAATTTTGATTCTGAGTGAAAAACAATGAATTTTTATTTTATTCAGAATCTTCATTCAGAAACTGAAACTAGCTAAAATGTCTACAACTGAATGCGTTAAAAATATTACATGGAAATGTTTTCAGGAAAAGAAAAGTCCATTCATTATGTATTGACCTATTACTCAGAAATATCAACTTTTTGTTGGAAAAAAGCACGATTCTTTTTTTTTTCTTATAAAAATACACAAATAAATAAACACACTCAAAAAATGGAAGTCTAAAAAACTAAATTAGGAAAAAATTTTAGAAAAACATGAATCCACCACATAGACGCTGTTTTTGTTTTTTGTTACTACATGGATTGAAATAGTAATAATTGCCTTAGAAAAGAGAAATATAACATTTGATAATATTGGCTTCTCGACAGATGACGAATTATCCGGAAGAAAACGGTTGCTAGGAAATGTCACCTTTTTCATGTAGTACCATCATTGTGTTCCTGTAAACCCATTGAGGAAACATGTCAGGATGTTGATGACAAGGAGCTGTAAGCATTTTGATATATTTTATATTTTATGAAAAAGAGAGAAAAATTTGACTTAACTAATGGTATTAAATGGGAAAATTTTCAGAGGCATAACAATGATGGCTGTATCGAAACACGAAATGAAGTTTCGTGCTCAAAACCGTATCAGAATTGTTACCAGATTATTATAAGTAACGCAGAAGAAGATAAAATTTCGAGAGCAGGTTTTAATATTATCGGAGATTTTTCACATTTATATACATGATTATCAAAACATTTTGAAAATTACGGCTTGTAGAATGATGTTTCACTAAGAGAATTCTTTACAAGAATTAAGTTATTTAATAGGTAAAAACAGTACCTGATGCTTTTAAGCTACATTAAAAAATGTTAAAAAAATGTTAATTAATAAACAAAGACTGCATTAAAGGGACTATTACTTGTTCATGATGATACCCGATGTGATCCACTAATAGCATATACGCATAGCAATAATCCTTGTTAAGAATAAAAAACAAACAGTTTATATTAATAGTGTGGAATAATGCTTACTTACAGTGTTGGAAAGGTTTTGCTTGTTGAAATATTAGACATGGTATATCTGACATAAAGCAAATGAAATGTTTGTCCTTGTTGGAAATCTAAACAGCAGAGTATAAATATGTTGCAGAGATAGTTGCAGAATTAGCAGAGATATAGAAATGTTTTAGAAAAATTTGGAAATAATTGCAAAACTAACAAGAATGGTAATTATTTGCTGTTTCCAGGATTCGCAGTCATTTCTAATGTCATGTTCCACCATAAAGTTCTTTACAAAAAATTCTCATGAGATTAGACGCAATAAATAAATAAATAAATATTTGATCGTTGTTTAGGAGCCTGTGCAGCTTAGTAGAAGTAGTGTTTGTACTCCATGACGCTTGACTGCACGAAGAAAGACTTGGTGTTCAAATCTAGTCGCCGACTAGAGGAACATTTTCTAAGCCTTCTTTCAACCGGTTTCCGAGTTAGTCGATCTCTGGCATGGGCAAGGGGGGTTTTTCTTCCCGACGGCCGATTCAAGAAAATCAGCCGTCGAACCCACACCATTTTCCGACATTAAAAATATTGTTTTAGGGTTAGGCATCACGAGATTAGGGACCATTCACTGTGTACCGATTAAATAGTGATAGCCTTGGGTCAGCTATCTCTGATTGGCCACTAGTGGAGATTGAACTGCACACTCAGTCTCCAAAAAGTTAAATAGGGCTAAAACAGTCTCACCTAATCCCTACACGGGAACAAAAAAGAAATTAACTGTTTTTTTTTTTTTTATCTTTGTTGAAGTGGTGTTTGCACTCCTCAGTGCTAAACTGCCTGAAGACAGACTTAACTTCAAATTTAGTCGCCAACTAGAGGTACTTTTTCTTAGCATTTTTTCAACTGGTTCCCGAGTTAGTCGATCTCCAGCACGGGCAAGCAGGTTTTTCTTCTGGGAAACTCTGGGTTTTTCGTCCCGTAAACTCAAGAAAATACTGTTTTCAGTACAAAACACACCCATATTGTATCATACATTAAAAATATTATTTTAGAGTTAGGGACCATGAGATAGCGGCACTTGGTGAGCTGTCTCTTCACTGTGATCTGCTTAAATTAGCAATAGCCTTAAACCAGATATCTCTGATTGGCAACCAGTGGAGACTGAACTGCTAACTCAGTATCTAAAAGTTGGATGGGGCTAAAACGGCCTCTTCTACAACCTATATGGAAATACAAAGGCGTTAGCTGATTTTTTTTTTTTTTATTGCACGGAACAATAAGTTCCCCCCTCTAAGAAACTGAAGTTATTAATCCTTCAACACAAAAAAAAGACAGTAGTACTTACAACATTTTAGGCAATAATAGACATTGTTAGGGTTAGGAACTAGGCGATGATAGAGTATAGGTGTCGAAAAACCAGTTTCCTACTCCAGAAGCGGTCGAAGAAACGTTTAGAAAAAGTTCCTCTAATCGGCAATTAGACTCGAACGTAAGTCTTTATTCGGGCGCTCTAGTGATGAGCTACTGATCCTTGATTATAATAAAAATTATTTTTATACTGAACAGTAAAATATGCATAAAAGTCCTAAAAAAGAAATAAATCAAACATCAAAGCGAAGTGTAGCTTGATTACACTGATATTACTAAATTTAAAAAAGTATACGTTTGAAAACAAGAATGAATTGATCCTATAGAACACAGTAGCAGATACTGAAACATTAAATGATTCAGGCTTATAAGCAGGTTGTGAAGTTGTCAGCAAGAGTGGAAAAATCAGAATACTGAGTGGTGAACTTCAGGAAGTTAAAGAAGCAATCATGGAAAATAAGAATAATGTATCAAAAAAAGTTACGGAAAGTACGTTAGCCTGTGCTCTGATAGAATAGAGAGAAAAATGCAAACAAAGTAAGAATTATATGGGTAAGCAAATGTATAGACTATATAAATTATGTATAGGCTCAAGAAAAGTCTTGGGAAGCCTTGTTAGATTAAATGCCTAATCGACGCAAAATATTCTGGAGGCTATCGTAAAAACTTAGAAATCCAGGAAAAGTAATTTAAAAGAAATCAGAGGAGATGAAGATGATATCAAAATAGCAGTTAAATATATTTCTAATTGGAATAATTATTTGAAAGATTTCAAATTAACCAAAAAGTGACATGACAATGTAGAAAATACTTAAGAAGAATGCAAATGAAAAGCACATTTTAATACCTAAGGTAGAATAAAAAAACAAAATTTTAAATATAGAAATTCAGATGGAGTAAATCAGATGATATTAGACCAGAAATATTCCAATATGCTTTTCTAAGTGGATGCATCATATAATTCAATAGGCTACTGACAAAAGATCCTATAATGCTTATCTATAAAAAGTAATATAATATAAGAAATACAGAGAAATTTCGTACTGAATGTCTCAAGCAAGATATATGCCAAGGTGGATCCATGTCAAACAGAAGCATGTCAAGATCAAATTTTTCACTTTAAGACAAAAAGCTGAGTAATAATCAAAATGTAACAGAGAGAGAATATCAGCACATGTGCTAAATGAATGTAGCAGCCTAATTGGCAAGAGTCTTGATATGTTTGTGTAACATGAATCTGAGCTCAGGAATGGGAAGAATGCATGAGAGTTTCATTACACAAGGATGATACAAAATTATATATCCAACTATCAACTTGTCATCTCTGGATTGGTAGTGAAAATTTTAGAGAAGTTGGAAGTAACTCATATACACTAATTGGTTGACAAACAAGTTATACTTTACAAGGAACAGTAGAAAGGCCATGGTTTAGCAATTTGCACATATTTTATAATAATATTATCGGCTAAGTTGGATAAAGGGAATGGGTTCATTAAGATATTGATGGTCTTTGTTAAGACATTGATAAAAATATCACGTGAAAGGCTGTTCCATGAAATGGAAAATATGGGATTGGAATATAAATTATACACTTGAATAAATCAGTGTCTGACAGATCAGTACCAGAAAGCAGTATACACGGAGCTGTGAATCTGCGAGATTTCAAGTAACCAGTGTGTGACGGTATATATGAGTATATAGCGACCATTCCTTGGACAGAATTCGCTGTCTTCTATGAGACAGAGTTGTGTTTGGGGATGCAATGTTTCGAAAGGGAAAGGTGATAATCAAGATTATTATTATTATTATTATTATTATTTTATATTTAATTTAAATTATTACCTAACATCTCCAGGGAGGGCATATAATCTACAGCTCTCCATCTCCACCAACTGCAACTACCTTCATCTATATTAACGCCATCTACCGATGACTACCACCACTAGTATTTTCACAGACAATACAAACACCAATGCCAACGGCAGGATTCGAACCCGTAGCATTTTGACTGAAGAGCGGATACACTAACCACTCGGCCAAACCAGGCTGGCAAGATACCCCAAGGTTTTGTTCTGGGACCTTTTATTTAATCTATATGCAGGGGTGATTCAGAATTCTTAGGCTAACTTTAAAGGGTCGTAGAACACACCTAAACAAGCACTTTTCGTCATACAATGCATGGTCCGAACTCAAGCGGTGAAGCGCTAGGGGTTAGCAACTACTGTGTCAGGAAATGTAGAAACACAAGAATGACAGAAGAGATTTGAAACAATTGCAGAAATTACAGAATATAAATTCAAGAATTTTATTGAACAAATTACAGAAACTGCTCAAAAGAGCGACCGCCAACATTAATGCAGGCTTCACACCTTTGACGTAGTGATTGGCGTAGATTGGCGAAAACCCCAGGCATTTCTCGTACAGCGGCAGCGGCAAGAGAAATCCTGGCAATAAGGTCATCAGTAGAATCGATGGGGCTATCGTAGATCAGGCATTTCATATGGCTCCATAGGAAAAAGTCCAGGCATGAGAGATCGGGCGATCGTGGCGGCCAAACGATGGGACCATCCAGACCAATCCATCGTCCTGGAAATGTTGCATTTTTGTGTTCGTAAATATGCATGTCAGCGTTCTCCTGATTTGTGAAAGAATCCCTCCTTTTTTGTACTCCACGGTAGAAATAACGACGACTGCAAAAACTAGCGCTTATAAGTGTTCTCTGGAAAGCGCCCTCGCGCTTCACTGCTTGAGTTCAGCTCTTGCATTGCATGATGAAACTGCTTGTTTAGGTGTGTTCCATCACGCCTTAAAGTTTGGCTCAAGAGTTCTGAATCACCCTGTTTTGATTACATGCTTCAAACCTTTATTATTATTATTATTATTATTATTATTATTATTATTATTATTATTATTATTATTATTATTATGGGAAGAGCCTGTGTTACTCAGTGGATGTTGCGTTTGCACACCACGACGCTTGGCCGCACGGAGGAAGACTTGATTTCGAGTCTAGTCGGCGACTAGAGGAAATTTTTCTAAGCCTTTTTTCGACCGGTTCCCGAGTTAGTTGATCTCTTGCACGGGCAAGCGACTTTTTTCTTCCCGGAAACTCAAGAAAATCGACCATAGAACCCACACTATTTCAGATATTAAATATATTGTGTTAGAGTTAGGGATCACGACATGACGGCACTTATTAAGCCATTCTCTTCACTGCGTGCCTCTTAATTAATTGCCTTGGGCAAGTTATCTCTGATTGGGTACCAGTGGAGATTGAACTGCCCACTCAGCCTTCAAAAGTTAGATAGGGCTAAACGGCCTTCCCTACTCCCTATACGGAAATAAAAAGGCGTTAGCGGATTTTATTTTATTATGGGAAACTCCAAGGACTTCTTGGACTCATCGAGGGAAGTCCTAAACATCATATCAAGAACAACTATTCAGCATTTGCACAGTATGTGTCATACTTTGCTTTGAATTCATTTACAACAAACTCTGGAAGCTTATTACACTCATTTATCACTCTCCAAGTAAAAAACCTATTTCTAACACCCTTGCAACTACATTCTTGCTCAGTTTCCATGGATGGCCTCTAGTTCTCCCATCACCAGACCAGTTGGGAAAAATTTCCTCTGAATTAATCTTGTAAAAACTCTTCAGTAATTTGAATGTCTCAATCATATCACCCCTTTTCCGCATATCAACCAGTTTCTGTAACCTGTAGATCTTCAACCTGTTCTCGTAAGGCTGATTGCATACACTAGCTATCATCTTTTTCACTCACCTCTGAATTCTCTCTACCTCCTCCCCAATAAAAAGAAAACCAGGGGCCCAGATCTGGACACAGTAGTGAAGATGGGGTGTTATCAAGGCTCGATAAAGAGGAACAATAACTTGCTTATCTTGCTCGTCAAAATATTCTACAGCAACCAAGTGATCTAATGAGTTGGTTTAGCCACTTTTGCTATGTGCCCCCTAAACTTCAACTCCCTATCCACCAACACACCCAAATCTCTGGCTTCGTCAATCTCCTGGAGTCCAGTTCCACCAATGTGATATACTGCTGCTAATTTTTTTTTTCACCCCAAAATGCATAACCTTACACTTTTCTACATTATATTGACATCCATTCTCATTAGCCCAGACTGCCAATCTATCCAAATCATCTTGCAAAATTTTTACATGAACAGTTCCTCTGAAATCCTTTCCTAGATCATTAATGAAATTAAATCGAAGTGAGTCTAAGAACAGAACCCTGTGTGGCACACCACTAGTAACAGGCCTTCATTTGGACCTGACTCCTGAATACACTTCTCTCTGATATCTCGCTATCAACCACCCTTCTATCAATCTCACCAACACTATATCCATCCCCATGTGCTGCAGTTTACTGATTAGAATTTCATGTGGTAGCCTGTCAAAGGCTACCACATGAAATTCAGCAAAATTCAGCAAAATTTTGCTGAATTTCATTTTTAGCAAATTTAGCTAAAAAATGTAGCAAAATTCAGCGGTATCACTGTAAATCCATTACCCTTATCCAGATCAGCTGTTACTGTATTATAAAACGTAAGCAAGTTACTGAGGCATGATCTACCCTTCAAAAAATCATGCTATCCTCCATACAGTATCCCATTTTCATCTATCCATTCCTGTATTTTGCTCTTGACTACTATCTCCAAAATCTTAACAACGATTCCTGATATGCTGATCGGTCGGTACGTTGGACGAGCACTCAGCAGTGGCAGCTTGGCTTGATATCATAGGTGTGCTGCAACTTTCGAAATATACATATACACACTCTAAGTACATTGTAAACGTGTTTGGATAAAATGTCAAAATTATGGTAAAAATTTAAAAAGAAATTAAACATCAAAAAATATTGTTTATTATCGATAAAATTATACAGTTTGGTATAATTCAAAATGACTTTAAAATAAAATATATTTTAAAGTCATTCTGCTTGTTTTCTTTCATGAAAAATATTGTTTATTATCGATAAAATTCTAAAGTTTAGTATAATTCAAAATTACTAAAAAATAAACTCCATTCGTCTTGTTTTGTTTCGAGCGAAAAGATCAATAACTTTTTCCTTGATGTTTGTGACTGTTGAAGAATTTTTTCTCCGTTGAAATCAAGTGCATTTAACCTACCCTGATTCATTGTGCTCCTCAGAAATGCTTTTATTCTCTTTAATATTGAAACACAACGTTCAGGCTCTGATGCAGATAGGAACTGTCAAGAGAATTTTTATCAATACTGCAATTTCACTAAGAACACAATCTAATTATTTTCTGTGATAAATTTTAACAAGTCAATTAATTGACTTGCATGTCGGGTTTATTGCAGAATACTCGAAGTTTAGTTTCAAGTTTTTGTTTGTTGATCATGGGATATGCTTCAGTGGTCAAATTTATTTCTTCTGTAGGCAATTTATTCTTAAAATGAGCTAATTTATCATTGTTAAATAAGTAAATAAAAAATAAATAAAATAAGTAAGACGGAGTAAACACGATAAGCACTATGAACACTCTACTATTAGCGCAAACAGCATATAAACAACAGTGGAACTGTCTGACGGACAGTGCCACATTACGCTAATTGCTCGCATCTCACAATGACGTGCATATGCTTGCGCACATAGCAATATGACCCTGTGGTAAACACTGTGATGCTAGCGTCCTTCTAAGTACTACAAAATAGATTTTGATTATTTTCTATACAAAATAAGAGAGTTGTATAGGATTGTTGATAACAAAATTAAATATAACAAGCAAATATAAATAAATTAATAAATATATTTATATATCGAGAAAAAAATGGAGCCTGTGTAGCTCAGTGGATGTGGCGTTTTCACACCACGGCGCTTGACCGCACGAAGGAAGACTTTGTTTCGAATCTAGTCGTGGACTAGAGGAAATTTTTCTAAGCCTTTTTTCAAACAGTTCCCGAGTTGGTCGATCTCTGGCATGGGCAAGCGGGTTTTTTCTCCCTGAAACCCGTGTTTTTCGTCCCGTAAACTCAAGAAAATCGACCGTAGAACCCACATTATTTCAGACATTAAATATATTTTGTTAGGGTTAGGGATCACGAGATAGCGGCACTTGATGAGCCGTCTCTCTTCACTGCGTGCCGCTTAATTTATGATAGCATTGGTCCAGCTATCTCTGATTGGCTGCCACTGGAGATTGAACTATCCACTCAGTCTCCGAAAGTTAGATGGGGCTAAACGGCCTCGCCTACTCCATATATACGGGAATAAAAAAGGCTTTAGCTAATTTTTTTTATCGAGAAAAATTGGGGGTGCTGCAGTTCTGCAGTGCCTATGTACGAGCCACCCATGCAGCAGTCTTGGAACCTCCTTTATGCGATGGAACTATCTTCTCCTCTTTCCACCCCCTTGGGACTAACCCAGAGCTGAGATTTAATTAAACAATATGGTCAAGCCAAATAACAATTCTTTTGCTGCTTCACGTCAGACTCGAGCTGTATACCATCCAATCCCATAGATGTATTTACATTAAGGGATTGGATATACTATTTTATATTATATCCAATTTTACTATTGGATTGGACATACTATTTTATATCCAATCCCTTAATGTATATACATTAAGGGATTGGATATATAAGTTCTGTAATATACTATTCACCTCCATTTCATTCAATTCAATTCCGGAATCAGCCATTCGTTCTCTCATACCTGCAATATCACAGCCTGGATGATATACACTTGCAAAGTGTTCGCTTAGTAATTCTACTATTTCAGCTGATTTAGTTACCTCCCTGCAATCGGCTTTCCTTAGAATCATTTTGCCATATACATTTTTTCTTTTACTTGCAGTATATCGAAAGAACTCTTTGGGATTCAGTTTAGCTTGCATTGCTAATTTCCTTTAATAATCTGCTTTTGCTTTTCTTACCACACTAGTTACCCTTCTTGCCTGTACTTTGTACTGTTTGTTTGCCTGAAAGTTACCTTTCTCTTTAAATTTCATCCACAACTGTTTCTTTTTTTACAGCTCAAGCTTAATAGTGTTATTCATCCATATAAACTCCCACTTGACTTACTCTCCGGATTCTAGATATGCAGTCAACCATTACCTCCCTCAAACGCTCCTTAACCACTTCCCATGCACTATCGATATCCAACCCTTGCAGTTTAACATGCTATTGCACTGATTAAGCAATCTCCTAAGCTTGTCATACTTACTAGCCCAGTAATTCCACATGTACTCTGTCTTAATTGAAAATTCCACACATTTAGCCACCTCCCAGGTCAAAACGTTGTGATCATTCTCACCAATTGGTGACAATATTACTAGGTAAAGCACTATCGAGAGAGAAGATTGAGAGAAGATATTCAATTCTTTGTTGATGGTGCTATATTTTGGGAAGTGCAATTTCAGGAAGCTTTGATTGTTAGTATTATGAGAGGATTTGAAGATTGTACTGTTGGCAGATGAATTGGGAAGCCAGTTACATAAGTTAAAATCATACACATTGGCCAGAAGGATGGAGTGAGATATGTATTATTAGAAAAACATTTCCCCAGGAGGAGAGTGATCAGGGATGTTTGGTATTTTGGGAACTGAAGTTGTAAATTACAAAAGTTGCAAAGCTAATCCAGAGATTGCTGCAATAATGAGAAAGACAACACTGAATTAAATAAAGGTATCTAAGTAATAATTTCACAGTATAAGGCACTAATTAAGCATCTAGATTTCTATGCACAGATTGGTTACTTGATATCTCTGTGTTATAGAAAATCTGAAAAAATTGCAGTGATGAGTGCCTGGGGGATATCATACACACTCAATGGAAAAAACATTAGACATGTCTACCTAATAGCGTGTCGGTCGTCCTCTAGCGCGAATAACAGCCTGTCCTCTCTGAGGCATTGACTCCATCAGATGCTGGAGGTAATTCCAGCCATGCCTGTTGCAGCATTGTCCATAACTGTGCTTTAGACGTGAGATACATCGATGAGATGTCTCGTTCTATGCTGGGGCGTAGCTAGGGGAAGGCCGATGGGGGGGGGGTCCGCCCCGGGCGGCACTTTGCGTTTAAGAAATCGTGCTATACTACAACAACTGAGTGATGAAATAGACTTCGACGATTTTGCTAACGGAATAGCAAGAAAAATAACAGTTTAGAATGTTGGCATTAAAGTTTTGCTTCAAAAATAAACATAGTGTTTTAATTTATTTCCCTATATGTCGTTTTGATTTTCTGTAGTATTTCTGGTGTGTATTGAGAGGGGCTGCAAACTCAGGGACCATCCCAGGCAGCAAAAGCCCTAGCTACGGCCTTCTACGCCATACCAGAAAGATTCGATCAGATTTAAATCCGGAGACCGTGGGGCCGCTAGATGTTTCCAAACTCAGATGAATGTTCCTCAAGCCAAAAAGATGTCTGATAGAAAGTTAAGAAACATGATGCGAGACGAAGCTCTTTCGAGGGGATTTCATCAGTGGGAACTAGCTCAATGGTGATACTGACGGGTGCATAAAGGACCACCAGCTAGCAAAATGGTCTATCGTTTGTTAAAATACTCTAGATGAGAGAGAATTTTGGCTTTTTTTTTTTTTGTATTGTCAAAGATTAAATGGTGCTTGTCACGAAATCATATATCAATTTCAATCTCTTACCCAAGCGTGAGCAACAAAAGTTTGTACGAGTCCAGTTAACACTACTGAGATCTCAATGAGGTCAAAACTAGTTTAGTAACCCGTCGCATAATACATGGTCATATGAAAGTTCGAAAGGATTATTATTATTATTATTATTATTATTATTATTATTATTATTATTATTATTATTATTATTATTATTATTATTATTCGTGACACCTCCAAGGAGTCCGAAGACTCATCGCGGGAGGACACCTACAACTGTCTCAACCGCTACACTGAACCTCTACTACGAAACATCTCCATCAACGCCATCTACCGCCCACCTCCACCAATACCACAACTAGTATTTTTTGTCTGTAAATTGCGTGTGTTCTGAAGGGCCGATTTGTCTGTATGCGGGATGAAAAACCCGAGTTTCCGGGAGAAAAAAAAAAAAAAAAACCTGCCGTATGAGATCGGCTAACCCACTTTCGATTGAAATCGTCCAGTTAAAGATTCCTCCCATCGCCACGAGAATCGAACTTAGGCATATTCCAGTCGAAGGGCGCAATTGACCCTTGTTTTTCCAATTGCGCTACGGAGGAGTATTGTGGATAAAGATATACTGAGATATTTCAATGTGAAATTAACTGCTTCTGTGTGCAAGCAATTTTAATGGAGAAGGTATATTTTGTGCACATTTTATGCTCACAGTTGAGTAAAGAATTAAAATAAGAGTGTAATGTCTTGGCAAAAATAATTTACTTTCTAACCGACCTAAAAAGTTTAAGCGAAGATTTCATTCAAAGCGGCCTCTTCTGGGTGATGTTGATATGTTTGATATGAGAGGTATAGGTTAATCAGAGTTTAAAATAAATAAACAAATAAAATGCTGTTATTTAGTTTATTTGATTGATGGTGACTAAATTTGCAATATATTGTACTCGTGCTGGGAGAGGTCGTTACACCTTTAATGTGATATGTTCATCAGTTTGATATACAATAAGCTCTTAACATTTGTTTAATTTAATGTCAAATGGCTCCTCTTTCAAGACTGGAAATAAACTTTTGTAGGTTATTAGCGCAGTGTGAATTAATGGTGTCAGAGAAGCAGTCTAAAAATTGGAGATTTGAAAAGGTAAATAGCAATAATGGCGAAGATTATTTTTATAAGTTTTAATTAACAAGTACCATGAATAATTTTTGCTTTGATCACAATAAAAATAAAAGACCAAAGTAATGATTTAGGAATTTTTTGCTTATAAGGTTTCATTAAAGAAATTAAATTAATTCAGTTACTAATAAAAAGCAGATATATATATATATATATATATATATATATATATATAAAGCAGATTTACCAATCATCGGTTTTAGGTATCATTATTGTATGGACACCTCCATGTATACCAAAGACTGGTCACGAGAGACCCAAACTATCCACACAATTTATCATACCCCTTCTTGAACCCATTAATAGATAAAGCACTCACTACTTCCTCTGGCAACCCATTCCACTCATTCACAACTCTCTGAGCAAAAAATATAGTCCTCACATCCCTACTAACCACACCTTTATTCAACTTCCCTTGTTCTGGCTCCTCCAGCCAAGTGCCGAAACATTTCCATTCCATCAATCCTATAAAGCCCTTTAAGCAACTTAAATGTTTTTATCATATCTATTAAATGTTTCTACCATATCCACTCTTTTTCCCCTGTCAACCGACCTGCAATCCACACCCTCAATCTCTCTTCATAGGAAACATTCCACAGACTCACCATCTTGGTTACTCACCTATGAATTTTCTCCACCACTTCCTCATCCTCAAGAAACCCAGGAGACCAGACTTGAGCACAGTAATCCAGATGTGGATATATCAAGGCTTTATAAAGAGGACTAACAACTTTCTTATCTCTGCATATTAATGTGGTCTTCAAGAGCCATGCAATATTATAGGTTACTTTAGCAACCCTAGCAATATGTCCTCTAAACTTCAACTCTGTTTACCACCACAACCACCCCTAAATCTCTAGCATCATCTATTTCCCGGAGTATAGCTCCATCAATGTCGTACACAGCTTGTAATCTATTTCTCGACATTAAATCTATGCCCATTATCTTTTGCCCATACTGACAACCTATTTAAATCATCCTGCAAGCTCTCCACATCGCCTTGATTAACTATTATCTCACCTAATTTTTCATCATCAGCAAACAACTGAATATTTCCTTTCAGGTTATTTCCTATATTATTTATGTACAAATTAAGCAGCAATGGTCCCAGCACTGAACCTTGCATCACACCATGTCATCTGTTTTCACATTGATTCTGCCTCTCCATATACCACTTCTTAATATCTCTCTAGCAGCCATGCTCTTATCCACTTTACCAGTGTCATATTCATCCCCATTTGTTCTAGTTTGCATAACAGAGTTCCATGTGGTATTCTGTCAACTGACTTTGCAAAATCCAACAGAATTATCATGCAGCCATTTCCTTTATCCACCTCTGCTGTTACTCTATTATAAAAAGACAGTAAATTACTAAGGCATGACTGACCCTTCATACTGTATCATATTTTTATCCACCCTTTCTTGAATTTTTTTTGACCAATTTTTCCAGTACTTTTACCACCACACCTGAGATACTGATTAGTCTATAATTTTCTTCTTCAGTTTTAGAACCTCCTTTATGCAAGGGAGTTATTTTGCCGTCTTTGCACTCCCTTGGAACTCTACCAGAGCTGAGACTTAAATTAAATAGCCTAGTCAGAGGCATTGCTAGTTCCATTGTATATTCTTACAGAGCCCAAGCTGATATCCCATCTAATCCCACAGCTGTATTTTACAATGAGATTCTGCAATTTCCTAAGAACCTCCAGTTCATCCACCTTTGTTTCCTGCTCCATTCAAAAGGCAATGGGTTCAAATCCCATTGTGGGCATGGATGTTTGTGATTTTATGTAATAATACTAGTGGTGGCGCAGTGAGGTAGATGGCATTGATGTAGTTGCAGTTCATTGTACTTTGTGGATAGTAGGGGCTCTCCCTCGATGAGTCTTTGGACTCCCTGCAGGTGTCACATAATAATAATAATAATAATAATGCCCTTGCAAAGTGATCACTCAGTAACTTGTGAGTTACCGAGTTGTGATATTCCATAATCATTCTTCCTCTTACTTGCCACATAACAAAAGAATTCTTTGGGATTTCCTTTGGCCTACTCAGCTAGATTCTTCACATAATCTGATTTTTGTCATGCTTATCACAATTCTTGCCTGAGCCTTTTACTGTTCATCAGTTTGCTGCTCACCTTTTTCTTTATACTCACTACAGCATTTTTTTCTTCTGCAGCTTGTGCATAATGATATTAGTCATCCATTTAACATCTACCTGATTAATCCTCCTTACCTTAGGTACACGCTTAATTATCTCCAATGCACTACGAACATAAGACCCTGTAGTGTTTTATGATGGCACAGATTTAAGCTTCTTCCTAAGCTTGTTATATTCGTGTATCAGTTACTTTATGAACTGAGAAGACCGAACATGTGATGTGATTGGAGTTGTATGTTTTTATGGTACTAAAGACATAATGATCTGATTATATGCAAATGAGAAGTGGTACACATGAGAATAGTAATATTCCCCACAACAGAGTTAAATGTAACCATTCAGAGCTATTCAAATGAGGATAGTGTAAGAATGCACATTTCTCTTTATGTGAACTTTCCTCAAGGAAACTGACCTTTTGCAGGATTTTAGTCTTTTCGAAAGAACTCTGCTTAGAGTTCAAAGCGTGATCAGTAAGGCCAAACTTCTAGTTCATCTTTCTTGGTATGATTTTGATACTCTCCTTATGAAGCAATTTGCAGGTCTGCTGGATTGATTAAAGTAGGATGAATCACGGATTTCACATACACCAAGTGATACCTATCCTTGGCTGTAGCTAGAAATGAAAATACTTATGGAACAAGTAGAATAACTTTTAAACACGATCATACCAAAG
The DNA here is from genome assembly GCF_054136105.1 of Typopeltis vanoorti. Classification (NCBI taxonomy): domain Eukaryota; kingdom Metazoa; phylum Arthropoda; class Arachnida; order Uropygi; family Thelyphonidae; genus Typopeltis; species Typopeltis vanoorti. The sequence goes on from NC_143551.1 coordinate 129,579,015, forward strand.
TGCACTCAGAAATGCCTTCAGAATTACTGAGTGCACTTCAACCTCTCAAAAGATAGCCATTCTTTGTTGCTGAAAGCAACAAAGAATGGCTGTCTTTTGAGAGGTTAAAGAAGAAGCAACCCTGTCATTCGTTGTTTGTGGTGGTTTTGCTGAAGTAAGGCATCGATGATAAAATGGTGAATTGAATGAATAATGGTTATGTTACAAAATTTCTGATGAAGCAGTGTGTCCCAGGCATCTGTTTTGGGCCCATTGCTGTTTATTTTGTATGTAAATGAAATTAGGAAGGTCTTGAATGGATATATACAGTTGTTTGCAGATAATGCAAAATTGGGAAGACTCATGAGGAGTAGAATGGATGTTGTAGCCTTGCAAATGGACTTGAATAGACTTTCTAAATGGGCAAATGAATCTGACTACCAGCTTAACATAGCAACATGTAAGTTTTTAAAGTTTGATGGGAACATCTTAGAGGAGTGGAGGAAATGAGAGAACTTGAGGATATTGGTGGATAAGGACCTGAAATTTCAGGGACAATTTTGCTAAAATTGTGAGGACATCACGGTGCATCATGGCAATGATGCAGAGAACACTGACATGCAGGAGTAAGGATGTTATGATTCCATTGTATGAAGCTTTGATCAGACCATATATATACAGTAGATTACTTTGCACAGATTTGGTCACTAGGTTTCAAAAGGATGGAGATGTTGGAAAGGGTTTAGAGATGATTGATTTAGATGGTTTCTGGTCTCTGTAATGTTGAGCATGAAAACAGATTGAGGGAATAAATAGCAGAGTCTAGGGGATAGCAGGTGGGGCATGATCAAGACCAGAAGCTCTGTAAGGAGAGTGGTATGAGTGAAGATTGTGAGAAGTAGGTTTTTTTGCATTAAGAGTTGTGGGTGGTTGGAATGCATTAAATGCACCGTAAGTGTGGTGGTTGTGGAGACAGTGATTTAATTCACGTCATGGTATGATGAGTTGTGTGTGTGTGTGTGTGTGTGATGGAGGACCTCCTTTAATGAGCTGTTAACTCCATAGATATTGATAATGATAATAAATAATAATAAAATCCTGAAAATAGTCAGGAACATGTAAACTATCTGCATTCTGAATGGTTCAGAATCAGAACAAGTTAACTACAACTATTTAGGCACAATGGGTAATGAAGATGGCAAATTATGTGGAAATAGACAACCAAATAAGCAAAGTTGGTGTGGTGGAGAACCAGTCTAATAAATTTACATGGAAAAATTAGTAAAAAAACTAAACTAGCAGTATAGAAATCAATATTCAAGCTAATTTTAACTTATGGATCTTAGAGTTTGGATGGAAATAAAGCAATTGATCAAAGATTAGAGACAGTAGATATGAGATTTTTGAGAAAAGGTAGAGGAATGAACAAATACTTTCAATGGCAGCATCATATTAAAAATAAAGATATTAGGAAGGAACTTGGGGGTGCTTAAGGGTCAAAGCTGTATACCTGAGAGGAGACCTCCACATAGCCTTTAAAAGAATGCGGAGAACCGACCAGGGCTTCTGACTTAATGTCCAATCCTCACCTTCTCGTGGTGCACCCTGTTGGGTATCTACTTGGATACTGAACGAACGAGGATGGGCTGGCAATTTGTGATTTAGCTGACCAAATTGTATTCTTATTGGTTAAACCAAAATAAAAAATGATGGTACGACATGACAAAATTTCATGCCGGCTGGGGCGTCGCCCGGTTAAACAAGGCCCCCATTGTGTTCGCCAGGGAACCAGGGCGAACAGCGAAAAGTCAGCTACTGGAACAAATCTGAAAACAAACCCAAACTCAACATCACCAGAGTTAAAGATCAGTACTATCAACATAAGAAGCCTGAATGACAAAGAAATGGAGCTAGCTGAGGAATTAGATAAGTACCAGATCGACATAATAATGGTGACTGAAACAAAAAAGACAAAAACTGGTGAGATCTTTCTGAGCAATAAATACAAAATGTTATATTCAGGAAATGACAATCAAGGAAAAGGAGTAGCCATAGTATTCAATAAAATACGAGGCTAATCTTCTTGAATGGCAGTCAGTCTCAAGTAGAGTAATGTGGGCAAATATGAGAATGGGGAACTGGACAATGAGACTTATTTGTGCCTATGGTCCCACAGAAGGTTCTACTAAGGTAGAAGTGGAGGAATTTTTTGAAGCTATAGAAAAAGCAACTGACACAATGAAAAAAGGAAAAGTTGGTCCTTGTTGGGGATCTAAATAGCAGAGTAGGAAATGATTGTGAGACATACAAAAATATTTTGGGAAAATTTGGAGAAAAGAGCAAAGCTAATAATAATGGCAAATATCTGTTGGATTTCTGCTCAGGACATGGACTGATTATTACTAACACCATGTTCCAACATAAAAATGTGCACAAATTCATATGGTGAGAAGAGGCAAGGAATAAGAAAAGTCTCATTGACTGTTATTGTTAATAGTGATGCTTTCTCCCTGGTACACTCTGTACACCAGAGTGTACAGAGGATTTGAAATTGGAAGCGATCACTATTTAGTCTTGAGCAGGATAAAATTGAATTTCGTATTGAAAAGAATAACATGTAAGAAAATTTTAAAGCGAATAAAAGTTGAGCAGCTCGCAGATGTGAACTGTAGACTAAAATACACAAAGATTATTGAAGAAAAAATGAAAGAGTTTGAGAACAGGAATCAAACCTTGGAGATTCAGTGGCAAACTCTGAAGAAAACATTGATTGATTCAGCCAGAGATGCATGTGGTGAGGTTGTCTGCAAGGATAAAAAAATCAGAACTCCCTGGTGGACTCAGGAAGTTAAAGAGGCAGTGAAGGAAAAGAAGAAAGCATATCAAAAGTTCCTGTCAAATAAGTCATCTTGTGCTCTTAAAGAATACAGAGACAAATGCAAGAATGGTAAAACTGTGTAAAACTAGCTAAACAAAAGTCATGGGAGGACTTTGGCAAGAATATAGAAAATAAATATCAAGAAGGTGGCAAAATATTCTGGAGGTTGTTGAAGAAGCTTAGGAATGGAGGAAAGAGTGCTGTAAAAGGAGTTAAGTTAGAGATGATAAAGGTGACATGAAAATGGGAGAAAAAGATATCCTTGAAGTATGGAGTAATTACTTTGAAAAACTGCTAAATGAAACAAGCAGTGGTGACAGCACAGTGGCAAAAAACACTGACCAGGCATGCAGTCAGGAATACATATCTACACTTGAAGTATAAAAAGCCATCAAGGGCTTGAAATGTGGAAAGACAGCAGGAGTAGATGATATTCGACCAGAAATGCTGAAGTATGGTGGTATAAGAGTCTTACAGTGGCTGCACTGCATAGTTCAGAAAGCCTGGACAGAGAAACGAATTCCTGATGATTGGAGTAGAGCTCTCATAGTACTCATATATAAAAAGATAAATAAAACTGAATGTGAGAATTACAGAGGTATTTCCCTGCTGAGTGTTCCTGGCAAGATCTATGCAAGTATACTTGAGAAACGGTTGAGAAGAATTGTGGAAGAAAAGCTTGCTGAAGAACAAGCTGGATTCAGGCCAAATAGAGGCTGTCAGAATCAGATCTTCACTTTACGACAAATAGTCGAGAAAGCATGGGAATATAACAGAGATCTGTATTTAAGTTTTGTCGATTTGGAAAAGGCATATGACAAGGGAGAAGCTATTCAATACGCTACAGTTATATGGTGTCAATGGGGCATTATATCAAGCAATACTTAGTCTTTATTTGAGTTGTAAGTCAGCAGTTAGAATTGAAGGAAGCACAGGAAGATGGTTTAATATTAAATCTGGTGTGAGACAAGGATGTACATTATCCCTTCTGTTATTCATTATCTATATGGATCACATTATGAAGGAAAGTGGTATTAAACACGATATCAAAATTGGAGATGTTAATGTCAGCTCTTTGCTTTATGCGGATGATGTTATACTTCTAAATAAATCTGCTACAAGCCTGCAAGATTCTCTGACTAAATTGAATAGCTGTTGTAATAGATATGGTATGAAGGTCAGCAATAAAAAGACAAAGACAATGAAAATAGGCAGAATCATTGAAAACGTCAACTGTGCTGTGAATGGAGAACCTGTGGAACAAGTGAAACATTTCAGCTACTTAGGCACGATTTTTACTGAAGATGGTAAATTAAATATAGAAATTGACAACAGAATCAGCAAAGCTGGTATGGTAGGAAGTCAATTGAATAAATTCATATGGAATAAGAGAGAAATTAGTCGGAACACTAAATTAGCTGTATACAAGACAGTGTTCAAACCAGTTTTAACTTATGGATCTGAGAGCTGGGTCAGAAGTAAAACACTTGACCAAAGACTAGAGACTGCAGATATGAGACTCCTGAGAAAGATTAGAGGCATGAACAGATGGCATCAATGGCAATATCGTAAAACGAGGATATTAGGAAAGAACTTGACATTGTCTGCATCCAGGAATGCGTTAGCAGAGCTAATCTCAGGTGGTATGGTCACTTAAACAGAATGGGTGAGGAAAGATTAGCAAAACAAGTGTTCTCTGCCAGGTTGGCAGGAAAACGACCCAGAGGAAGACCAAGATATAGGTGGATTGATATGGTACAAAGTGCCTTAGACGATAGAAATATAAGATCTGATTATGTTGGAGTCTTGACAAGTAACAGACTGATTTGGAGGAAAATTGTAGATAGGAAGTTAGTAATGATGTAATTTTTTTCATGTAGTACTATCATATCCTGTACACCCCCTTGAGGGTACATGGCAGGAATTTGATGATGATGGAAGGAACTTGACATTGTTAGCATTCAAGAATGCATGAGCATAGCTAATCTGTATGGTATGATTACTTAAACAGAATGGGAAAGGAAAGGGTATTGGAACAGATGTTTGATATCAGGATGCAAGAAATAAAACTGAGAGGAAGACCAAAATCTATGTGGATTGATGAAGTTAGGAGTGTCCTTGAAGACCGAGAAATCTGATCTAGCAGTCTTGTGAAATAACAGATTGATTTGGAGGAAAATTAATAGAAGGCTAATAATGATGTAAATTTAATCATGTAGTACTATTATAGTGTCTTATATAACGCCTTGAAGATACATATATCAGAAATATGATGTTAATGAAGAAAGAGTAGTGATGGTAGGATAACCTGAGCGAATACAGATGAGTGGGGAGGTGTCAGAGCAAGAAGAAATAGTTGACTTATTGATTAATCATGTTGCAATGGTGTATTATTTAAATAGATATAATGCAGTGATTAAGATGAAAGCAACCCTTTTGAGAATAGAGGTTGATATGAACTGGAGTTGCTTAGTATATTACAAAATCTCAGTACATCTATGGGATTATATGTTATATTGGCCCTCATTTTATAAACATTTTGGAACAGATAGTTACAGAAAAAAACTGGATCCAGCATGTAAACAGAATCCAGTTTTGTTTTGTTTTTCTGTAATTATCCCTTGTTTGTCCAGTTATTTCTTCTCTTCATTTTGTGAAAATTCTTTTTTTTCCCCTTAACTAGTAGAGTGCAACTTGGTTCTCAAAAATTTAGGTTTTGATTATACCATTTTTTGTTGGTCTGTTTTTTTCATTGTCTTTGTTTAGCTTCCACATACTATAACATGTTTAGTTAAAATATTGAATAAATATTCTTAACTTTCTATTTTTTAAAATTTTTTTTTGTTCTTTATTTGATCTAAACTGTAATATTACTAATTCTCATTCTGACCATGAGTCAGTAGTCTGCTGATTCTTGTACAGTTAACAGACGGAACTGAACCCACGATATCAGTTTTACAGTAAAAATAAATAAAGAAAGAAAGAAGAAAGACAAAATAAAAAATAAGTAAATAAGAAAAACAGTTCAGATTGCAGGATTACCCACATAAAAGTTCATCTGTTCCTAATATTTTGGTCAAGTTTCCGAAGGAGTGGAAGGAAGTCAAGATTGTACCACTTCATAAAGTAGGTGACATAATTCAAGCATTAACTTGAATTCTGTCACTTACTAAAGTCTAAAGGATAGGTAGAGAGAGTAACCTCCCTGTCACTTAATTAAGTTATAGGCCAATCTGTGTGTCAGATGTTATGGTTAAAGTGTTGGAAATACTGGTGAGAATCAGGAACCAGAATTGAGTTAGCAACAATGGTTTTCTACATCGAGTTTTTACAAAACTCGATTTAGAAAACCTCTGTAAAATCGATGTAATCGATTTTACAGAGGTCAAGTCCCATGAGAATGTTTACAAAAATAACCTTGCTTGTCTCTGTATATTTTATTGTAAATAACCCAATGGGAATTAACTGTATTTACTCCTTTAACAAGAATATTTTAGAATGTCAAAAACAAAGGCAATGTTTTGTCACCGGAACTTTGTTTAATAGCTCTATATGAGGGCATAAGAAAGTTGTTTACGATTTTAGTGTATGAGAAAGTTGCTTACAAGATCTGCGCATAAACACCTCCAAAGTCGGTACCTGAGAGATCTGAAAGGTTCAAACAAGTTTCCGCTGCCTGGCAACATACGATCAAAAGAGTGCACGGAGGGGAACAGAGAACAGGTCAAACTCAAAAGAAGATTGAAGAGTCATGCCAAATTCTTTGGGGGTTACAACCCTTCATGTGAGGACTCAGAGCAGGCATAATAAAAAAGGGACTGAGCTGAGATTAGAGGGCTTCGAGTTGTCGACAGAGAGAGGGAACTCGGTTGGCAGTCAAGAGAGAGGCAGTCATCAGAAGTCGGCAAAAGAGGAGAGGAAGGCCCCAGTTACTAAAGGCAGAGGACAGTTGGAACCAGAGCGGAGGCGAGCTGCAGACCATAAGCGGAGTCCGAACCAGAGGCAGTTGGCAGAGAACCAGAAGTTATGGCGAACCCGAACCAAGAGTGTCGGATGTCCTTTTTGCCATGGGAGGTCAACCAGAGTAAAAAGCCGCAGAATGATCTTCGAGCCTGTATGCTGAAACTCCTTGCCTGAGCCTTTTGAATACCGAAAAAAATTGAAGTCCAAGGCCCGCCAGTAATCCGATGAACCCTCTTAAAGCAAGTCTCTCCAGATGAAAGCCAAGACCTGAGGAAAGAAAAGGGCATAGAAACTTTAATGCAGAACCTTTTGAAGAATGTGTGACAAAGAGCCTCTGTAAGTTCCATCTTTAATTGTAAATTACTTTTGTAATCTAGGAGATATGTTATAGATGGACTGATAAGGAGTATCTAAGAAAGTCCTCTGATCTGTTATTGATTGAAATATAACTTGTGAGATAACTTGGCATAGTCAGCCAATCTCTTTGAGAGTAAATTAGTGTCAGTAATTGAATAAAATACGCAGAGGAGTATTTGAGTAATTATATTGTATAGTTATCTAGTTTTGAAAAAAGAAAGTTTGGTTCTTTATGCTAAGTCTAAAGGATAGGTAGAGAGAGTAACCTCCCTGTTACTTAATTAATAATTAATGTACTTTATATTTATTGTAAATAAATGTTTTATTTAAATGCGAATAGTGCTGCTTGATGTTTACTTTACAACTGCACTGTTCCTAAAAAAATCGGACTTGTGAGCTAGAAACAATTAAAGCATTAAAAAGTGCAGTTCAAGTACTTAAAGAACCATGACTGTTTATATAAACTTTGTTGAAGTAATTTACGCTAGTAAGAGAGAGAGAGAGAGAGATTTACCGGACATACTACTAAGTTTTCTGCCGATATAAAAAAATACTGGTGGCACAGTCTAACAAATAAATTTTCCAGTGTTCATAGGCATACGACTAGTAAACATGGAAGGTGGATAAACTTAGTACGCAGCAGAATAAGAGAAAGGTTATGAAAGAAAAAGCGTGCACTGCTAATTAGAATAAAGATAGAGTAAAGATATTACAATAATAGGCAAATAACAGCATCCAGTACAGTGTTATCTTTGATGGACAGCATTGATTTGCTAAGGAGAGATTATGTTTTGGTAATCTACTTACCTATTTCAATAAGGTGACAGCAGCATTGGATGTGGGAGATGGATAGTATATTTAGTTTGCAAAGGCTTTTTGATAGACTACCTCATGATAAGTTGATAGCGAAACTAGAATGAATGGGTTTGGATATTAGACTAATGCAGTGGATTGGCTATTGGAGATTGACAGGTATCAACAAGTTGTGTATGAAGGAACAATATCCCAGAAGAGAAAAATCACTAGTGGTGTGTCTCAGGATCTGTTTTAGGGCCATTGCTGTTTGACCTGTATGTTAATGATATTAGGGAAGATTTGAAATGGGATATACAGCTGTTTGCAGATGATGCAAAGTTGGGAAGGACTATGAGGAGTAGAGTAGATGTGGTCTTACAAGAACACTTAGTGAATGAGCACTGCAGTAAGGTTTTATAATTTGGAAAACATATGTAGAATATACTTTTGGTGTGGATATATTGTTGAAGGTAGAGGAAATTAGAGATCTTGGGGTGATAGTGGATAAGGATCTGAATGTGAGGACCACACAATGAATTCTGGGAATGATATCGAGGACACCAACTTGTAGAAGGAGAGTCTGGTTCCATTGTATAAAGCTCTGATTAGGCTTCATGTAGACTACTGTGCACAGATTTGGTCTCCTGGTTTTCAAAAGGATGAAGAGATGTTGAAGAAGGTCCACAGGCAATTGACAAAATGCTTTCTGATCTCTGGAATATTGAATATGAAGAAAGGCTGAGATGATGCAGATTTCAGAGTCTAGTTGATAGGAGAAAGAGGGATGATATGATAGAGATGTACAAGTTAGAAAGGAGATGTTATAGGATTAACGTTGAAGAGGTTTTTCATAAAATGGTGGAAGATTGGAGAGGATGAGAGTCATCCCTGGAAGCTGTATAAGGAGGATGGGAGTGAGAAGCAGGTTTTTTGCATGGAGAGTTGTGAATTCATTGCCTGGAATGTGGTGTCTCTGCAGAGAATTTGAATGTGTTTAAGGCACAGTATGATGAGCTCTGTGTATGACAAAAGGGATCTCCTAGATGAGTCTCTGTCTACATTGGGGTCTTAGGATAATAATAATAATATTATGTAACATGTCAGCTCTAAAACTAAAAGAATGGTTCATGATTCTTGTTAAGTGTGTGCACATGCTGATCTTCATATCTTGGACAGTCTGCAGATTTTGCCAAATTCACAGCAGAATTTTTTTTGCAAAACAGAGGAAATCCTGATAAAGCTTCGTTTCCTATTTCAAACATTGATGTATCTATCTCTTTCTCTCTATGGTAGACAGAATTTAAGTTTAAAGGACATATTTCTAAAGAAAGGATTAAAAGAAAGGAAGACGTCTTTCTAAGGTAGCCCATAAGATTACTTGGCTGTTGAAGAACACATTAACATGTAGAGAGAAGGAAGTTGCTATGCCTCTTTATAAGGCCTTGATACTAACATCGATTACTATGCTCAAGTCTGGTCCCCCTGGGTTTCTTGGGGATGAGGAAGAGATAGAGAGGATTCTGAGGCGAGTGACAAAGATGGTGAATGGCCTGTTGAATGTTCCCTGTGAGGATAGATTGAAGGTATGTGGATTGCAGAAGTTAATTGATAGGAGAAAAAGAGGAGATATGATAGAAACATTTAAGTTGATTAAAGGGTTTTTATTATTATTAACATTTGACCTCCATGGAGTCAGAGACTCATCGTGGGAAGTACTCACTATTGCATACAATGCTCATCCAACCGCATCTTAAAATGATTCAATGTGTTCACATCCGCAACACACTCAGGCAATGCATTCCACTCACCAACCACCCTTCATGCAAAGAACCTGCTTCTCACTCCTTTGCTCACACCCTCCTTATACAATTTCCAGCAATGGCCTCGTTCTACTCCCCTCTCCCATTCCATGAAAAATCTCTTCCATGTCTACCTGATAACAACCCCTGACTATCTTATATGTCTCAATCATATCCACCCTTTTCCTCCTACTCACGAGGCTCTGCAACTTACACTCTCTCAATCTGTCCTCGTACTCCACATTCCAAAGATCACTGATTACCTTTGTGAATCTTCTCTGTACCCTTTCAAACATATCCTCGTCACCATGAAAACCTGCGACGAAATCTGTGCACAATAATCCATATGTGGCCTTATACAATGGAATCATAACCTCTTTATTTCTGCATGTCAGGGTTCTCCATATCATTGCCATTATTCGATGTGATGTCTTCACGACTTGTGCAATGTTGTCCATGAATTTCAGGTCCTTGTCCATCATCGCTCCTAGATTTCTCATCTCCTCTACTTCTATTCAAGTTTCCCCACCAAGTGTATACTTTGCATCCCATCGTTGCTTACGAAATCTCAAAACTTTACACTTGGCAACATTGAACTGACAGGTCCACTTACCTGCTCATTCATGCAATCTATTCAAGTCCTCTCGTAAGGCATTAACATTAGCCTGACTGTGCATTGCTCTCCCCAGTTTTGCATCATCTGCAAACAGCTGGATATCACTAGTTAAACCCTACCCAATATCATCAACATACAAATTGAACAACGATGCCCCCAAAACTGACCCCTGCAGCACACCACTAGTGACCTTTCTCTTTCGAGATACTGTACCACCATATGCAACTTTCTGATAAACCTATTCGACAGCCAGTCACTGATGCAACACAGAAGTCTGTTATCCAATCCCATCTGTTTCAATTTATTTAAGAGCTTGTCATGTGGCAGTCTATCAAAAGCCTTGCAAAATCCAAGTACACCACTATATGCATCTCCCTTGTCCAAGGTATTTGTCACCTTGTTATAGTACGTAAGTTAGTGAAACATGATCTCCTCTTAACAAACCCATGCTAATAACCACAGAGAACTCGACACTTAAGTTCCTCATGATTCCACCCTGATGGATGAAACACCCCTATAAGTTTTATAGGATAGATGTAGGGGGAAATTTTTCAGCACTTGGCTAGAGGGATCAGAACAAGGGGTCCTCCCTGGAAGTTGAATAAAGGTGTTGTTAGTAGGGATGTGAGGACTAGATTTTTTGCTTGGAGAGTTGTGAATGAGTGGAATTAATAGGTTAAAGAAGAGGTATGATTGATTAGGACGATGAGTCTTCTGACTCAATGGAGGTGCCCATATAATAATAATACACACACACACACACACACACACACACACACACATTGGCAGAACAGAAGAAATCAAGTTAAAACTTTTAATTTCATAAACTAAATACAGACATGGATTTTATGACTGTTATGTCTATGCAAAAAATAAAATAAAGTTATTATTTTTATGGCTATTATAGCCTGTTTTTTTTGTTTAGGAGTGTCCCTTATTTTAAATACATTGGCATTTTTACTCAAGAAATTTGTAGGGCATTATAAGTGAACACAAATAAGCGACAAAAAATGCGCTTTTTTGTCAGATACAACATGCGGTCGTGACATAGCCCTACACTCATCTCGAAAACGTTCCAATAATGGTCACACAACCGAAACGGCTCGCACCCCCTTTAATGCTCTCCCCATCCCAGTTTTCCCATAAAACCCTTCCCCAAAGAAGCACGTTTAAGTATAAATAATATATATATATATATATGTATATATATTGTTTTAAAAAAACCCGGGTTTTCAAATTATTCTTCCCACCTTGCATGAAACACTCCCCCCACATTCCCCTCCCTTTTTTTTTTTTAACAGCCTAAGAACAAAAATATGGAGAATGAAGACATCCTAGCATCTAAACAAGGTATGTACAAAATTTTCTTCCTCAATTATTCTGCTATATTTTCCTTTAAAATTCACTTATAATACCCTAAAAATTTCTTGAGTAAAAAAGTCAATGTATTTAAAATAAGACATACTCCTAAACAAAAGCAAGCTATAATAGCTGTAAAAATAATAGTTTTGAAGAGGAGTAACATGAGTCCCAGAAATAATACCTAAAATAAAGTTATATTTTATTGTTATAAAATTATATAAGTTAAAATAAATTATATAAGTTTTATAGGTTATAAAATAAAGTTATATTTAGGATATCAAGTGTTGGCTATTGGGTTTCATGTAGATCCAATTTTGTTTATTTTTGTTTAGTTTTGCTTGTATTAATTTTATTATTAGTTCTTTTAAAATATTGTCTTTTCATTTTTTCGCATAATATGTATTTTGTAGTTCTCATGAATCTCATTTCACTCATTTTTATTCTTTATGTTTGTTTATTGTCCAAATTTCACTGTCATATAGTCATTATTATTACGGCAACTCCAACGAGTTGGTAGCCTTGTCGAAGGAGGCCTTAACATCATGTCAAGGACAACAATTCGACATTCACAGTATCTATCATACCTTGCCTTGAACTCATTCACCGTCATGGCACCCACAACAGACTCTAGCAGCTTATTCCATTCATTCATCCTCTCCAAGTAAAAAACCTAGCTCTAACACCCTTGCTGACCACATTCTTGCTCAGCTTCCATGTATGGCCCCTAGTCCTCCCACCACCAGTCATATTCTCAAAAATATCTTCTGAATTAATCTTATAGAAACCCTTCAGTAATTTGAATGTCTCAATCATATCGCCCCTTTTCCGCCTATCAACCAATTTCTGCAACCCACAAATCTTCAACCTGTTCTGATAAGGTTCATTCCATAGCCCTGCTATCATCTTGGTCACTCATCTCTGGAACCGCTCCACCTCCTCCCCATCAAGAAGAAACCCTGGTGCCCAGATATGGGCACCAGAATAGTCTAGATGGGGTCTTATCAAACCTCGATAGAGGAACGATAACCTATTTGTCTCTGCTTGTTAAAGTATTTTTCCGCAACCAAGGAATTTGATGAGCTGATTTTGCCACTTTTGCGATATGCCCCCTAAACTTCAACTCCTTATCCACCAACACTCCCAAATCCCTGGCCTCGTCAATCTCCTGGAGTACAGTTCCACCAATGTGATATATTGCTGCTAATCTTTTCACCCCAAAATGCATAACCTTACACTTTGCCACATTAAATTGACATCCATTCTCCTTAGCCCAGTATTCCAAACTATCCAAATCATCCTGCAAAATTTTGACATCCTGTGCACTCACTATTGCTCTACCCAACTATGCATCATCAGCAAACAAATAAACACTTCCTCTCAGATCCTTTCCTATATCGTTAATGAACAAATTGAACAGTAGTGGTCCAAGAACAGAACCCTGGCACGCCACTAGTCACAAGACGTCTTTTTGACTCCACTCCTGAATAAACCACTCTCTGGTATCTCTCCTTCAACCACCTTCCTATCCATCTTACCAACCCTATATCTATCCCAATATGCTGCAGTTTACTGATTAGAATTCCATGTGGTATCCTGTCAAAGGCCTTAGCAAGGTCCAGTAGAATCACTGTAAACCCATTACCCTTATCCAGTTCAGCCGTCACTGTGTTATAAAACATGAGCAAGTTACTGAGGCATGATCTACTCTTCACAAATTTATTCTGTCCCCTATACAGTATCCCATTTTCATCTATCCAATCCTGTATTTTCCTCTTGACTATTTTCTTCAAGACCTTGACAATGATTCCTGATATGCTGATCGGTCGGTAATTTATAACAGCAGTCTTGGAACCTCCTTTATGCAGTGGAACTATTTTCCCCTCTTTCCACCCCTTCAGGCTAACCTAGACCCGAGACTCAAATTAAACAAAATGGTCAAGGGCACTGACAATTCTTTAGCCGCTTCATGTACAACACGAGCTGGTATACCATCCAATCCCACAGATGTATTGACATTGAGGTTTTGTAATAGAGTATTCACCACCACTTCATTCACCACAATTCCCGTATAAGCTATTGGTTCATTCATTCCTGCAATGTTACCACCTGAATGATATACTCTTGCAAAGTGATCGCTCAGTAATTCCCCTATATCAACTGAATCAGTTACCTCCCTACCAACGGCATTCTTTAAAATCATTATTATTATTATTATTGTTCGGGAAACTCCAAGGAGTCGACAGACTCATCGAGGGAGGCCCTAACATCATGTCTGGAACAACTATTCAACATTTACACAGTATCTATCATATCTTGCCTTGAACTCATTCACGGTCGTAGTACCCACAACAGACTCTGGAAGCTTATTCCACTCATTCACCACTCTCCAAGTAAAAAACCTAGCTCTAACACCCTTGTCAATCATGCGCTTGCCCAGCTTCCATGCATGGCCCCTAGTCCTCCCACCACCAGTCATTTTCAAAAATATCTTCTGGATCAATCTTATAAAAACCCTTCAGTAATTTGAATGTCTCAATCATATCACCCCTCCTTCGCCTATCGTCCAATTTCTGCAACCCATAAATTCTCAACCTATTCTCATAAGGTTCATTCCACAGACCTGCTATGATCTTGGTCACTCGTCTCTGGACCCTCTCCACTTCCTCCCCATCACGAAGAAACCCTGGTGCCTATAACTGGGCACAGAAGTCCAGATGGGGTCTTATCAAGGCTCGATACAGAGGAACAACAACTTGCTTCTCTCTGCATGTTAAAGTATTTTTCATAAGCCAAGTGATTTGGTGAGCTGTTTTAGTTACTTTTGCAATGTGTTCCCTAAACTTCAACTCCCTATCCACCAGTACTCCCAAATCCCTGGCCTCATCAATCTCCTGGAGTACGGTTCCACCTATGCGATATACTGCTGCTATTCTTTTCACCCCAAAGTGCATAACCTTACACTTTGCCACATTAAACTGACATCCATTTTTCCTAGCCCAGTCCTCTAAACTATCCAAATCATCCTGTAAAATTTTGACATCCTGTGCCCACACAATTGCTCTACCCAACTTTGCATCATCAGCAAACAAGTGAACACTTCCTCTCAAATCCTTTCCAATATCATTGATGAATAAATTGAAAAGCAGTGGTCCAAGAACAGAGCCCTGCGGTACTCCACTAGTCACAAGACGTCTTTTAGACTCCACTCCTGAATCAACCACTCTCTGGTATCTCTCCTTCAACCACCCTCCTATCCACCTTACCAACCCTATATCTATCCCCATCTGCTCCAGTTTACTGATTAGGGTTCCATGTGGTATCCTGTCAAAGGCCTTGGCAAGGTCCAGTAGTATCACTGTAAACCCATTACCCCTATCCAGTTCAGTCGTCACTGTGTTATAAAACGTGAGCAAGTTACTGAGGCATGATCTACCCTTCACAAAACCATGTTGTCCCCCATACAATATCCCATTTTCATCTATCCAATCCTGTATTCTTTTCTTGACTAATTTCTCTAAGACCTTGACAATGATTCCTGATATGCTAATTGGTCGGTAATTTACAACAGCAGTCTTGGAACCACCTTTATGCAGTGGAACTATTTTCCCTTCCTTCCACCCGCTCGGGACTAACCCAGACCTGAGACTCAAATTAAACAAAATGGTCAAGGGTACTGACAATTCTT
Organism: Typopeltis vanoorti; assembly: GCF_054136105.1. Classification (NCBI taxonomy): domain Eukaryota; kingdom Metazoa; phylum Arthropoda; class Arachnida; order Uropygi; family Thelyphonidae; genus Typopeltis; species Typopeltis vanoorti. The sequence goes on from NC_143551.1 coordinate 129,594,449, forward strand.
TAGCTGCTTTTCGTACTACACGAGCTGGTATACCATCCAATCCCACAGATGTATCGACATTGAGGTTATGCAATAGACTACTCACCTCCACTTCATTCACCACAATTCCCGTATAATCTACTGGTTTATTCGTTTCTGCAATGTCACCACCTGGATGATATATTCTTGCAAAGTGCTCACTCAGTAACTCAGCTATCTCAACTGATTCAGTTACCTCCCTACCATCGGCATTCTTTAAAATCATTCTGCCATGTACATTTTTCCTTTTACTTGCTACATATCTAAAAAACTGTTTAGGATTCTCTTTAGCCTGCATGGCCAATGTTCTTTAGTAATCCTTTTTTGCTTTTCTTACCACACTCGTCACCCTTCTGGCCTGCGCTTTATACCGTTCATGTGCCTGCCGGTCACCTTTCTCCTTAAATTCCCTCCATAGTTGTTTCTTTTTTTGCAACTCAAGCTTAATGGTGTTATTCATCCATTTAACCCCTACTTGATTTATTATTCGGACTCTAGGTATACAGTCAGCCATTGCTTCATGCAAGCACTTTTTAACTACCTCCCATGCACTATCAACTTCTAGTCCTTGCAGATGTACATGCCATGGCACTGAGCCAATCAATCTCCTAAGCTTGTCATACCTTCCAGCCCGATAATTCCACATGTACCCTGTCTTAATTGAAAATTCTACACCTTTAGCCACCTCCCAAGTCAAGACCCTATGATCACTCTTACCGATTGGTGGCAATGTGGTCATATTTGTTACAGCCAAATCCTCAGATGTAATTACTAGGTCAAGCACTCTCTGACCCCTAGTATTTTCCATTACATGCTGTCGCAGATAGTTATCCCTTAATAACCGCATAAAATCCAATTCCTTCCTCCCGTGTGTCCTCTCCTCACTCCAATCAATGCGACCATAGTTGAAATCTTCCATAATAATCACCCTCCTTCCACTCATTTCTTCTATTTGCTTGTGCATATTGTCACCACCATCTTTTCCATCACCTGGTCTATAGCAGCACCCAATTGTATATTTAGTTCTGCTAGCCAGAATCTCACACCAAATGGCCTCAATTGTGCTCTTTTCTCTATCCTGCAATTCAACTTCTATTCTCCTTGGCTGTAGCTCATCAGCTATCATCAACAATACTCCTCCCCCCAATTTATTCTCTCTGTCATTCCTGAACAAACTATACCCATCACATTCAATCCCACTAGCTATATCATCTACAGTCAGCCCTGTTTCACTAATACCAATAACCTGTGGTCTGGAAGTGCCAACCATGGCCAAAAACTCTTCCTTCTTGTTCCTAATACTCCTAGTATTAGTGTACATGAATTTAAGACCCCCATTAGTCCCAACCCTACCTTGATGCCTTATATTAACTATCCCACTCTGGTTTGTTGTCCTTATTTGCTCTAGCATATTACATTCATTCTTACATTCAACTGCCTCCCTAAGGACTGTATATCTACTTCCCCCCCCCTAACAAATCTAGTTTCCCTGAATTTGCACATCCACTACATTCAGCAATATTTTCTCAAGTCTTCTTACACCATAACCATTCAAATGCAAGCCATCCATCTTATATAGATCCTTTCGCCCATCAAACTCATTCCACAAATTCCACACCACTCGTCATACATAACCCACGCATAAAGTCATTTGCAATTATGGCCCTCCTTTTAAACATTTCACTGTCATACCGTGGCAAAAGACTAATCATTCTAACTCTCTCACTCTTTTCTTTTGCTACCTCAAACAATTCATTCAGGTCTTCTTCTATCATTTCCGTTTTATCTCCTTTCAAATCATTCGTACCTGCCACAACAATCATTTCTTTCACCCTTTCCTTTTGCTCTCTAATAGACTCAGTTACATCCTTTATGGTCGCACCAGGTTGGTACGATTTTGTCAAATCCTCTACTAACACACCGCGTACTAACGAGTCTCCATACAGCACTCTATCCTTCATTTTGTTCATGTTCACATTCATACGCCTATTTTTCCTGTCATACCTTTTATTATTGGTTGGTTCATTCAGTCGACTTTTGTTCATGCACTCTAGCTGCTGTTTTGCCCCCCTTTCTATCGCACCATTCAACAACGCGATCTCATTCAATGCATCTATCTCATCTTTTTTATTCTCTGAGAAACCATTTATACTATCATTCACACTTTCTACATTCCCACTCTCATAATTCTCATGTACAACCTTGCCGTTTCTTGTCATATCGCTATTTTCTTCATTCTGAAGTTTGACAAAAATATCACACTCACGATCCGAAATACACTTCAATTCCTCATTCTCCCTACATTTTCTACACACATTCAATCCTTTATTATCTTCTATCCACACTCCGACTGCACTCTGTAAAGCATACATTTCACAGCTAGTACACTGACTCTTTTCTTTTATACTATTGTTCTTTGATAATGATGGCGAACCATCATTACTGGCCGCCATTTTCCTTTGTACAGGTGCCATAATTATTGCAACGTGTTTTATCAAATAATAAGTTATACACACCAAAAACACACAAACAGACGCACTAAAATATGCAAGGCAAACAAACTACGCAATATTAACTAATTTTATCAACGATAACTGAAAATAATACTTATCTTATCAGGAGCTTGCACGAACACTCTGCCATATACGTTTTTTCTTTTACTTGCAACATATCAAAAAAAATGTTTGGGATTCTCTTTAGCCTGCATGGCTAATGTTCTTTCATAATCCACTTTTGCTTTTGTGACCACACTCGTTTCCCTTCTGGCCTGCGCTTTATATCATTCATGTGCCTGCCGGTCACCTTTCTCCTTAAATTCCCTCCACAGTTGTTTCTTATTTTGCAGCTCAAGCCTAATGGTGTTATTCATCCATTTAACCCCTACTTGATTTATTATTTGGACTCTAGGTATACAGTCAGCCATTGCCTTGTGTTAACACTTCCTAACTGCCTCCCATGCACTATCAACATCTAGCCCTTGCAGTTTTACATGGCATGGCACTGAACCAATCAAACTCCTAAGCTTGTCACACTTACCAGCCTGATAATTCCACATGCACCCTGTCTTAATTGTAAATTCCACACCTTTAGCCACCTCCCAAGTCAAGACCCTATGATTAATCTCACCAATTGGTGGAAACGTGGTCATATTTGTTACAGCCAAATTCTCAGATGCAATTACTAGGTCAAGCACTCTCTGACCCCCTAGTATTTTCCATTACATGCTGTTGGAGATAGTTATCCCTTAATAACTGCATAAAATCCAATTCTTTCATCCCATGTGTCCTCTCCTTCTTCCAATCAGTGTTACCATAATTGAAATCTCCCATAATAATTATCCTCCTTCCACTCATTTCTTCTATTTGCTTATGCATACTATCTCCACCTTCTATTCCATCACCTGGTCTATAGCAGCACCCAACTGTATATTTTGTTCTGCTATTCTCAATCTCACACCAAATAGCCTCAAATGTGCTCTTTTCTCTATCCTGGAATTTTACTTCTATTTTCCTTGGCCAAAGCTCATCAGCTGTCATCAATAACACTCCTCCCCCACCCCCATTTTATTCTCTCTGTCACTGCTGAACACACCATACCCCTCACATTCAATCCCACTAGCTATATCATCTTCTGTCAGCCATGTTTTGCTAATGCTAATAACCTGTGGCCTGGAAGTGCCAACCAAGGCCAAAAATTCTTCCTTCTTGTTCCTAATACTTCTGGCATTAGTATACATGAATTGCTGAAGCCCATTTAGTCCCATCCGTAGTTTGATGCCTTATACTAACTATCCCATTCTGATTTGTTGTCCTTCGTACTCGCTTGGGCATATTACACACACATTCATACACTCAACTGTCTCCCTAAAGTCTGCATATCTACTCCCCCCCCATTCCCTTAATAACTCTAGTTTCCCTGATTCTGCACATCCACTTCATTCAACAACACCTTTTCAAGTCACCGCACACCAAATCCATTCAAATTAAAACCATCCATCTTATATAAATCCTTTCACCCATCGAACTCACTCCACACATCCACCAATTCCATGCCACTCCTCCTGCATAATCAGCGCATAAAGGCATTTGCAATTTTGGCCCTGCTATACTCTTCACTATCATACTGTGCCAACAGACTCGCCATCCTAACTCTCTCACTCTTCTCTTTTGCTACTTCAAGTAATTCCTTCAAATTCTCTCTCATAGCTATTTTGTCTCCTTTCAAATCATTCGTTCCTGCTACTACTATCAATTCTTTCACCCTCTGCTTTTGCATTCTAATTGACTCGCTTACATCCTTAACGTTCGCACCAGCTTGGTACGATTTTTGTCAAACTCTCATCTATCACACCTCTTACTAAAGAATCTCTGTATGACACTCGCTCTTTCATTTTGTTTATGCTCACTATCATACTCTTATTTTTCTTATCATACTTTTGCCGTTTATTAGTTGGTATGCTCGATAAACATTTTTGCCAACGCTCCAGCTGCCAATTTGCCCTATGTATCACTCCGTGTAACCGTGCGATCTCACTCATTGCATGTGTCTCATCATTTTTAATATCCGTTAATTCATTCATTCTGTATTTTTGCCGTCATTCTCACTTTTAACGCCACTCTCACAGCTATCTGGTACTACCTCGCAAATATCACTGTTCATACCTTGCATATCACTATTTTCTACATTCCCGCTTTCAACAACGATATCACTCTCACGACCTGAAACACACTTTAAATCCTCACATTCCTTACACTTTCTGCACATATTCACTCCATTATCATTGTCTAGCCAGACTCCAACCGCTTTTTGGGCAAAGATGGCGATCTGGATGCCATTGTATTCCTTCTTATCGGCAGCATGTGCACGCTAACAATCATCATCATCAAGTCTTTCTGTGCATACTGGCACATAAGGCTGCAATGCTGGTTTTCCATTTGCCCCTGTCATATAATGTAATGCAGATATTGCTGAAGTATTCTATATTTTTATGTTGTTTATTATATTTTTATGTTATATTTTGTATTGTATATTTTTATGTATATTGTATATATTTACTTTGAATTCATTTGAAAGTGACTTTAAATTCATAGTGATTATTATCTTGGAATGCTTTGTGAGAAAGCACAGAAGAATTTTATGTATAATATATAATTTCCTTTTGTGATCATAACCATGTAATTTCGTGGGTGTGGTAAACCTGTAGTGCATAAATTCCATGGGTGGGTTAAGGATTTTTTAAAATCTGTTATTATTAACTTTTGCAATTTTTTATTCATTTATTCCTGGTTAAGAAACTCTGATCTAGAGACTAAAACATGGAACTTTATCATGCCTCCAGTATGCAGGTCCACTGGTCTCACACTTTTCATGCTTTATTTGGGGGGGGATGTTAACCTGAAAGCCAAAATTTACAAGGGTTGGAGCTAGTGAATACAGTGGAGTGGCCATTTTGGAAAATGAGCAATTGATTATTTTGTTCTTTGTGAAATGTTGATGCAATAATTGTTGAACTTCAAATCAGGACATGTTGAGCAGCTCCATCATGCATCAACACTGTTGTGTTCAGGCAACTTTTTCGCTGCATTTGGAGGATGATGAAACTGCTCAACATGTCCTGATAACGTGTAGCCATAACCGTGTGGGTCATAGGTCCTGTTAGATGGACTTATTTGAAAAAAAAATGGCCTGATAATGAACTAGGCTGTAACCTTTAGTGAATGTAAAGGAACTTGTTGAAATGCATGGGGCTTCTCTGTAGCCCAGATGCAGCAGTTTTGAGTATTTACTGTTCCACAAACATGAAAATGCACTTCATCACTCCATAGGATGTTCCAAGGTCAATCCTTGTCCATCTCCATGCATACCAGAAATTTCAATGTAAACATTACTCAGACACTGGCATCTCCTGTTTGCAACTTTTTTTTTTTATGTCAAGTCCATACATGAGAGGTTTGTTGACCAACCATAGTACATTAGTACTGCATATGGGCTATAACTCTTGGCTATGAATGAGTTTATATGGGTAGCATTACAAACACTTTTTATGCAAAGTTCTCTATACCATTCTGTGTGGCAAATCTAATTGTTTTGCTATGGCATATTCAGTGCACGTGCCATTGTAAAATGACAATGTCTACAGCATTCTCATTTGATTGATTGCTCAACATCTTCAGTCATTTGCAGAATTTCAGATTTACACCCCTTTTCTTGTTGGACTGTCATTGCCTGTCTCTTCAAATCGACAAACCGTGCGTCTCACTGCATTTGATGTCATCTGACTTTACATAAAGACTTTAGGTATATATATTCAGAAAGTGCTGCTGCAGCATTTCCCCATTCCTATAAAAACACTTCACAAACAAGATACATACAGGCAAAATGAGACCCATTGTACAAGTCTAATGACTGTACAGTCAGTCTTGTGATATGCAAAATTCACTATTTTCTCGCTCATAGTACTATATTTTCAATCTCACTTTTTTTTTTTAATTGTCAAAATCTCTTTCCTACAATCTGGTTAGGTGTACACACCAAGTTTGAGGGTATTTCTAATGGTTCTCTCTATTATCCATAGAGAGAGAGATGGATTGCTCTCAATAGAGATATGGGATACTTTAATTTGAAACACACACACACTCTCTCTCTCTTTCTCTCTGTGTTTGTGCTGATTTGATTTTTATATCACAAAGACATCAAAGGTTATACTGTGCCAGGATACAAGTTGCAGCAGCACATCGGGTAAACGATTAGTAGGACAATCACAAACATCCATGCCCTTGGCAAAATTCAAACCCCTCATAGCTGGAAAGCATGTGTGTGTGTGTGTGTGTGTGTGTGTTGTACTATATATAAAACCTTAAGTTTAATACTGAAGCTTAATAATTCATGATCTGAATTTAAATTCTGAATTTAAATACCTGTAAAATCTTAGTTCAGTTTTCTTAAATGTTTTTGTCTATCATGTATTTAAGTTACATATCATCCAATTCCATATTTCATCCTATGAATTGTATCAATATAATGAATTTTATACCCAAAATAAATCATTTTGTTTGACCAGTTTCTCCATAAGATTTTAATGTATCTTTTTTTCTTATTACTAATTGGAAATGAACTCACACTTAATATATAAGATGTCACTTTAAATATTTAAAGTAGTTATATGAATTCTTTTAATATATATATTTAATATGTGTATGTATATATATATATATATATATATATATTTTTTTTTTTTTTTTTTTTTTCCCATTTGTTTTTCAATACATTCAGTATGTAGCAGCACTAGAAGAGAAGCTTGCACTATTGAAAAAATTGAACACTTGGTAACTAACATGCCCTTTTGGTTGCTTATTTTGTAAGTTATGCAAGTTAGAAGTTTATTTAATTTGTACACTTTCATGTTTGTTTTCCTTTGAGTACAATTTTATGCCAGATTTTTTTTTTTTTTTTTTCCAGAATCTAATGCTCTACTTTATTTAAAGAAAAAAAAAAACAATTCAGAATTACTGAAGTATTATATTTTTACCAGAGGCAAAAACATAATACTTCTAAAAGTCTGAAGGTTTTTTTTTACAACAGCAAAAAAGGGCAATTTTTTGTGGAAATATTTTGAAACAGGACAAAACACAGTACCATTCCACATCTTGATGGTGCATTGATATGGATTTCTTGATTATATGCATTATACTTCAGCTCTCTTATGGGAAAATAAATGTTGTAAAATGACATTCTCTGAGTCAAAGCGAGGATTCTGCTGTTAGGCAGCCTTTTATAATGTGCTTGAGTTACAAAAGAAGACTTTTAATTCCCTGCATTCAAAATTCAAGAAATGAAATGCGCTTTCTCAGTGCTTGATAATCCCCCCCCACACACACACTCTGTCATGCAGCTACTCATTTTTGGTTATGTGGTGGTGGTTTATCCTTTCAGTCATTTCTGATCCTAGGTGAGTATGTAGGTTTGCCCACAAAGTGTTCTTTGTGAGATGTTTACAGGGCAAGTCACCATTGCTTCCCCATTCCCCCCATTTTATCTGGGCTCAGGACCAGCATATGGCTGGAACATATTCATGACTGTAATCCCTGTGTTCATGGGGCTGGTTTGCCTGTTCTGGGGAACAAAAAAACACAGGTTTCAAGGTGGAAAAAACCCTCTACCTCTGTATGAGATTGGCTAACTCACCTTTCGTCAAAAAAGGCCAGATAAAGTTTCAGTAAGGAAATACTGTGAGTAGACATATTACTTACAATTATAAAAACGGAATTAACTCACATAAAATATTTTTTATTAGTAGAATTTTCACCTGAGTATCACAGACATCATCAGTACAAGTACAAAGGCTAATTAAACAATAACTGACATATTCACAAGGTGCCCCTAAGTAGCTAATGTAAAATAACTAGAAAAGGTCATTAAATTTCCTAAATTTATTTAAAAAAAAACAAAACACTATATATATATATATGTGTGTGTATACAATTACAAAAGTTAGGAAAGATTGGCTGATTTATAGAGTACTATCTCTCACAATAGGGATCTGTTGAAGTTAAGGGAGTGAAGTAACATTTCACATGTTTCTTTGTGAAGCCGTTCCATGAGGAACCGACTTTTGTGAATGATTTTTGTCTTGTTCCAATGAACTGTATGTCTAGTGTTGATGGCATAACTCTGCAAGTCCAGGCTGTTCAGGTTCAAGGTACTGAATATACAACTTGTCTTCTTCTAACTGGATAAAAGCAGATCTTCCTGTTTGTCTGAAATATGATAACCCACAAGAGCAGGAAATCTGGTTGACACCTGGATAGTTGAGATGTGGAAGCTTGTCGTTTGGAGACGTGAGGAAAGTGGAGATTTTTCTAATGGGTCGAAAGGCAACACAAATATTTAGTGGTTTTAACACTTTGGCTATGCGTTTGCTGATACCTTGCACATAGGGGATAGGAAATACTTGTTATTTCTTCTGTATTTGAAGAGGATGCTGAAAAATGACTGCTCAATGCTATTTTTATGAAGGAATTCTTATATCCATTAGATAAGGAGGAGGAATTAATATATTGCAATTCTTTCTGTAATAGTTCTTCCGAAGAACAAAAGGAGTGGGCTCGATGAACCAGTGTTTTCATATCATGAATCACATCACCATCCCAGTCAAAAAGGGAGGTACTATAAAAACACTGGTTCATCGAGCTCACTCCTTTTGTTCTTCAAAAGAACTATTACAGAAAGAATTGCAAGTCATCCCTCGACTTATGTCCGGGTTCTGTTTCATCCAGCAGGACGCAAGTCGAGTAGGATGTAAATCGATACAGTAAATCAACAGAGTTATAGGGGTTAGGAACTTAACTGTAATAAATATACTGTCATTTTAATTTTTAAACCTTATTATAAAAACTGTGCTGTGCATTACTGTCACTATAAAACAGGAGAATAATCACCCAAATCTTCCTCCACAATCCCATCGTCATTACCTTCCCTGTGTGAACAATCAGGCTGTGGCTCTTCTGGTGTAAGCTTTGTTTTTTTGATGAAAATGTCTAATGTGCTTTGCTTATTCCTCTTCTTCTTTTCATCATAAATTTGTTCATAGCAAGCAAACGCATCATGTACTTTCGTTTCTCTTATTAAGTAGAGGTCAACATTGGGGTCTATGTCTTCAGCCATTGTGAGAAATAACTAACTGCAAAGAACATTTCTGCAAGATCCTTCACTGTAAATTGTTTAACTTCCTCTTCCTGTTTCTCTTTTCCCTCTTTTCTCGTTTTTCCTCTTCTGCAACAGTTGTTCCTCCAGTTCGACCAATTCTTCATTGGCCAGCTTCATTGAGTTTTCTCTCAACTCATCTTTATATGAGTTGAATTATGTTGTCATCATTCACTTAGATTCAGATTGTTTGCTAGGCCCACTATTACAAACTTCCAAAATCATGCACAAACCTTTTTAATATCTTTTATCATATGCCACTCATACATTGAGAGGTCACTTCATCCCAAGCCGCAGCAATATTTTTAATAGCATGATACATATTGAATGTTTTCCAGAATTGCATTAGAGTCTGGTCATTCCCTTCAGTAGGAGAAATGGCTTGTGAAAAAATTCTCCATAGATAATAAGCCTTAAACACTGTAAGAACTTCATGATCCATCAGTTGGATCAATGAAGTAGTGTTTGGAGGGAGAAACATGACCAACTTGGTGAAGATCAACGCTATAAGACGGATGACCTGGAGCATTATCTAGAATTAATAAAATTTTAAATTCTAAATTTTATTTCACACAATAGCTTTTTATTTCATCACATAACAGTTGATTAAGTCATTCTCAAACAACTCTTATTGCTGATAATGAACTGGCATACAGGCATTAAAGAGCTTTGAAACTAGGTATAGATAGATACTAGGTATATTTTAGCTCTTTGTAGATGAATGTCCACTTGGGCATATTTTTCCGAAACAAAGACGTCTCATCCATATTAAATATTTGCTGTGAGTCTAAGGCACTAAGTCTCTTCAACATGTTGAAGAGACTTAGTGCCTTAGTGGTTATGTCACAGTGCTAAGGGGTATGTGTTTTTTGTTCAGGTCTATCCATGATGCAAGTAGCTTTTCCATATCACCTATAGGACTTTGCCGTTGCTTCATCACCATCGTCGATTTAAAGGAAGCAGATCCTTTCACAGCCTCTACAATTTTATCCTTATTTCTCTAAATGGTCGTCACTAGAATGAGACCATCCGAAGTCATGTACGATCACATTGACAGTCTTATCACCTTCGTGTTGCTTTATAACTTGCAACTTCGTTTCAAGATCAATTGCTCTCCTTTTTTCTGTGATTCTTCACTAGGTTTTTTGATTGTGCATGTAGGGGTCATGTTTTGCAGAAAACATTGTGAAACATTTAACGATAAATACACAAATAACCCACTTCTCAAACAAAATCAACAGAGGAACTGCTGAAGATGCATGGCTGCTGTCGAGCGAGGTCGTCCCTGAAAGCGCTGTTGCCAATGTGCATGCTTTACCTTACGCTCGCTTGCTTCTTGTTCAAAAGTATAGCCGAAAATGTTATTTATTCCCTTATGGGATCATGAACGTATCTTTGAGAGGACGTAACTCGAATGGAAGTAAGTCGAGGGATGACTGTATATGTATTATTATTATAATAAATTTATTTAATATATTATTATTATTATTATTAAGAGAGACCTCCAGGGAGTCAGGGACTCATTGAGGGAGACCACACACACACACACACACACCAGCTATCATAGTTATTCTTGAATTCATTCACACTGTTTGCACTCAACAGCCAATGGCAGTCCATTCCAATCACACACCACCTTATGAGAGAAAAATCTAGTCCTCACCCCCTTCTTAGTAGCATTCATTCTTAGCTTCCAAGGATTCCACCAACTGAAATCCTGTATGACACTTTCAGAAGATTGTGAGTCTCAATCATATCACCCCTCTTTCTCCTGTTTTCTAGTGTCAGCAGTCTACAAATTTTCAATCTGCTTTCACAATCAGTAGTCCATAATCCAGATATCATTTTTAACACTCTCCTTTGCTCTCACTCTCTCTCACCAATCTATCAGAATCACAATGGAGACCAGACCTATGCACAATAGTCCAAGTGAGGTCTTATCAGCACTTTGTAAAGAGGCAAAATGTCATTCTTATTTTTACATGCGAACATTCATTTCAACATTGCAATTATCTTTTGAGTTGTATTTGCAATCTTTGCTACATGGCCCCTGAACTTTAACTCCCTATCTATTAACACTCCAAGTTCCCTAGCATCATCAGTTTCCTCGAGCATAATTCCACCAATATAATATGGCATTGGATATCTAATCACACCTAAGTGCATGACTTTACATTTACTGACGTCCATTTTCCCATGCCCACAATTCCAGCCTATTGAAATCATTCTGCAAGTACTGCATATCAGCAGCATTCCTGATTATCCTACCTATCTTTACATCATCATCAGCAAATAGCTGTATGTCATTGTCAAATCCTTCCCATTATCATTAATGTATAGAGTGAATAACAGTGGACCAAGCGCTGATCCTTGTGGTATGCCACTGGTTACCTTAAACCTTGCAGACTCGCATCCCTGTAGACCACTTTTTGATATCCGTTATTAAGCCATCCTCTTATCCATGCTAATATTCTATAATCCAAACCCATATTTTCCAATTTATGCAACATTCTAACATGCTGTATTCTGTCAAAAACCTTAGCAAAATCCAAAAGTATCATGTTGTATTCATTCCCCTTGTCTTATTCAATAGTAACATTGTTATAGAATGTGAGCAAGTTGCTAAAACATGACCTTCCATTAGTAAACCCATCTTGCTCATTGCAAAGTAGAGATTCACTGTCAACCCATTTCTGAATGTGAGCCCTAACCAATTTTTCCAAAATCTTCACCACCACTCCTGAGATACTAATTGGTCACTAGCGGTCTTTACACCACTCTTATGTAATGGTATTACCATACATTCTTTCCATCCTGTGGAATCTTTCCTATTTTGAGACTCATATTAAAAAAGCCTGGTTAAAGGAATAGCCAGTTCAGCTGATATCCCATCAGTCCTTATTGCTGAATTCTTATTCAGTTTGTGCAACAGCTCTTATACTTCGTCCTTATACACCTGAATTTCTTCATCCATAATGCTTGCTCTAAATGCATCCCACCAGTTTTACATGCACACAGAGCATCATTATTGGTGATATAAATGGCAAAATAGGAAATGGATGCCAGACACATAGAAATATTTTAGAAAAATTTGGAGGAAAAGGTAATGCTAATAATAATAGTAGGTACATAGCTGCAGATTTCTGCTCATGATATGTCATTACTAACATGATGTTAGTAATGACATATCTTGAGCAGAATTGCGAGGTGTGGCTATTAAATAATAAGACAAGGTGCGTTGTGAATTGTGTATTTGTAGCAGCGGGATGTGCTTGCGCCGTCAATGAACGTGGAGGTTCTAGAAGCAGTTGAGATAAGCATTGTTCACTGTCACTCATAGTTAGTCTGTAGACAATTATAAAAGAAACACATGCAAAGTCGCTTTGCCGGAATAATGTCTAATGTCACTAAAAACACACGTGTAATCACAGTGATTAGTTTTAATATGTAAATATTTCATCCCAAATATCTTGGGACATCCTCACTACAGTAATTTAAACAATACTAGGAATAACATACAGTTAGGGCGCATGATTACACTGGAATCTCAATATGCGTGCAGTAACGTGTTATAGAAATAAATTAAAATATAACAAAAAAAAAATAAATAAAATAACATATAAAGAGACTATTTTACATAATTTTGTGTGACAATTTCCCATACTTTAGGAATAGTAAGAATGTCGTTGCAGTTTAAATTTGGTCTATGTAGTAGAGCTTCAACACTTTCTTTATATAGACGTTCATGTTTAAATAAAGATCTATGAAAAGTTTTGACTTTTCCCAATGGATCCTATGGTTTGGGTTTTCAACTCTGTTGAGAGAGACCAGATTTCTGCGGTTTGAAAAGACGAATGTGGTCTTGATGTTCCGAGATGCGTTTCTGAACAGATCTACCTGTCTGTCCAAAGTGAGACAAATTGCAGGAGCATGGGATCTCATAAACGTCAGGTAACATCAGAGGTGAGAGTTTGTCCTTAGGAGAAGGTAACAAGTTATAGATCTGTTGATGGGTTTGTAAGTAGTGGAAAAATTGTATTTCTTCATAATTTTTGAAAGACGTTTGATTTTAAGATTATATTCATTAATTGTTTAATGGATATAATCAATATCCATTAATTATTATTAATTGTTTAAGATTATATCCATTTAGTATGGCTATATTTTTGATTATTTCTAGTTCTTGGTTTAGAGATTCTTGAGAGGAGCAGAATTTGTGTGCTCTGGTAACTAGTGATTTAATGATGCCAAAGTTCTGAGATGGATGATGAGCTGAAGAATTGTGAATGTAATGACCTGAAAATGTAGGCTTACGATAGACAGACGTGGGGATGGAACCATCTTCTTTTCTTTGAATGTGTAAATCCAGAAAGTAGATGCCCTGTGGAGATTCTTTTTCTAGCATAAAGTTGATGAAAGGGTGAAGAAGGTTTATTTTGTCTAGAAACAGGTGTAATTCATGTTCGGGATGATCCCAGACTGCAAAGACGTCGTCGACATATCATGACCAAATTTTTGGTTTGAGTTCAAAAGTGAAAATCTTTTCTTCCAGGTGTACAGATTTGCTAAGTTTGGTGATAAAGGAGACCCCATTGCTGTTCCTTCTTCTTGCTTGTAAATTTTACCTTTCCAAGTGAAGTAACCGGATGCAATAACAAATTTGAATAATTCAGCTATATCAGACGGAAATTTTTGAGTTAATAATTCTACTGTTTCTTTATGGGGAATTAGTGAAGAGGGAGACAATGTCGAAGCTAATTAACAAGTCAGTTTTTAATTGTTGAATGTCTTTTATTTTTGCGTGAAACTCTGTGGAATTTTTGATTGAAGAGGCTGAGTGGCCTATGTGAGGACGGAGAAGGTTAGATAAGAATCTTGATAACTTGTAAGTTGGACTGCCAATAGAATCTACGACGGGTCTGAGTGGAACATTAACCTTGTGAAGCTTAGGTAAACCACAAAATCTAGGAGGCCTAGCATAGTATGTCATGAGTGTTTTAGTTGTTTCTTCATCTAAGGAGGATTCATCAAGTAACTTATTTAATTTCCTGAGTTGATATTTTGTAGGATCATAATCCAGTTTGGCGTAAGTATTATGATCTCGGAGTAGTAAATTCATTTTACTACTCCAAGAAGTCTGGAGGTGTCTGAGGGAGAAGAAGGTGCCGGAGAAATATGTCAGGTTGGTGCGGGAAATGTACAGAAATGTGAAGACAAGTATTCGGACCTGTTTGGGACAGACAGAAAGTTTTCAAGTAACAGTTGGCTTGCATCAAGGGTCAGCATTAAGTCCGTTTCTGTTTAATATTGTGATGGAGGTGGTAACAGAGGAGGTGAGAGAAGATGTGCCTTGGACAATGTTGTATGCAGATGACATCTTGTTGTGTGTAGATTCAAGAGAAGAAGCGGGAACTAAACTGGAAAGATGAAGAAAAGTACTGGAAGAGAGTGGTATGAGACTGAGCAGAAGTAAGACAGAGTATATGTGTTGCGCAGTGGGCGGTGGCCAGGAGACAGATCTGGAGCTGGAAGGAAATGTCATCAGGAAGGTGAGAGACTTTAGATACTTAGGTTCAACAGTGGAAGAAGATGGAGGAGCTGAGAAGGAAGTGGGATGCAGGATACAAGCGGGTTGGAGGAACTGGAGGGAGATGGCTGGAGTGTTATGCGATAAGAGGGTGCCAATCAATCTGAAAGGCAAAATTTATAGGACAGTAGTGAGGCCAGCTATGACGTGGTATAGAAACTGTGGCCCTGAGGAAAATAATATCAGCAGGATGGAAGTAGCAGAGATGAGAATGCTTAGGTGGATGTGCGGTGTGTCCAGAAAGGATCGTCTGAGAAATGACTGTGTCGGGGGAACAGTGAAAGTTACGAACTTAGGAGCGAAAATACAGGAGGCAAGGTTGAGATGGTTTGGTCATGTGATGAGGAGGGAGGACGAATATGTGGGAAGAAAGGTCATGCAGATGGATGTGCAAGGAAGGCAGAAGTGTGGGTGGCCAAAGAAGAGATGGAGGGAGCTGGTAGAAGAGGACTTGAAGATGAAGAACTTGGATGTGGTGACAGCCCAAGACAGGAAGGTGTGGCAGAGACTCATTACAAACAGTGACCCCACTTAAGTGGGAGAAGCTGCAGAAGAAGAAGAGTAGTAAATTCATTTTCCGATCATATATTGGTATCAAGAACCACATGGTATTTCTACTACTACTCTGAGATCGTAATACTTATGCCAAACTGGATTATGATCCTACGAAACATCAACTCAGGAAATTAAATAAGTTACTTGATGAATCCTCCTTAGATGAAGAAACAACTAAAAACCTCAAGACATACCATGCTAGACCTCCTAGAATTTATGGTTTACCTAAGCTTCACAAGGTTAATGTTCCACTCAGACCTGTTGTGGATTCTATTGGCAGCCCGACTTACAAGTTATCAAGATTCTTATCTAACCTTTTCCGTCCTCACATAGGCCACTCAGCCTCTTCAATCAAAAATTCCACAGAGTTTCACGCAAAAATAAAAGATATTCAACTTTTAAAAACTGACTTGTTAATTAGCTTCGACATTGTCTAACTCTTCACTAACATTCCCCATAAAGAAACAGTAGAATTATTAACTCAAAATTTTCCGTCTGATATAGTTGAATTATTCAAATTTGTTATTGCATCCCGTTACTTCACTTGGAAAGGTAAAATTTACAAGCAAGAAGAAGGAACAGCAATGGGGTCTCCTTTATCACCAAACTTAGCAAACCTGTTTCTAGAACACCTTGAAGAAAAAATATTCACTTTTGAACTCAAACCAAAAATTTGGTTATGATATGTCAACGATGTCTTTGCAGTCTGGGATCATCCCAAACGTGAATTACACCTGTTTCTAGACAAAATAAACCTTCTTCACCCTTTCATCAACTTTATGCTAGAAAAAGAATCTCCACAGGATCTCCTTTCTGGATTTACACATTCAAAGAAAAGAAGATGGTTCCATTGCCACGTCTGTCTATCATAAGCCTATATTTTCAGGTCACTACATTCACAATTCTTCCACTCATTATCCATCTCAGAAAATTGGCATCATTAAATCACTAGTTACCAGAGCACACAAATTCTGCTCCTCTCAAGAATCTCTAAAACAAGAACTAGAAAAAATCAAAAATATAGCCATACTAAATGGATATAATCTTAAAACATCTCAAAAAATCATCAGTCACTTCCCCACACATCAACCTAGACAAGAAGAAGCCCATAGGATTCCCATATCTTATGTCAAAGGCATCTCCAAATGTCTTTCAAAAATTATGAAGAAATACAATTTTGCCACTACTTACAAACCCATCAACCAGATCTATAACTTGTTACCTTCTCCTAAGGACAAACTCTCACCTCTGATGTTACCAGGCGTTTATGAGATCCTATGCTCCTGCAGTTTGTCTTACTTTGGACAGACAGGTAGATCTGTTCAGAAATGCGTCTCTCTCAACACGGAGTTGAAAACTCAAACTGTAGGATCCATTGGGAAAAGTCGAAACTTTTGCATAGATCTTTATTTAAACATGAACGTCTATATAAAGAAAGTGCTGAAGCCTTACTACACAGACCAAATTTAAACTGCAATGACGTTCTTACTATTCCTAAAGTATGGGAAATTGTCATACAAAACTGTGTAAAATAGTCTCTTTATATGTTATTTTATTTTATTTTTATTTATTTTTTTTTTCCAGTATATTTTAATTTACTTCTATAACACGTTACTGCACGCATATTGAGATTCCAGTGTAATCATGCACCCTAACTGTATGTTATTCCTAGTATTGTTTGGTTACTGTACTGACCATGTCCCAAGGTACTTGGGATGAAATATTTATGTATTATTATTTTATTATTCATGACACCTCCAAGGAGTCCAAAGACTCATTGTGCGAGGACACCTATTGTACAACTTTCCATCTCCACCACTACATCGAACCTCTCGCATTACTATATTAATTCTTAGTTAGCTACTTATTTAACACAAATTCCTTGTTTAGTCATAATACATCTTAATACATTCTTTTCTTTTGTTATCTTAACTAAACAATAGACCTTTACATTTTACTCAATTTATACTGGATGCAAGAATGTTTTATTAATTAAATCATTCTTTTTATGCAGGGGTTTTTATTTATGTTATTTATTTTTCATGTTACACCATGATAACTGAGGATATTATATTCTCAAGATATCAGGTGTAACACCATATTCCATATATAGCAGTTCACAATATTCTCCGAATTCTTTTCTGTTTAACATTATTGCTCTAATTTTATTCACACACTTTACAACTGGTATCATAACATTCTTCAAATTTAGAGTTTTTCCACACAGAGATTCTTCATGTATAATACAGTGATGCTTTAGTAGATAACGACTTAAAATACTTTCAAGTAAAGTTACAGTCCCAGAAACTCAATCTGCCATTGACGGTGCTCCATCAGTGAACACACTGATGAGTTTACTAGAATCTAGTTGTTGATATTCTAGACATGACTTTACTTTTGTCAAATATGCTGACCCTCTGGTTTTTCACGAAGTGACTCAAGACTGATAAGTTCTTCAAAGATGCTAAAATTACCATTAATTCCTCTTATAAAAATGCTTAATTGGGCTACATCACATATGTCAGCAGATTTGTCCAAGGCTAAAGAAAAGAAAGAATAAGCATGAACATGGTCTTTCAATTGCTCAGTAACATCATGGGAAAGTTGTTCGATGCATCTTGTAATTGTTTGCTTGGACAGAGCAATTTGGTTTACTTTTCTTTCAACATTCTTATCACCAAGACATTTTGCAAATTTTTCGAGACAGGGCTTAACAACTTCCTCTGCATCAGAGAAAGGCATGTGTTTTTTAGCCAACACAAAGGCAATTTCATAAGACGCCTCCAGCATTGCCACACTTTCACAACTTCATTTCACAAATATATTTTGTCTATTTTTTATTTCTTCCTTTTTCTTAACCACATATTCTTTCTGCAACTCAGACCCAGGAACTAACTTCAGTTTTTCTTCTAATTCAGCTTGATGTTTTCTATAGTGTCTGTTAAGAACATGTCTTCTATTATCTGAGAGAGTGCTTTCACAAGCAATGCACAACAGTTTTCCTGAAGGACCCGCAATAAATAAGAACTCATTTTCCCACAGTTCATTAAACTGGCGCTTGCTATCACCTCCTGCTTTTCTTCTGCTCAGTTTCTTTTGCAGAGTAATAGGTAACTGACTGTAAAAAAAATTATTTCAAAAAGTAAATCTTATTATTAAATAATTTATTTAAATTATTTTATCGTTTTAAACATTATGAACATTCAAAAACAATTCTACAATTTTAAGATAAGATTCCTGTTTTCATGAAGACCTGATACAGTTCTATAAGTTTAAAAATCATATATTTTTTTTTCCATAGAGAGTTTTCGTCGCTCTCTCGTAATATATTATGTCCAATGAAATATGAGATCGCTTCCTGCCATAATCAGCTGGCAATCACACACACAACCCAAACATCCTCATTACGAAAGCTTTGCTGATGATCAGCTCAATTTTAGGAATAAACCTACTATACGTAAATCAAAAGGAAAGATATTGTATAAAAAAAACATATAAACACACACATACAAATACACCGAATAATTGCAAGTTTCAGTAATCAGCAAATTAGGGGAGTGGGCAAGAACTTGACATACGTGTTCAAAATGAAAAAATTTATTTTTAAATTTACAGAACAATATTAAGCCATCATGAAAACAGAAATCTTATCTTAAACCTAAAGAACTGTTAATAAAAACATATAAGTTCAAAAACACAGAATTGTTCACTCACATCGAATCAGAAGTTCATCGAATGTTATGATACGAGAGTCAGCTGTAAACTGATTGGGTAACTGGTTACGCATGTCAGCATATGCCAGTGCCTGCTGCTTCAAGATCAAACAAGTATAATAAGTGCACACTCTAGAATTCAGTTGTAGGTTAATTGTGTGTTTATATATATATATATATATATATATATATATATATATATATATACACACATACATATATAAATCTTATACAATTTTTTTAAAAATTTTTCTCTGGGGTTCAGTGTCACTTCTAATCATGCAATGTGCCACTTTTGGTGCATGCGCCATAGGTTGGCCACCCTTCGTCCACTGCTGGATGAAGGCCTCCCCCCTTTTTAGACCACTTCTTTCTATCTTCAGCAGTCTTCTTCCACTTCTTGTCAAAGTTTCTGAGGTCATCATCCCATCCAGTCCTTGGCTTTCCTCTCTTTCTTCTTCCAGTTTGTAAGCTCCTTGGTCCAGCATCCATCCTCTCTTCCCATTACATGACCTTCCCACTTCCATTTTCTGGTCTTAATATGAGCTTGAATGTCATTTATCTTGGTTTGCTCTCTAATCCAAGAGTTTCCTTTGTTTCTCTTTGTTTATATGGCACAAATAATAGATGTAATTCTTAGTCAGATTCATAATGTTTTTCTAAAAATTGTCAGAGCATGAAATATCATCAGTTGACTTTCCTCACAAAAGCCACACTGATAGTCTCCAATGATGTTTTGTTTATGTTAATGTTTATGTTATGTTAATTTATGTATTAATTCTTCTCTAGATCAGTTTAGATAGTATTATGTAGCAAGTGTCAAAGGCCACCACAAAATTTTTCAAGGTCTTGAAAAATTTTGTGGTGGCCCACCAGTCGGGCAAATAGCTCACTCATCAGATGTTAGTTTGAATGTACTTTACCACGATTGCCTAATATAGTCGTGTTTATCCTTGGATCTGGTCCATTTGTTAATGATATGGTTAATTTTAACCCTGTATAACTATTAGTATTGAAGCAAACATGTTAACTACTTACAAGGTGTCGCTATTAAATAATGAGACTAGTTGCAAAAATGTGTTTATTATTACAATTGTACAACTTAATTGTTATCCCCTACAACATACTCCCCTCATCTATACACCGTTACATATTACATACTAATTTTCCATTGTTGAAAGCAGTGCTGCAAGTCATCATTGTTGAAAGCAATGCTGTTTTCCCTTTACTTCATCCACTGACTGAAAATAGGTGCCCTTCAATGCAGATTTCAACTTTGGTAAAAGTCACATGGAGCTAAGTCTGGTGAGTAAGGTGGAATGGCCCAACACTGGGATCTTCTTAGCAAGTCAAAACTGAAGGCAATGCTGATTTTTATATATATATATTTATATCAGTGGCATGGTAATAGTTGAATGGGTGCCAGAGGGTCAGACAGTTAACCAACATTATTACCTTGAGGTTCTGGACAAGATGAGAGAACGAGTGAGGAAAAAGTGACCTGATCTGTGGAAGAACAGTGTTTGGATTCTCCATCAGGACAATGCTTCAGCCCACAGTGCACTGTCTGTAAAGCAGTATCTGGCTGATAATTCATTATGTAATAGTCACACCTCATACATATTAACATTGTAAATGTGAGGTGTTTTTAATCTATTTTGATATCCTTTATTTTTTTTATATCCTGTCGTTACTGCGCCATTGTAATATCTTAGGGTTTTTCTATATTTTACTTTATCTTATTTCTTTATATCTCTCTTCTATATTATATATCTTATCGTCAATTCCCAAATCTTGAACTTGTTCTTTTTCCCTTATACAACTCTATTAACTTTAAACTTTTATCATCCTGTTCCTTATTTTTACCTCCATATTCCTATTTTTATTATACCAAGGATCTCTAGATATTTATTTGAATTAGTGACTGCACCTCAGGAAATCCTTTTATGGCATTAAATATTACTACTTTCGGTAGATATCATTCCTTACTCTTATATACAGTCGTGACTATCCCTTTATCTAATTCTCGTATTAATTATCTATCTTCCCCGCTCACAAGCTCGGTTATTTTTTTTTTAGAACAGTGCATCAAAGAACTAAAATATCAGGCAACACTCTATTAATATTTAAACAACAAAATTTTAATTCACATAAGCAAATTTTACACTGCATTTTCAGTAATAAAAAGAAACATCACAATTCAAATTGCATAAATTATTATTATTATTATTATTATTATTATTATTTCCCAAGACCTCATGGAGTCAAAGACTCATCTGGGAGGTCCTTTTATCACACACACATCTCATCATACCGTGTCTTAAACACACTCAAACTCCTTGCTGACACCACATTCTCAGGCAAGGCATTCCAATCATTCACAACTCTGCACGAAAAAAACCTGCCTCTCACTCCCCTACTCACACCCTCTTTATACAGTTTCCAGGGATGACTGCTGGTTCTCCCCTGATCTCCCACTATTCTCTGTAGAACTTCTCCACCACTGATCTTATAACAACCCCTTACCAATTTGTAGGTCTCTATCATATCTCTCTCTCTTCCTTCTCTCCACCAGACTCTACAAATTACATCTTCTCAATCTTTCCTCATACTCAACATTCCAGAGGTCAGAAACTACCTTAGTCAGTTGCCTTTGGACCCTTTCCAACATCTCTTCATCCTTCTGAAAACCCGGTGACCAAATCTGGGCACAACAGTCCATGTGCGGCCTAATTAAAGCCTTATACAATGGTACAAGAATCTCCCTACTTCTACACGTCAGTGTCCTCCGCATCATTCCCAGAAGTCTTTGTGTTGTCTTCACAATTTTGGCGATGTGTCCCCTAAATTTTAGATCCTTATCCACTATCACTCCCAGATCTCTTATTTCCTCTACCTCCAACAATATATTCTCACTAAGCATAAATCTTGCATCCCATCTTTGTTTTCCAAATTTTAAAACCTTACATTTTGCAACATTAAACTCACATCCCCATTTGCTTGCCCAATCACTCAATTTATTCAAGTCTTCTTGCAAGGCCACAACATCTTCACTACTCTTTATGATTCGTCCCAACTTTGCATCATCTGCAAACAACTGAATATCTCCATCCAAATCTTCACCAATATCATTAATATACAAGTTAAACAGTAATGGCCCTAAAACAGACCCCTGAGGCACTCCACTAGTGACTTTCCTTTTCCTGGATATCGTTCCCCCCATACACAACTTGTTGATACCTATCAGATAGCCAGTCTCCAATCCAATGCACTAATCTAATATCCAACCCCATCTGCTCTAGTTTGACTGCCAATTCATCATGCGGTACTTTATTAAAAGCCTTTGCAAAATCCAAGTATATTACTGTGTATCCTTCTCCTCTGTCCAAAGAAGCAGTCACTTTATTGTAATAAGTAATTAGATTACTAAAACATGACCTCCCTTTAGCAAATCCATGCTGTCCATCAAAGATAATACCATTGTTGTCAACCCATCTCTGAATCCTATTTTTCACAAGTTTCTCCAACAACTTAAGCACAACACCTGACACACAGATAGGCCTATAGTTTGATGCTTGAGTTCGATCACCTCCTTTATGAAGTGTCACAATCTTGCCCTCCTTCAACTCCTTAGGAACTTGACCGAGTACAAGACTCGTATAAAAAAAATATGTCAAGGCAGGTGTCCTCCCTGGTACATTCCTTCAGAATATGTGGTGATATATTATCAAGTCCCACAGCCTTATTTACATCTAGTTTACTCAACTCCCCAAACACCTCTTGCTCACTTACAGTCAGTCTCTCCTCCCCATCATCAACTGCTCTCGATCTCTCCATGAAGTCACATTCACAAGATTGAAAGATCTTTATGAACTGCTCATTAAGTATCTCCACCACACATTCTGCAACAGCTGTCCTTATACCATTTTCTCCTATCAATGTCATCCTTCCATAATCATTCTTTCTTTTGCTGGCTACATATCGAAAGAACTCCCTAGGATTCTTTTTGGCTTCATTAGCTAACTGCTGTTCATACTTCTCTTTAGCTACTCTCACCAACAATGTCACCCTCCTTGCCTGGTCTTTGTAGACCTCATGAAATTGGTTACTTCCACTTCTCTTATGCTGCCTCCACAATGCCCTTTTTCTCTGTATCGCATGCTTAATCTCTTTATTCATCCATCTCACACCTACCTTATTTAATCTTCTTACCTTTGGAATACATTTAGACATTGCATCTACTAGATAGTTTTTGAAAATCCCCCATGCTGCATTGATCTCTTTTCCAGCTAACTCCTCATTCCATGCTTCACCCACAAGCTGTCTCCGGAGCTCTTCATAATCGCTTAAATAGACTAGTTAAGTTCCTGCATTTTCTCACACAAATTATATCACATATTTAACTAATTTTCTTAATATCACATAAATCATTTATACTGAGCAATGGTGCTTATTACTTAAATATTAACTCTTACTCATCGAACACATAAACAATATCTTTTACACACAATTGCTTTTTCCTTTCTATGCTGGGAATGTTCTATAGGCAAGTTTCAGCAAACAGTTACACTATGACTTATTTCAAACTAAAAATTCCTGACACTTAATTACTTTAATTTTTAACTGTTAAATATGCCTATTTAGATCAGCCTCTACTTACAGTCCACTAATAACAGTTCTCTTAAAAGCTCAAGGAAATTTAACAAACGGGTCAACTCACTTTATAGCTGCTACCCACTGTGTACTTGGCTGAACTTCTTTTCCCTTTTTTTTCTGTGTCAGGTTTTTCAATCCCTCTTTATGCCGCCGTTAGGTATACTGATGTTTCTAGGATACTCTGTCCTGCCGCACTTCGGGCGAAGATTATAGGCTTCTGGAATGCTTGTATGTGCATCAGATTAACGGAGCAATTTCTTCCCATATCAGTTTTGCCTGGCGGATCAGCTCCTCATCATCTTTCTTTCAGATCACTGGCATGATTTTTCCGGATGTCGCGTCCTCGATGACTTACATCTGTCGGACAACCGTTGGCAACTTCCCAATCACGACCTCTGGATCACTGACAAAAATTTCTCGAACCGATGATGCGATCTTTTCGCCCACGCCTTTTATTCGGTCACTTCCAAATCCTTGTGCGGAGATATGTGAACCCCAAACATTTTGGTGAAATCCCTTGATCCTTTTCTCTGGCTAACCCTTCCTTTGTTTTTTTCCTACACTCCCAAAATCCTGTTCGTTCTGGCAGCGGACATTCGTTTGAAGCTTTTGTTGGTCCACCTAGCACTGACCTTGAGCTTCCCATGTAGAACATGCACAAAGTTTGACGTCTTTACAAAGCTCTAAAATTATACTGTTTACTAATGGCAAGGTATTGCCTTAATACTACACCTTCTAGAATATTCCCTTATTTGGCATAGAGCAATATACAAATTCCCATTGGGATTATTTACATATAACATACATCTATTTACAAATCACAATTCTTACTGGGCTTGACCTTGGTAAACTTTATGTAAAAATATTTAGACTTCATATAGCTACATAAATATTTTTACAACATGTTTATCCATCTATGAAGAAAAAATTCTTCCATTTTTCACTATATTTTTGTGACTAACACTTATGTCTTAAATTGCTTTTATGCAAAAAAAAAAAAAAAAAAACCTCTTCTTTGCCATTATCAGCAAACATGAAAACATTCAATATCAAAAACTCAATAAAATAAATCCTTAGGAGTGACGTGAAACAAAGTTTAAGGAATTCTCTCTGGAGTACACACATACAGTCATACCTCGACTTACGCGAATCCAGAGTTACGCAGTTTCTTATATGTGCGTATTCCCATCCCACTTCACGCCTCACCACTAGTCGTATCTTTCAGGCGCCAGCCGCATTTGCCAGTGTCACACATGCTGTCAACAAGCACTGATGTGTTTCGCGCAGTCTCCATTCATACACGATTTTTATAGTCTACAAACCTTGCGATTGTTTAATGTTATGCTCTTGATAAAAATTTTATCACATAAAAAAATAATAATGTCATCCAAAAGAAGCAAGTCCGATTCTTCTACAGCTAGCAAGAAAAGAAAAACATTGACTTTGGAAACAAAACTCAACATTATTAAGGATTTTGAAGGTGGAATGAAAATTTGTGAGCTAGCAAAGAAGTTCGATCTACAGGAATCCACAGTAAGAACAATCATAAAAGAAAGGTTTACAGATTTTGGAGGACATAGATTCTAACAAGGAATGAATTGTAGCCACAAGGCAAGGAATAAAAAAATCATTAGCTTGCTATGAAGAAATTTTGCATGACAAGAAAAAGACATTATGCTGTCAGGCGAATCTATTAGATTTTATGAAACCATCGACATCGAAATAACTTTCTTTTTTTTTATGTATGAAAAACTACAATTATGATTATATTTCTTAAAAAATATAGCTGTTTTTGTAAACCTTTGGTCCCAATTGTACGTTTGTATATATAAATTACATGCAAAATTATACACTGAGTTATGCGAATTTGACTTACTCGCGCTTTGTTAGTCCCACCTACCGTGTAACTTCAGGATTTTACTGTGTATATATATATATACAGTAAAACCTCATTTTTACGTTCCCGCAATTTATGTTTTCCTGCCATTTACGTCATTTTCTGTTGGTCCCGTCTTAAGGCCTATTCTTACGATATATTGTTTTCCCGCCATTAACAACTTGATGTGGATTGTTATTTCCGTGATTTGTGTTTTTTTCTCGGGTGGCAATACTAATTTTCTAATCTATTTCTGCGGAAATCTGTGCATTTCTATTCCCAGATGGTGTTGCTTTCGGATGTAGTTTCGCTTCCGCCATCACTGTGACCTGCACGCTTGCAGCAGTAATGTAGTGATGAGCGATACCGTGATTTTTCAATCACAGTACGAATTGATATTGCAGAATTTCTGCTACGTAATTTTGTGGTGGTGGATTATCCATGTTAGTAACATGGAGAAAAAAGACAGAAAATGTATTTCGGTAGAAGAAAAGATGGCAATTGTGCAACATGTAGATTGGCATGCCGGAACACGTGTGCATTTAGCAAAAGATCTTGGACTCTCCATGTCCACTTTGAACACGATAGTAAAAAACAGGTCAAGCATTGAACTCAATGCAAAGCAATCTGCCGCTATGTCAAAAAAAAAAAAACTAAAAGCAAAAACAGTCAATAATTAAAGATTTTTTTAAAATAGATAAATGTAAGTAATTGTAAATTCATTTATTTTCAGTTATTAAATTTTGTAATCGAGTATGTAGACTCTCACATACTAGCAGTAAGTCATCTTTTAGCCTTTTTTTTTTTAATGTTTTTTTACATTTCCTGCTATTTACACTTTTTTCCATCAGTCCCCTGAAAAGTGTAAAAAAAAGGGGGTTTTATTGTATATATATATATATATATATATATTATATACACACACAGGGACAAGCTATATTATATTTTACACAGTATGCTAAAGAGACAATGGTTTGATCAGTGTTATTCTACTGGCCTGACCTTTAGCAAAAATAAAATTAAATTAAAATAAATAAATGAAATGAAATAACTATATCAAAGCTATATTATATTTATGACAACATCAGAGAAAAAAAATTTTTTTTTTTCTTTTCATACAGACAGCAAAATTGATGTCCTAATTTAGCACGAGAATTGTTTATATTAGATTTAAGATCCTGGATTACCTATTGTCCTGTTTATTATTAGGTAATCCAGGATCTTCAATCTCATATAACAATTCTCATGTTAAATTAGAATATTAGCAGGGTTTTTCATCTCTCGTACAGACAAAAAATACTAGTTATGATGGTGGTGGTGGTGGGTGGTAGATGGCGATAATGTAGATGATTGGTAGTAGAGGTGGAGAAGTTGTATAGTGGGTGTCCTCCCTTGATGAGTCTTCAGACTCCTTAGAGGTATCACAAATAATAATATCATTTTTGCATGAAAAGGGGAAAAAAAATTTTTTTTTTTCTCTGATGTTTGTCTTATATCTTATATAGATATAATAATAAATTTAGTTTTATCCTTTATTCAAGTGTGAGCAAACAAAGTTTGTGCCTGAAAATATCTTCAGGACTGGGGTAAGGTAGGGAAGGGCCACTACCCAGACTAGTTTCAACCTTTATTGAGGTCTCTTCAATGGGAGCCAGGCCCAGAAGTGGAGATACCAAGCAGAAGCAATGCCGAGGGCATCTTTACCTATAGGAGTTGTCAAAAAGTGTTCCACCTTTTTTTATTAAATTACTCTGGATTTAGACTTTCAACATCTTATATAGAATATAGCTTTGGTGTAGTTATTTTATTTCATTTATTTATTTATAATAAATAAATGAATTTAATTTAATTTTATTTTCACTAGAGGTCAGGCTAGTAGAATAACGTTGATCAAATCATTGTTCCTTTAGCATACTGTGTGAAATGTAATATAGTTTGTCTCTTATATATACGTGTATACTCCAGATGATGACCTTAATATGAAGGTCGAAATGTCAAGGAAATTAAAATAATTATTTCTAACACGGTTGTAGAGTCCATGATTGTCTAAAATGAATGCTGATTACCATGTAACCCTAAAAGAAAGTTTCAGGAAATATCTACATTAAAATCCTCATGTCTATCATATAATTGCATTAGTGTGTTTCTGAATTGTGATTAGCTCCGAAACATTGTTGGCTGGACAGGGCAGAGATGCCTTACAACACAGCTGCAGCTCTGAAACAATCGAAAAAAAATTTAGGTTAGAATCGATATAATGAAAAATTTTTGAAATTTATTTATCTATTTAGCGTATGGCATAAATTATTATGCCATACACTAAATTAAATAAATAAATTTCAAAAAATAGAAATAATTAAAAAAAAAAAGACACATGACATCAATATATATAAATACATACTTGTGCAGATAATAAAAATGAGACATGTAGTGTATATTTATATATATATATACAAATAACAGGTAAAAAAAGTCATTTTGGAAAAATAAATATTTTTTTCTCAACTTACCAAGTTTTAATATTCACTATTAATGGTCAAATCCTGTATATTCCATCACTGGGCAAGAAATAAACTAATTACCACTGTCTGTTGCATATCTATTTTAGGTTGCTGTTTCGCAATCTGAGCAGATATCTCGGATTTTATCTGCTCACCAAAACAAGGTAGGTGCTACTCCAAATCAGCTACAATCTGACCTCGCATCAGCTACAGAAATATTGGTATCTGCTTCCACTATGTGCCGAAGGCTTCACAAAGGTGATCTGTATTCTAAGTGACTGGTAGTCTGCATGTCCATATCCTGCTCCACAGGAGAGGTGCATGCTTGAAATTGGCTAGGCTCCATGTCAACTGGACCCGAGACCTACCCCATTGGTTTGCAGATAAGTCTTGATTTGCTCTACAAAACAATACCAGGCATTCTTTGATCTGGAGAGGACTAGGGCCACATCATCATGCCTCTGATATCTGTGAAAAGGACACTTATGGTGGAGGTAGAATGATGGTTTAGGGAAGCATCTATTCGGGTGAATGCATTGACCAGTATGTGCTTCCTAGCAGAACCCCGAATGCTGGAACTTATAGAGACGAGATCATGGACACCTATATTCTTTTATATGTGGGCGTGATAGGGAAGACATTTATCCTACAAGATGATAATGTGCATCCTTGTCAAGAGAAGCTCGTGCATTAATATCTTCAGGAAGCGACTATTGTACTTATAGACTGAGCAGCCAGGTCTCCTGACATTAATGCTATGTCTAGAATGCTCTAGATCAGGGGTCGCCAAACTTCTTTGACCATCGACCCCTTCAAGAGTTTCTTGACTTTTTATTGACCCCCCTCTATTTTACTATTACGTAATTATAATAGGATAAGCAAAAAAGACGCTTGTTGGTAAATACGTCATTTTGGCCTACTTGATTGGCCTCCATAACTATTTTCATGACCTTGCCCCATCTTACAGGTCCTATTCATGTCGCTGTTTCCACGATTTACTCTTAATTGCACTGTCATTCAGGATGGAGATAAATCAAGTTAACCAAATTAAATATTACCCGTACAATGATGTGTTATATTTTTCTATCGACCACTTTGGCGACCACTGCTCTAGTTAGATGTGTTGCTGCTGCTGCTGTCAATCTCCCCAAAACTTTGAGATGTTTAGGAGAGCCATCTTCATTCTCAGTCCATAAGTACTATTGTACTTATGGACTGAGCAGCCAAGTCTCCTGACATTAATCCTATGTCTAGAATGCTCTAGGTAGATGTGTTTGCTGCTGCTGTCAATCTTCCCCCTACCCTTCCCCAAAACTTTGAGGTGTTTAGGAAAACTTTGCAGGAGCAATGGTTATTACCAACTGAGCTCGTGGACACTATTATAAACAGTATGAAACATCATTGCGAGCACTGTATTGCTGTGAGGATGGCCACATTCATTATTCAAATAAGGCACTTTGACAATCTCATTTTGACCTCTTGTTTTTGAATATTGTCTTCATATGTTACTAAATTAAACTATTTACAGGAAACCCTCACTTAACGCGATTAATTAATCAATCAATTACGGTGCGGTAAGTGAAATTGCATTAAGCAAATACAATAACCAATAGGATTAATTATAATTCATCCACAGGTAGCATAAATTTTTAAAAAAAAAATTACCACCTATAGGCTATATTAGAGGATAAAATCATCAAAGTTAATAAAAATCAGTTGCTTAAATTGGATTTAATGTCTAAACATTTGATTGAGCTATTTTTTTTTAACAAAAAAATTAATTAAGGATGTTTGAATAGTGCTCGACTTTTTCATCTTTTCATCCAATTTTCAATAGCTGGCAATCACTTTATCAAGATTTTGGCGGACTTTGAAGCTTCTTTCAATATCAGGATCAACATCAAACAAAATTTTCTTAGTATGCTCAATGTGATTGAAAACTAGCTCAAGTTCTTTTGCAGTTAGCTTCTCAGTAATAACATTCTCTTCTTGTTCGCACTTCTGCATGCTGTTCTTCTAGTTGAAGGAGATCATTCTCACTTAATTCTGAATGGGAATCGAGCTAGTTTCTCACATCTTCATTATCCAGTACATTGCATCCAAGTTATTTCCCAATTGTGTTGATTTCTTCAATAATGTTAGATTTTGGATTTTGTGCATAATAAACTAACATAGGCTGGAGTTTAAAGTCGCCTTCTGCATTGCCTTCTAATAAAAGTGTAAGACGATCTTTAGATACTTTGTATCCTGGTTGAGATGCTTCAGTTTTAGCTAGGAAAGTTTTTGTTGACATACACTTCCAAAGGAGACCAGTTTTGTCAACGTTGAATATTTGACGATGTCATAATCACCCAACTGAATTATCCTTTGCAATTTTTCAGGAAACTTGAAGAATTGCAAAGAATCTTTATCAGCACTAGCAGATTCCCTAGTTATTCTTGCTTTGTGTCCAGCTCGATTTTTAAAACAGTCTAACCATCCTAAACTTGCACTAAAGCTTTCACATTCTTCTTGAAATTTGGTCTCTTTCAATGATGTAAAAATATTCAGAATTTGCCAGAATATTCCTTTTATAATGAGATTCTGTTAATGGTTGCAATCCTCATTCCAGAGTGATAAAAGATGTTCCATCTCGCTGCAGATTGGCGACAAAAAAATTTGCATGACATAAAAAAATCGCGTTAACTGATTAATCACTTGCTTAACGTGGGAAATAGTATCGTTTCACTCAATCATACTAACTGATTGTCATGCATATCGAAGTCACGTTAAGCGAGGTTTTCCTGTATTTGGAATTTTTGGTGAGTGTTTCTTTTACATTTTGTATCATACTGCTTTTCATATTGAATTGCACAGAACTTCATGCAATTTTTGAGTTAAGATTTTGCAACAAATGTCCTTTGTAGCAAAATGTTGAAGGTCAAAACATAATATAGTTAAGTATATTTTAATTAAAATTGTTATGAAACAAGTCTTATGGAACAAATCTTAAAACACACCCCAACTTGACATCACCAGATTTCAAGATCGGGACTATCAGCATAAGAAGACACTGAATAGCAAAGAAATGGAACTAGCTGAGGAATTAGACAAGTACCAGATCAACATAATAGGGGTGACTGAAATAAAAAAAAAAGACAAAAATTGGCGAGATCTTTCTGAGCAGTAAATACAAAATGTTATGTTCAGGCAGTGACAATCAAGGAAAAGAAGGAGTAGCCATAGTATTCAACACTAAATATGTGGCTAATCTTCTTGAATGGCTGGCAGTCTCAAGTAGAATGATGTGGGCTACTGAACAATGAGACTTATTTGTTCCTGTGATCCCACAGAAGGTTCTACTAAGGTAGAAGTGGAGGAATTTTTTGAGGCTTTAGAGAAAGCAACTGACACATTGAAAAAAGGAAAAGTTGGTCCTTGTTGGAGATCTAAATAGCAGAGTAGGAATGATTGCCAGACATACAAAAATATTTTGGGAAATTTGGAGAAAACAGCAAAACTAATAATGATAATGGCAAATACCTGTTGGATTTCTGCTCAGCACATTGACTGGTTATTACTAACACAATGTTCCAACATAAAAATGTGCAAAAATTCACATGGAGAGAAGAGGCAATGAATAAGAAAAGTCTCATTAACTATGTTATTGCTGATAGTGATATTTTCCCCCTGGTGCAGGACACCAGAGTGTACAGAGGATTTGAAATCGGAAGTGATTACCATTTAGTCTTGAGCAGGATAAAATTGAATTTCATACTGAAAAAGATTCTTTTCAATATGAAATTCAATTTTATCCTGCTCAAAAAGATGTAAGAAAGTTTTAAAGCGAATAAAAGTTGAGCAGCTCTCAGATGTAAACTGTAGACTAAAATATACAAACATTATTCAAGAAAACCTGAAAGAAAACACTGGATCAGATCTTCACTTTACAACAAATAGCTGAGAAATCATAAGAATATAATAAAGATATATATTTCAGTTTTGTAGATCTGGAAAAGGCGTCTGACAAGGTGTCAAGAGAGAAGCTATTCGAAATGCTACAGTTGTATGGCATCAATGTGGCATTATTTCAGACATTACTTAGTCTTTATTTGAGTAGTAAGTCAGCAGTTAGAATTGAAGGAAGTACAGGAAGATGGTTTAATGTTAAATCTGGTGTCAGACAAGGATGTACATTATCTATATGGATCACATTATGAAGGAAAGTGGTATGAAACCTGATATTAAAATTGGAGATGTTAATGTCAGCTCTTTGGTTTATGTGGATGATGTTATACTTCTAAATAAATCCTCTACAAGTCTGCATGATTCCAGGACTAAATTAAATAACTGTTGTAATAGATATTGTATGAAGGTCAGCAGTAAAAAGATAAAGACAATGAAAATAGGCAGAAGCATTGAAAATATCAATTGCATTGTGAATGGGGACCCTATAGAACAAGTAAAACATTTCAGCTACTTAGGCACGATTTTTAGTGAAGATGGTAAACTAAATATGGAAATAGACAATAGAATCAATAAAGCTGGTATGGTAGGAAGTCAACTGAATAAATTTATATGGAATAAGAGAGAAATTGGTCAAAACACTAAATTATATACAAGATAGTGTTCAAACCAATTTTAAATTATGGGCCTGAGTGCTAGGTCAGAAGTAAAACACTTGACCAAAGACTAGAGACTGCAGATATGAGAGTCATGAGAAAGATTAGTTGCATGAACAGCTGCATCAATGGCAATATCATATTAAAAACAAGGATATTAGGAAAGTTCTTGACATTATCAGCATCTAGGAATGCAGAGTTAATCTCAGGGTCACTTAAACTGAATGGGCGAGGAAAGATTATCAAAATAAGTGTTCTCTGCCATGTTGGCAGGAAAAAGATCCAGAGGAAGACCCAAGATATAGGTGAATTGATACAGTAAAAAGTGCCTTAGAAGATAGAATATAAGATCTGATAATGTTGGAGTCTTGACATGTAACAGACTGATTTGGAGGAAAATTGTAGATAAGAAGTTAGTAATGATGTAAATATTTCATGCAGTACTATCATATCTTGCACACCCCTTGAGGGCATGTGGCAGGAATTTGATGATGATTGTTATGAAATGGTACCACCAGAGCAATTTTCATAATTTCATAATGCAACTTCCCATATTTATAACACTTTAAATGTAAAGTGATAAGGTACATACTACATCTTAAAAGCTTCCTCCTTGCTTATTCAATGTTCCATTTGGATTTATTGCTTATCCGTTTTTCTACAATACATGCTTCTGTGTACATTGCGAGAAGTTGAGGTTTTTGTTTGGTTAGCAATGCTCAATCTCATTTTCAAGTATTTTATTTAGTTTTATTTATTTGTATTTATTCTTCTATCCCACATTACCAAATCTTCAAAATTCATCTCTTTCTTCTGTATGTTCTCTTCATATTACTTCCACATCAGGGCTAAAATAATTCTTATGCCCAAACATGTATATTACTTCCACATCAGGGCTAAAATAATTCTTATGCCCAAACATGTATAAGAGTCAGTGAACCTGACCTTGTCTTTCTCTAAAACCCATTCCAAAAATTTGGAACCAATATTCAGAATATGGAGCCTCCATAGCTCAGTTGGTATAGATGAAGCCCTTTGGTCGGAATGACCTGGGTTTAATTCCTGCCTGTGATGTGAGGAATCTTTATCTGGTCTCTTTTGACTAAAGATGAGTTATCCGGTCTCATATGGAGACGTATAACTCACCTGGAAACTCTGGTTTTTCGTCCCCCCCAGAACAGGCAAACCGACCCCGTGAACATACACTCTACAGACATAAGACGCACTGGGAGGCATAGGGCCAACCACCTTATCCTCGAGATGATTGCAGTTGCAAAGTCCATAGCTAAGAACCTTAAGGGTTTGTAAAAGCTTAAGAAGAAGAATATTCAGAGTATAAAGGAAAAAGAAAATGGACAAAGAGGTTTTTTTTTTTATTAATATAAATGAATGGGAAAATGATTTCAGTGATATTCAAGTTATAAGTATTTAACATCAAATGGCAAAGTTTCTTATTCCTGTAGAATAAATAAGCTTGAGTGGTATCTTATTATTAAACAATTACTGAAAGTTATTTATTCTATAGGGAAATAGAATAAAAATTAAAAAATATTGAGGAAAATTGTTGATGAAAAACTTTTTTGACAGAGGTATTAGCATAGCTTAATTCATATAGCAATATATTACTTGAAGAGACATTGTCAGTATTGTTTTGTTGTTGTCTTATCTGAAAGAAATGCCATTTCCAAATATTGAGATTGTATTATGTGATAGTGTCGAGCCTACTCATTATGGGTAATGTTCAGGAGATCATTAAAAATATTTTCATTAGCCTCGCTTAAGAATATTTGTGTTAGTCCATTTTTTAGGAATATTTTTGTGTAATACCTATCTTTAATGTGGAAGGTAAATGACTGATTGTTTTTAAATAGACTCGTATCTTATTATTATTATTATTATTATTATTATTATTCAGGCCTCCAAGGAGTCAAAAGACTCATCGAGGGAGGTCCTTTCTAAGACATAAAGTCTGTCAAGACTCATCTATGCTACAAAGCAAGAATGCAAACTGCTACAGAAACAGCTGATCCTTTTGATTCAGTCAAATCATGAAACTTACATTTAAAATATTAATCTGGTTCTGTGTATTCCCAATTACTATATAAATAAAAACAAAAAAAAAAATTGGAGTTTTTTGTATAAAGTATCATGGTTTGTTATTTTATATTAAAATTACAGAACATAGTAGTACAACAAATTAATATATCACAATAAAGTATGTTAGACAGTTTTCTTCATCCACTGTGAGACCACTGCCTCAAAGGAAACATGAACTGGCTTGAAAAAAAATTTCATGTTTGGTTGCTAGAGTAGGATTCCCAAATTTTTATCTCTATCTTGGGATTGACAGAAAAATTTGACATCCAAATTTCCTTTGAAATTTACAGTGTAGGTGATTTCTAAATATACTATTCACATAAGGCCAGTGGATGTCTTAATCATATCCTACTTGATGTGGATTAATACA
This sequence comes from Typopeltis vanoorti, assembly GCF_054136105.1. Lineage (NCBI taxonomy): Eukaryota > Metazoa > Arthropoda > Arachnida > Uropygi > Thelyphonidae > Typopeltis > Typopeltis vanoorti. The sequence goes on from NC_143551.1 coordinate 129,630,125, forward strand.
CACTTTATTAAAAGTGTGTATTAATTCCACACTTTATTAATTCTAATATATAAAGCATTGTGCATCGGCTGGTAATTCCAAATTCTCATCATAACAAAACCTGAAACTTTTGCTATGATAAGAAGTATTTTAAGTATTCATCAAAAATAATCAAATTAATTAAAACTCACTTTTCACATCCTCCTCTAGCCAGCCTAATAAAGAAACTTTAGGAGAGTATACAAGGAAAGTTGATCTCCTGAAAGGAATAGTGGAAGCTGACAAATTGGTGAGTTCAGTTTATCTATGTAGCAGACTTTCACAATAGCAAACTTATAGGGACTACAGTGAATTTCTTTTAGTGCATAGCATTGTACCTGTAGGACTTTGTTCAAGACTTATCAACATTTTTTTATAGTAAGTAAGTTTGTTATATCAGTGTTTGCTATAGTGAGAGTTAAGTACTGTGAAGTTCTTTTTCAGTTGAAAGTAGATTTTTTTTGTTTATAGTGAAGTTTATTCAAGTAAATTGAGTATTTGATAAACTGAATTTCATGCTCAATATAAAGCTAATTAAAGATTGGTGCTATCCAGGAGATCTCGAAGGTCAATTAGGATGTTTCAAAGTCTGGCCCTCAACTTTTCTTGGTACATCCTGTTAGTTAGTTAGTTAATAATAAATATTATCCACTTGTTTTATGAACATATAAGGATGATCAACAGTTTGGGTTTTTGCACACTTTATTGTATTCTTTGTTAGCTTTAACCAAATTCACTGCAAAATGCATTCAGACCACAAATTGGTTTGAGGTTTGAATGCAATGCACAGTTCCTTTTCTCTCTCTCTCTCTCTCTCTCTTCCACTCCAGGCTATTAAGAGAAACAAGGAGACAAATCAACTGCTGGAATAATGTCATCAGAATTCCACAAGTATCATCAGTGACATGTTATGAAGAGGAAAGAAGTGCTAGTAGTGGAATTTCAAAAATATCATATAAGCCTAATTATTGTCACTAAGACAAAAAAAAAAAAAAAAAAAGGCTGAAGCAGATCCTTCTCAGTAATACAAAAACTATAAAATGATTTATTGTGAAAAGGAAAAGATTGGTGACAGTATATCATACATAAACTAATTGATTGATTAGTAGGTAATTTGATGTAATTGTGAACCAAGTGTAAAACTTATCTGTGGTGCTTAAAAGTAAGAAATTGAGTGAGTGCTTTAGTTATTCAAGTAGAATCTGGTTCTTGTTAGAGACTTAAAATAGTAGAGAACGAACCAGAGTTATGGAAATATTTTGGAAAAATTTGGAATAAAGTTCAAAGAACGAAGCTAATTGTATTGTGAAGTGATGCTAATAAAGCATATTCCAACATAAAGCTGGGAATCAGTTTACATGGAGAGAATACACAAGTACAGTAAGTCCTCAATTATCCGACTGCAGTGGGAAAGCAATTTACCTATTGGATAATTGAAGGTTGGAATAACTGAAGGCATATTATTATTATTATTATTACCCATGACCTCATGGAGTCAAAGACTCATCTGGGAGGTCCTTTTATCACACACACACATCTCATCATATCATGTCTTAAACACACTCGAACTCCTTGCTGACACCACACTCTCAGGTAAGGCATTCCAATCGTTCACAACTCTGCATGAAAAAAACCTGCCTCTCACTCCCCTACTCACACCCTCTTTATACAGTTTCCAGGGATGACCTCTGGTTCTCCCCTGATCTCCCACTATTCTCTGTAGAACTAATCCACCATTGATCCTATAACAACCCCTTACCAATTTGTCTCTATCATATCTCCCCTCTTCCTCCTGTCCACCAGACTCTGCAAATTAAATCTTCTCAATCTTTCTTCATACTCGACATTCCAAAGGTCAGAAACTACCTTAGTCAGTCACCTTTGGACCCTTTCCTACATCTCTTCATCCTTCTGAAAACCCGGTGACCTAATCAAAGCTTTATACAACGTAACAAGAATCTCCCTACTTCTACACGTCAGTGTCCTCCACATCATTCCCAGAAGCCTTTGTGTTGTCTTCACAATTTTGGTGATGTGTCCCCTAAATTTTAGATCCTTATCGACTATCACCCCCAGATCTCTTATTTCCTCTACCTCCAATAATATATTCTCACCAAGCATAAATCTTGCATCCCATCTTTGTTTTCCAAATTTTAAAACCTTACATTTTGCAACATTGAACTCGCATCCCCATTTCCATGCCCAATCACTCAATTTATTCAAGTCTTCTTGTAAGGCCACACCATCTTCACTACTCTTTATGATTCATCCCAACTTTGCATCATCTGCAAACAACTGAATATCTCCATCCAAATCTTTGTCAATATCATTAATATACAAGTTAAACAGTAATGACCCTAAAACAGACCCCTGAGGCACTCCACTAGTGACTTTCCTTATCCTGGATATCGCATCCCCATACACAACTCGTTGATACCTATCAGATATATTGATACCAACTTATCATGAGGTACTCTATCAAAAGCCTTTGCGAAATCCAAGTATATTACTGTGTATCCTTCTCCTCTGTCCAAGGAAGCAGTCACTTTATTGTAATAAGTAAGTAGATTACTAAAACATGACCTCCCTTTAGCAAATCCATGCTGTCCATCAAAGATTATACCATTGTTGTCAAATCAACTCTGGATCCTAGTTCTCACAAGCTTCTCCAACAACTTAACCAGAACACCTGACACAGAGATAGGCCTAGTTTGATGCTTGAGTTTGATCACCTCCTTTATGAAGTGGCACAATCTTGCCTTCCTTCCACTCTTTAGGAACTTGACCAAGTGCAAGACTTGTATTAAAAAAATATGTCAAGGCAGGTGTCAACTCCCTGGCGCATTCCTTCAGAATACGTGGTGATATATTATCAAGTCCCACAACCTTATTTGCATCTAGTTTACTCAACTCACTAAACACCTCTTGCTCACTTACAGTCAGTCTCTCCTCCCCATCATCAACTGCTCTCAATCTCTCCATGAAGTCACATTCACAAGATTGAAAGATCTTTATGAACTGCTCATTAAGTATCTCCACCACGCACATTCTGCAACAGCTGTCTTTATACCATTTCTTCCAATCAGTGTCATCCTTCCATAATTATTCTTTCTTTTGCTGGCTACATATCGAAAGAACTCCCTAGGATTCTTTTTGGCTTCATTAGCTAACTGCTGTTCATACCTCTCTTTAGCTGCTCTCACCAACCAAGTCACCCTCCTTGCCTGGTCCTTGTAGACCTCATGAAATTGTTTATTTCCACTTCTCTTATGCTGCCTCCACAATGCCCTTTTTCTCTGTATCACATGCTTAATCTCTTTATTCATCCATCTCATACCTACCTTATTTAACCTTCTCACCCTTGGAATACATTTAGACATTGCATCTACTAGATAGTTTTTGAAAAACCCCCCAAGCTGCATTGATCTCTTTTCCAGCTAACTCCTCATTCCACGCTACACCTGCAGGCTGTCTCCTGAGCTCTTCATAATCACCCCCCCCCCCTTGTAGTTCCACATATACACTTTTCTCACAGGGGTCCTCGCACTGCTGGAAACAACCCAGCTAATCATCTCATGGTCACTCTCACCAATTGGTGGATGATTTGACACCTCATTTTGAATTACATCCTATGATGAGATGACCAAATTCAAGACCCTTAATCCTCATGTGTCCTGTTACATACTGTCTGAGGTAGCTATCCCTCAAAAACTCAAGAAACTCATTTTCTTTACTTCCAGTTGCTATCTCATCATTCCAGTCTATATTGCCATAATTAAAATCACCCATAATGATCACCCTTTTCTTATTTGCTTGGCTAATTTGACTATACATTTCACTATCACTACCATCCACATTACCTGGTCTATAACAACATCCCACCAAGTATTTGATTCCATTCACCTCTATCTCACACCATACTGCCTCAAAACCATTGTCACTATTTGCATCTTGCATCTCTACTTTGTATAGGCATAGCTCTTTCTCTATCATCAATAGCACTCCCCCTCCCTTTTTACCCTTTCTATCCTCACGAAAGCATAGTTACATGATGCAAGAAGACATAGTTACATGATGCTGTACAAATAGTTGACACTCTAACCTATTCAGTTTTGTTCTCTTGAGGTGGATAATTTGAGTGACCACTTTAATAAGTCATATTACTTATATGTTGGGTGCTTATTTTATTATGAATAGTAATATCTTCCATTTTTCAGAACACATGAATTTACAATTTTGAAGAAAGTGATTACAATCTACTTCTTAGCAAGATTTAAATGAGTAGTACACCAAAATGAAAAATACTTCTGAAAAGTATTAGAAAGGGGATCTAAATGTGGTCAGTTCAGTTCCAAAAGTAATTCAAATAGCAACATTTTAAGATATCTTAGTACTCCGTGTAGTTATTTATCTTACAGAAATGCAATACAGTCATCTCTGTACTTTCTTCCTCTTTGTTAGCCTTTTGTTAGCAGTCAGCTTGGTATGAAACTTGAAGCTGTTATAAGCTGAGTTGTATATTTGTTATAGATTATACATATAATATGTGTAATCTTCTTCTTCTTCCTTTCACACATTAGGCCTAGTGGCCTCTTACGGAGCTATTTATCTCTTCTAAGCCGTACCTGTCCTGAGGATAAGGTGGCTAGCCCTATGTCTGGATGCGTGTGTTCACGGGGTCAGTTTGCCTGCTTGCGGGAGGAAAAACTCCCAGATAAACTGGGGAGAAAACCCTGCAATCCATGTCTAAGACCGATTAACTTGGCTATGTCTGAGAAAGATCCTCACGTCGGCAATGGGAATCAAACCCAGGACACTTCTTTCCCAGGCATATGGTTGTGAAGGGCATAGCCACTCGGTTAACTGCGTGGTAATCTGCAAGATAAAATTAAATTGTAGCAGCATGTTTACTTGGGAAAGACCTGTTTCATAAACAGGTAATGAAGCTTATTTTGATAATCGAAGAATTATGCACTATTTATTATTATTATATTTTGTCTATTTATTAGTAATAGGTGTCAATTAAAATGTTGAATTTTTGACAGTTGAAGATATAATAGTACATTAATTTTCCTAGCATATTAATTAATAAAATACATTTGTATTTTATTGATTAATGTATTTAGTTTGTCCAACAAAGATGTCTTCACTGACATTGTTCTGCTATGCATAGATGCCATACCAACAATATATCTATATCTAATTTTAGAAAATAGAACATTTAACTTATGTCTAAATAACTCATTCTATTGTTTAGATTATATTTGGTCATTCAAACATATAATTAAAATGAAATATATATTGATCTTTAATTGACCATGATTTATAATCATCTAATAAATCATTTAGAAACTTGTTCGCTGGACAGCCGTCAGCAAACAAGTTTCGCTGACGGCTGCCTAGCTTCTTCAGGTCTTATAACGGTAAGAGAAAAAAACTCAAAGTGGCTAGTGCAGAGAAAATGGAGTAACACTGTCGTATAAATTAAACATTAAAACAGAACATGTAAAATTACACTCATGGAGTGTGTTGTGTTAGTCACTGTTATGTTTTTTTCTCTTACTATTATAAGCCCTGAAGAAGCCGGAGAGCCCTGTTGGCGAAACTTTTTGATATTAGATGTTTATAAATCATGGTCAATTAAAGATCAATATATATATCATTTTAATTAACCTCATTCTATCTTGCACACTCATGAAACAATAAATTCACTCAGTATTATTAGCAATAATTTGAAAAAAATTACTTATCTTTCTGCAGCATTACGAATCAACAACAAACAAATCACTCTAATAATATAATATAAGAGTAATTTGTTGAATGTCATTGATTCATAATGCTGAAGAAAGATAAGTAATATTTTTCAAATGATTGCTAATAATAGTGAGTGAATTTATTGTTTTATGAGTGTGTGTGAGATAGAGTGAGTTATTTACACATAAGTAAAATGCTATATTTCCTTAAATTAGATATAGATATATTGTTGGTATGGTACCTATGCATAGCAGAACAGTGGCAGTGATGACATCTTTGTTGGGCCAACTAAATTCACGTTATTTTGTGAAGTGTAAAATTTGTAAGATGTACTCATCACGAAAGTTGAAAGATTTGTGGAAGGAGAGCAAAACTGGTGAAAAAGTGTAATAAATGCTTTGAAAGGAATACATAGAGAGAGAGCATATTACATGATAGTAGAGTAAAAAGCTCTAATACAATACTACAAATTGTAGATATCGGTGATAATACTGAAAGTGCAGTGGCAGAATTTCAGAAGAATGTAGAAGACCTGAATAAAGAGCTTGCACACTTACATGTAGTCCTTCACAGGACAAAGCGTGAGATTGAAAGGCTGCAGAAACAGCAAGAGATCAGTCGAACTGAAAACAAAAAAAAAACAGTCTGAAGCCAAAAAAAAAAATTGTAAGAATAATTGAGAGAATTAGCATAAGCAAATAATTCTTTATGGTGATTCTATGATGGAATTCTTCATGAAAGATCTACAAGTTCTTGTTTCCCCTAGGGCAAAAATTAAGAATATTAGTAATGCTGTCAGAACCTCGGGGGCTCATTTCTTGTGAACATGGGAGTGGTAAACCCAAGGTACCTGATGCGGGACCTGGCCTTACTTCACATAACGTACCTCTACTGTATTATCTGTAGACTGGTTCCTCCACTTCTTTCTGTCTCCTTTCTTTTTATCTTACTCCTCCCCCCCCCCCTTTCCCCAATGCTATTAGAGTATTTGAGGGCTAGGGGTGTATCTTTCCTGTCTTACTGAACTTCTTCACACTACAGTGGGAAGCCTTCTCTCCCAGATATGCCTTACCCAAGTAGGTAAGTATAGCATAGGAATGGCAGGCCAGCTACATTAAATTCAACTGCCTCAAAACCCATATGGATTATATTGCTAAAAGAAGTGTCAATAATGCTACTGTGTATGGGGAAGCTGATGTACCAAATCCTATGTCACAGAGATACAGTGAAAAATTGATTATATAGTCAGCGAAATCCATTCACTACATACCTACTGTAAATATTCGGATATTGTACAAACCTGGAAATGCGTATTTGAAAGAAATTTTGGAAACATACTGGCACACACAGAGGAGTAGCTATTTTAATGTATAGATCACTTTCCCACAGCATTATAGAAATTAAACCCATCTCATCCAGAATCATAGCCATTAGACTACAAGCAAAAGAAAGAAAAGCTTTTATTAAAGAGGAGATTGACAGAACATACAACAAGATCTACTAATAATCATTGGTGATTTTAATGCCAAAGTTGGAAAATATTCAAAAGACATGCATGATGTAATGAGTAAATTTGGAATTGACACAAGAATTGAGAGAGGAGGGTATTTGCTTGATTTCTGTAGATTTGCAAACACCAAGTTTTACCATAGACCTACCCACAAATACACTTGGACTTCACCAGATTCAAATACTAAAAACTGCATAGATTACTTCCTAATTCACAAAACTGGAAAATCCTCTGTTTTGAATGTCAAGAAACCTTCATATTGCTGAACTGAATACAGATCATAAACTTTTATCTACCAAAATCTGGTTAAAATTTCAAAAAAAAAAAAAAGGTAAAGTAAAACACTTCAAACCAAATCTGGAAAAATTCCA